>NC_133469.1:13303666-13606833 GCF_048565385.1 Saimiri boliviensis
GCAAGCCCACTGTTTATGATTTGGGTGTAGGTTTAGGGGGTGCCAGATTATTTGGGGCAGGGGCGCTAGAGCCCTCCCTACTATCCCTTGGTATCAATCTGGCCTGCTCTGCAGGGCAAAAGCAGGCAGAATGGGAAACGGTTTCTGAGCCTTCCACACACAGGAAGGTGGCCTCTCTCTGAGGCCCGAGTGACAAGGAAGGGGCTGTCAGACACCGGAAGAGGCCAGTTTGTCCCGCAGCTACCTGAGGACGTGCATGTATGTGGTGCTGTGAGCCAGGGAGCTCTTCCTGTTAGCAAGTGAGCCTCGTGCTGAACTTCTGGGAGTGAGCTGGTCTTTCCTCTAAATAGAGCAAGGGTTAGAGAGAGCACAACTCATCCCCAGGCGATACGATACACTCAGGACGGATATGAGTCATCCCAACACCTATATCATACCCGAGTTCGATATGCTTGGATTTATGTATTATTTAGAGACAGGGTCTTGCTCTGTTGCTCAGGCTGGAGTACAGTGGTGTGATCATAGCTCACTGTAACTTTGAACTCGGCTCAAGCAATCCTCCCACTTTAGATTCCCAAGTGGTTAGGACTACAGGCATGCACCACCATGCCTGGCTAATTTTACTTATTTGCAGAGATGGGGTCTTGTTATCTTGCCCAGGCTGGTCTCAACTCCTAGGCCTAAGTGATCCTCCTGCCTCAGCCTCCCAAGGTGTTGGGATTACAGGCATGAGCCACTGTGCTGGGCCTATGCTGACACTTGGAAAGGCCCAGGTAGGGGAGAATTACTCTCCTCATCTGACTGATGAGGAAGCAGAGGCTCAGAGAAGTTAAGCCAAGTGCCTGGAATTTTCCTTTTGTCATTTGTTTGTTTTTGAGACAGAGTTTTGCTCTTGTTGCCCAGGCTGGAGTGCAATGGCACGATCTTGGCTCACTGCAACCTCCGCCTCCCAGTTTCAAGCGATTCTCCTGCCTTAGCCTCCCAAGTAGCTGGAATTACAGGCATGCGACACCACGCCCCGCTAATTTTGTATTTTAGGAGAGACAGGGTTTCTCCATGTTGGTCAGGCTGGTCTAGAACTCCCAACCTCAGGTGATCTGCCCACCTCGGCCTCCTAAAGTGCTGGGATGACAGGCGTGAGCCACCACGCCCCGCTGGAATTTTCCAGTTTTAAGGGTCAGCATGACGGCTTGAATCTAAACTCTCTTCCACTTTCCAACCATGACTATAGAGTGAAGTCCACCCTCCCAGGATCCACTGGCCCCAGGAAAAAAAGTAGGGGTAGGATAAGGGCATGAAGGAGGAAACTCGATCTTAATCAAGTGGCTGGATAGGGGCAGGGTGGGGCCAGAAATAAAGAAAAGCCAGGTTTTCAGCTGCAGGCTTGACAGGAATGTAGAGCCACAGGAACCAAGACAAATTGCTGCTTCTCCTACCGTCTCCTTCGTCTCCTTCGGGAAAATCTCAGGAACTTGCTGATCAGGCTTTGGACCTTTCCCCTGCCTCCCTCTCAGCCTCTTCTTGGTGCCCTTCCCCCACAGCGGAGGCGGGTTCCTGACCCCAGCCACAGCGCACACCGGCCCATATCCTCTGCAGGGCAGGCTGGGGGTGGGGACGGGAGGCCACTGTTGGCAAGAGCCAGCGCGGGCACAGCCACGGCTTTCCCTGGCTAAAGGCTGGCTGGAGAGCACATCCATTCATCTGTGCCACTACATTCCAGACAGGATTTAAGGCGCACTCCAGCCTTATTCCTATACTGATACTGTTGCATTCAATCTTTATTAACTTACATCCTCTTGCATTCACCATTTATTCAGCGGAATCAGTTAACCAAAAGGGTTATAGCTCCCAAATGCTGCCTCTTTCCTCGGGTCCTCACAGAGATCCTGGCCCAATTAGATCCTTAGGATGTCACTCAGAATTCTAGATTGCAAGGCTGCAACCCCCAGACAGCAGCTGGTCCCACTGCCTCACTTCCCAGATAAAGCCATCAGGAGCCACCTATGGTCAAGGCCATCGAGGCCATCATAGGAGGAAAAGTGCCTCCCCCCCCCCCCATCTTGGGCTCACAATCGAGTGTGGGAGAAAGACGCAGCAGAGCAGGGGACTGTGTGGAAAGAAGTGTGTGACGCCCACCAGGAGGTTGTCTTGAGGAAGAAGCAGCTCTAGCTTGGGTGCCTGGAGACCAGGATTCCAGGCCCAGCTGTTTATTGCCTCTGCCCAAATTGTTAGGCCCTGGGAATCTCCACCTGGATGTTCCACAGGCTCCCCAAACTCCTGTTCCCGGCCAGGTGCGGTAGCTCAAGCCTGTAATCCCAGCACTCTGGGAGTCTGAGGCGGATGGATCACCTGAGGTTGGAAGTTTGAGACAAGCCTAACCAACATGGAGAAACCCTGTCTCTACTAAAAATACAAAATTAGCTGGGCGTGGTGGTGCGTGCCTGTAATCCCAGCTACTTGGGAGGGTGAGGCAGAATTGCTCAACCTTGCGAGGCGGGAGTTATGGTGAGCCCAGATCACGCCATTGCACTCCAGCCTGGGCAACAAGAGCAAAACTTGGTCCCGGGCCGGGCGTGGTGGCTCAAGCCTGTAACCCCAGCACTTTGGGAGGCTGAGGCGGGTGGATCACGAGGTCAAGAGATCGAGACCATCCTGGTCAACATGGTGAAACCCCGTCTCTACTAAAAATACAAAAAATTAGCTGGGCATGGTGGCGTGTGCCTGTAATCCCAGCTACTCAGGAGGCTGAGGCAGGAGAATTGCCTGAACCCAGGAGGCGGAGGTTGTGGTGAGCCGAGATCGCGCCATTGCACTCCAACCTCGGTAACAAGAGCGAAACTCCATCTCAAAAACAAAACAAAACAAAACAAAACAAACTTGGTCTCAAAAAAAAAAAACAAAACAAAAACCCACGAAACACACACACACACTAACTCCTGTTCTCTACCCACTTGCACTTCCCTCCTCCAGCAACCACCCCCATCCCAGAGAGCCTGGGCACTTCCCTTCCCTAAAGCTTCTACATCCACTCAATTGCCACATCCAGGTCCTGTCCTGTGCAGCCTCCCAACCTCTCGAATTTTCCCCTCATGCCTGCTGCTGCCACTGTGCATGGAGTCCAGCTCCTCCGTGGCCTTGGCCTCTGTGAATGGGCCCCACACTGTCTACACAGGCCCTCTCTGGAGTTTTGCTAAGGCTTTCCTCCCCTTATCACACAGTACCACCAGGTGCATGTGAACTTTACCGAATTTGGTGCATAGAACAATTCTGAGACAGGTGCTAACCCCATTTGAGAGATGAGAAAGGCGAGGCACTGAGAATTACGTAACTTGGCTCAGCTGGTATGTGGCAGTCAGGACTCAGACCTAGGTCTGAGAAGTCCAAACCCACACACTTTGCTGCTCCCTTCTCTTGCTGGTGCAGAAACTTCTGGAAACTGGCACCTCCCCATTCCCTGGCAACAAAGCCCTTGCTCTCCTTAGCATGGGGAGGATCATGAACCTGGTTCTTCTGCGCTGCTGGAATAAAAATCCTGAGCTGGCCACAGCTGATGAATGTTGTGCATTCTGCAAGTGGTGCCAGGCAGAGTCCAGCTGTGCCTGCCCCTCACAGGGGTTGCTGGCTGCCCCACACTGCTGCTGAGCCCGGACCAGGCTGCTGGGAGATGGCCCCAAGCCAGGCACTCATACACACTGGGTGTGCATGACCCGGGCTCCTGCACTGGCCTGTCTCACAGCAAGAAGACTGCCAAGAGGCCATGTCAGACACAACACACTTTGACCTGGCATAACTTTAATGATAGAGAACTATCACACGAACTACGAAGCTCTGGCACTGAATTTCAAACACGTTAACCCAGGGGGCTGCCCAGTTGAGTCTGAGTTCCTCTAACCCACCATCGCCAAACATCAGGGTATGGAGGACAAAGCATGAGACATTCTTTAGGAGCAATCAGTGCACAGCACCCTCTCTGCACCAGGGAACTACGTGGTAGTCAGGCAGTGGTGGTGAAGGAGCCCGGGTTGGCACTGGGCCAATCAATAGGCTCCAACAAGGCAAGAGATGAAAGACAGCTCGGAAAGATACCAAGAGCTTTACAAATGTCTGGACTTATAACTAGAGGCTGCTTTTTAAAAATTCCTTTGGGGCTAGGCACAGTGACTCATGCCTATAATCCCACCTGTAATCCCAGTACTTCAGGAGGCCAAGGTGGGCGAATCACTTGAGGTCAGGAGTTTGAGACCAGCCTGGCCAACATGTTAAAACCTGTCTCTACTGAAAATAAAAAAATTAGCTGAGTGTGGTGGCGCACACCTGTAATCCAGCTATTTAGAAGGCTGAGGCAGGAGAGCTGCTTGAACTTGGGAGGTGGAGGTTGCAGTGAGCTGAGATCACGCCACTGTACTGCAGCCTGGGAGACAGAGTGAGACTCCATCTCAAAAAAAAAAAAAAAGAATTCAATTTAAACACTAATAACCCAGGCATCCTGAAAGCATCAGGACACATGGGAAACAACATATTACTGCCACAACCCACAGAGTCTTCCCTACAATAATGAGATGACAAATCTGGCTCCAAAGATCCTTTACTGAGATCCACTTGAAACACTTTGGTCTTAAATTTGTTAACTGAGTTGACAGGCTGATGGCTGATCTAGGTAAAGGTTTCATGGTAGCAAAAACACTTCCTGCCTAAAATATATCAAAACAGGCTCCTGAATGATGTTTGTAAATGTCATCAGGGTCTCTGTCCCATCTTCTTCAGGGTTCGATTAAGCTAGAAGAGAAAGAAAAGTAAAGTTACATACAGGGATTTCCCCAACCCCATACACAGTGTGTATGATCACTAGGTCAGATTCCCAGCTGCTCCTCTGAAACCAAGAAAGGCAGTCTCTGATGTGGGTGTCCCCTATGCGTGTACAAAGCCGTGACATTCATATGGCCCCGGACAGTTCACGAAGATTGTTCTTTTACCTGACCTTCACATGCAACAAACCCATACCCAACACTGCTCTACCCATCTGACAGAAAAAGGACTCAGAGTGGCCAGACTTTTCAAGGTTACTAATTCAGTTAGGGGAAATACCAGAAGCTTTCTCCTTTCACAAGGAACAGGATCCTTGTTAGAAGACAGCCCTAGCCCACACCCTGACAGATATGATCTCAACAGCCAGAAAGTAAAAAGAGCAGCAGGGCTGTCAAGATCCTGCAGGAAGAGCCTGACCTCTGCTGGAGCGCTCAGAGCACCAGGACACAGTAGCCCTAGCAATGGCCACAGATACTTACACCCTTAGAGTGTTTGGCCTGACCCACAACACCTCTCCTAGGGCAAGATAAGGAATGCACCAAGTATGTCAAAGTAGAGCTTCCTGTCCTCCAGGCTGCAGGAACTAGCCAGACCTGTCTAAGTTGGAAAACAATGCCAAGTGGGGAGGGATGGGCAAGAGCAGGCAGTGAATCCACCCATATTAGGAAATACCAGGGAGGGAGAGGAGAGCTGGCCACCCGCAGAGGGAGATCTTGGAAAGAGATGCTTTGGAGAAGGCTGATGCAGCAGTTCCTACAGGCCCAACCCCATTCCCCAAACCCCAAGCAGCCAGCCAGTCTAGCTTGAAAATTTAAAGGGCCAACCTCAGGCTTTCTTTTGCAGTGGCACCATCTCTGCTCATTGCAACCTCCACCTCCTGGGTTCAAGTGATTCTCCTGCCTTGGTCTCCCACGTAGCTGGAATTACAGGCACGAGCCACCATGCCCAGCTAATTTTTGTATTTTTAGTAGAAACGAGGTTTTACCATGTGACCAGGCTGGCTCGTCTTGACTCCTGATCTCAAGTGATCGGCCTGCCTTGGCCTCCCAAAGTGCTTGGATTAGAGACATGAGCCACTGTGCCCAGTCTCTTTTTCTTTTTGGCAGGGTCTTGCTCTGTTGCCCAGGCTGGAGGGCAGTAGGCTTTCTTAACAGAAATGAAAAGTTAAAAAAGGCCTGGCGTAGTGGCTCATGCCTGTAATCCCAGCACTTTGGGAGGCTGAGGTGGGCCGGATAATTGAGTCCAGGAGTTGGAGACCAGCCTGACCAACATGGTAAAACCTGGTCTCTACCAAAAATATAAAAATTAGCTGGGTGTGGTGGCATGTGCCTGTAATTCCAGGTACCCGGGAGGCTGAGGTGGGAGAATCACTTGAAGCCGGAGGCAGAAGTTGCAGTGAGCTGAGATCATGCCATTGCACTCCAGCCTGGGTGACAGAGTGAGATTCTGTCTCAAAATAAAGAAATAAAAAAATAAAAATAAAAACACGTTGAACTCCCCAATCAGTTCCTAAGCTCTGTGCTGAGCCAACAGCCCCCCTTCTCTCAGATCTCTCACCTCCTCGAATTTGTGGATCTGACGGATGAAGAAATCCCCATAGCGCCTGGCGACCTTGGTGTCCGCGATGTGGATCATATCCTGTAGGGGAAGCACAGTCAGGGAAGAGCAGCCAGGTGGAGCAGGGCCGTCTAACCTAGGAGCCACCATGGACTTGCAAATGATAATGTTGTTGAGTGTTAGAAGTAAAGGCAGAAAAAAGACCACTGGAAAAACATCACCAGTTAACAGTAAGTTACTCTTTCCAGAGAGTCTTTCTTTTTTCTTTCTTTTTTTTTTTTTTTTTTTGAGACGGAGTTTAGCTCTTGTCGCCCAGACTGGAGTGCAATGGCATGATATCAGCTCACTGCAACCTCCACCTCCTGGGTTCAAGCAATTCTCCTGCCTCAGCTTCCCAAGTAGCTGAGATTACAGTTCAATAGCATGATCTAGGCTCACTGCAACCTCAGCCTCCTGGGTTCAAGCAATTTTTGTGCCTCAGTCTCCCGAGTAGCTGGGATTATAGGTGCGTACCACCATACCTAGCTAATTTTTGTATTGTTAGTAGAGACAGGGTTTCACCATGTTGGCCAGGCTGGTCTTGAACGCCTGACCTCAGGTGATCCACCCGAGACCATCCTGGCCAACATGGTGAAACCTTGTCTCTATTAAAAATACAAAAGTTAGCTGTGCGTGGTGGCGCAAGCCTGTCACACCTATAGTCCCAGCTACTCAGGAGACTGAGGCAGGTCAATCGCTTGCACCCAGGAGGCAGAGGCTGCAGTGAGCCAAGATAGTACCACTGTGCTCCAGCCTGGGTGACAGTGAGACTCCGTCTCAAAAAAAAAAAGCCTTGACATGATACTGGCAGAGTTTTAGACAGGGTCTCACTTTGTTACCCAGGCTGGAATGCAGTGGTGAGATCTTGGTTCACTGCAGCCTCAAACTCCTGGGCTCAAGCCATCCTCCTGCCTCAGCCTCCTAAGGCAGGAGCTATACGGGACTTACTCCCATAGCTTGGACTACAGGACACGGTGCCAAGCCTAGCTCAGTTTTCTTTGATTTTTAAAAGCATGATTTAAAACAACATTGGAAAACTTCCACTATTGACTTGTTTTTACTTTGGCAAATCTGCTTGTATCAGGGATAGTTAATTTATGCCAAAAACCAAGTCTTCTAGAGCCATAAAAATGAAATGGGGGTATTTACTTTAAAGCAAGATGAAGTTTCAAAAACAAACTACCCAAACTGACCTAGATATATATCTGAAAATTAAAAACATGTGTTCACACAAAAATCTTTAAATGAATATCCACAGCAGCATTATTCATAAGCTGAAAAGTAAAAACAAAACAAAACAAAACAATCCAAATGTCAACAACAATGGATACGAAACGTAGTTATCTTCATACATGAGATATTATTCAGCTATAAAAGGAATGTACTGATACATGCTATAACATGAATAAAACTTGAAGACGTGCTCGGTGAAAAAACCCAAACACAAAAGTCCATATATTACATGATTCCATTTATCTGAAATGTCAACTTGAAAAGAGACCAAAAGCAGATTAAGTGGTTTGCCAGGGGATGGCAGAAAGGCAGAACTGGGAAACTGCTAGTGACTGCTGATGGGTAGGGAGCTTCTTTTTGTGGGAATAGAAATGCTCTGGAATTAGCAGAGTTGGTTGCAAAACACTGTGAACATACTCACTGCAACCTCCGCCTCCTAGCTTCAAGCACTTCTCCTGCCTCAGCTTCCCAAGTAGCTAAGATTACAGTTCAATGGTATGATCTAGGCTCACTGCAACCTTAGCCTCCTGGGTTCAAGCGATTTTTGTGCCTCAGTCTCCCAAAGTAGCTGGGATTATAGGTGTGCACCACTGAATTGTTCACTTATTCATTCAATTTATTTACTGAGACAGGGTCTCACTCTGCCACCCAGGCTGGAGTATAGTCGTGTGATCTTGGCTCACTGCAGCCTCTGCCTCCCAGGCTAAAGCGATTCTCATGTCTCAGCCTCCCAAGTAGCTGGGATTACACTCAGCTAGTTTGTGTATTTTTAGTACAGATGGAGTTTTGGCACGTTAGCCAGGCTGGTCTTGAACTCCAGGTCTCAAGTGATCCAATAGCCTTGGTCATCCAAAGTGCTGGGATTATAGGTGTGAAGCATCGCACCCGGTGAACTGCACACTTTAAAATGGTGACATTCATATCATGCAAATTATATGTCCAAATTACAGTTTTTTTGGTGGTGGTGGGGGCGGACAGTCTCACTCTGTCCCCCAGGCTGGAGTGCAGTGGCACGATCTTGGCTCACTGCAGCTTCTGCTTTCTGGGTTCAAGCGATTCTTGTGCCTAAGCCTCCTAAGTAGCTGGGATTCCAGGCACATATCACCATGCCCAGCTGATTTTTTTTATTTTTTATTTTTAGTAGAGACAGGGTTTCACCATGTTGGACAGGCAAGTCTCGAACTCCTGACCTCTGGTTATCCACCTGCCTTGGCCTCTCAAAGTGCTGGGATTATAGGCGTGAGCCAAGTCTCCCAGCCCAAAATTGTGTATTTTTCAAAACTGCTAAAAAAGTGCTATTTCCAACAATACGTTTAGACCAAAATGCTTTTTCTCTTTTTAAAAAAATCAAGACATGGTCTAGCTATGTTGCCCAGGCTGTTCTTGAACTCCTGGGCTCAAGCAATTCTCCTGCCTTGTCCTTCCAAAGTGTTGGGATTACAGATATGAGCCAAAATACCTGGCCCGAAATGCTTTCAAAAACAACTAAAAATTGAAGATATTAGGAAAAAAATTCCTTACAGCATCAAAGAGCTGACAAAATCATAGCCAAACATTTTTTGGGGAAAAGAAAAACATTCCCAGCAAAGCACAGAAGCTCCCCTCTGCCCTACGGACATTTGTTCATCTTAGAAAACTTGGGCTGAGGGTACAAACCAAGGCCAGGGCAGTCTAACAGAAGATCCTCCTTACCATGCCGGGACCCCAAAGGACTTCATCCTCAAGCTAAATGCAAGCCACAAGTGACATGCCATCCCTTTCCTCTCCACACAAAAGCTGCCTAGTGGGAAGCGGGTATAAAAGAGACCCAGCCCAGAGAACTTAGAAACACAAGGTGACTCTTCTGATAATCTGCAGCTGGGGCTGTCCCCTGGGTGGTCCAGGGGACCTCAGGCTATGAACTCAGTTCACGGTGGTCCCAGACAATACTATCCCCAAGTACCTTGAAGAGGTTCAAAAGCAAATCCTCTCCAGAGGAATAAATGTCCAACATAGGCCTCAAGAATGCCAACAGTTTTTCTTTCTTTCTTTCTTTCTTTTTTTTTTTTAAAGATGGGGTTGTGCCATGTTGGTCAGGCTGGTCTTAAACTCCTGACCTCAGATGATCCGCCCACCTTGGCCTCCAAAGTGCTTGGATTATAGGCATGAGCTACCACGCCTGGCCCAGTTGTTCAAGAACAATGAGCCATAACTGAGCATATAAGGAAACATCACACCATGAGTAAAAAAGATATAGGAAGCAAAAAACAGACATGGCTAGAGATGTTAATGGGCAAGATGATCAATGGAAAGAAATTATCCAGAACACAGGAGACAGATGGAATGCGTGGAAGAAGGGTGTCAGAGACACCGAGGGTCGGGTGTGGTGGCTCACACCTGTAATCTAAGAAGTTCAAGACCAGCCTGAGCAACACAGTAAGACTCTATAAACAAAAAACAAGCAAGATTGTCTCTACAAAAAAATAAAAAAATAAAATAAATAAATAAATAAATAAATAAATTAGCCAGGCATGGTGGCACATGCCTGTAGTCCTAGCTACTGGGGAGGCTAAGGCAGAAGGATCACTTGAGCCTGGGAGTTCAAGGCTGCAGTGAACTATGACTGGTCCACTGCACTCCACCCTGGGTGACAGAGTAAGAACCTCTTTTTTTTTTTTTTCCAGACTGTCATTTAGCAATGGCCTATGGAAAGAGCCTCTTTTTAAAAAAAAAGACATGGACAACAGATTGAGGTTTAACATACATTAAGTCCTTATCAGGGTTCCAAACATGCCTGAGCAGAACGTTTTCTTCACTCATGAGTCTACATACTTGGAGAAACAAAAAGGGAGGTGATATCTCACAGAAAAAAAATTCTAGGCTAAGACTAAAAATATCACAAGAAAATAAAACGATTCTTTTAAAAACCTCCTCAGTGCCTGTAATCCCAGCTAACTGGGAGGCTGTGGCAGGAGGATCACTTAAACCCAGGATGTGGGAGCTGCAGTGAGCCAAGATCCCACCACTGCACCCCAGCCTGGGCGACACAGTGAGACCCTGTCTCTAAATAAAAATTTTAAAAAACTCATCAGGACTTAAAATGTCCAGCCTGAACTTAAAAATCACCCATGAAAACTAACATCATTCTTCAAGCCACCTCTCCTCCTGAGAGGAAGCCACTGCTATGTTGCTCGTGTACCCTTCCGGAAAGAACCTGATGCATATATAGGCATATATAAATGTATTACGAGCCACTCTGTAAAACCTTGCTTGTACTTTTTTTTTTTTTTGAAATAGGCAAACCACCCAAATGTCAATCAACAGGAGAATGGATAAACTACAGTAGAATAACAACAGCAGATGCCGGACTATCACAGAACAACCATGAAGGCATCACTGCTACACACAGTAACAATGAATGGTGACTCACTCAACTATAACATCGGACAAAAGAAGCCAGACATAAAGAGTATGTACTGTGTAATTCCATTATACAGAGTTCACAAACAGGGAGCACTAACCCAAAGTGTTGGACATCAGGACAGGACAGGACAGGACAGGCGCGGTGGCTCTTGCCTGTAATCCGAGCGCTTTTGGGAGGCCAAGGTAGGAGGATCGCTTGAAACTAGCCTGGGCAACAAAATGAGACCCTGTATCTATAAAATATAAACTTAAAATTGGCTGGAACAGTGGTGCTCAAGACCAGACTGGGCAACATAGCAAAACCCCATGTCTACTAAAAATATGAAAAAATGAGCCAGTCGTGTTGATATGCGCCTGTAATCCCAGCTACCTGGGAAGCTGAGGTGGGAGAATCACCTGAAAACAAAAAGGGAGGTGGCATTTCACACACACATACCAATATTCTAGGCTAAGTCCAAAAAACTCACAGAAGAAAACGATTCTTTTAAAAACCTCACCAGTGCCTATAGTTTCAGCTAGCTGGGAGGCTAAGGCAGGAGGAGATCGCTTAAACCCAAAAGGGTTTGAGCAGCCTCAGGGTTTGCCCAGGCTCAACCTGATACTGTATTTTCTGTACCCTTTGTTTAGATCTGCCAAGAAGTTGAGGTTGCAGTGAACTGAGATCGAAACACTGCACCACGGCCTGGGCAACCAGAGGGAGACCTTGTCTTAAAAAAAAAAAAGAAAAAAAAGAAGAAAAAGAAGAAGAAGAAAACAACAACAACAAAAGAATTGAAAAGAAAAGAAAAGAAAAGAAAAAAAGCTTAGTGCCGTGGCAGTATGGCAAATGAGGGTTATGTGAGGTGTGATTATTGCTAACTAAAAATTAAGAAACGAAAAAGAAGCCAGGACAATGGCTTCCCACTTGTAAAGTACTCCAACAGTCCACAAAGCACCACCCCCCTTTCTCCAACCTCATCTACACAGCCTCCTTCCTCAGGCTACTCGGGCATATTGCAGCTGTCCCTTCAACTTACTGACCTCACTCCTCTTCAGGGCCTTTGCTCTAACTGTCCCTCTGCCTGGAAGGCTCTTCCCCTAGATATGTAGTGAGCCTTTTTTTTTTTTTTTTTTTTTTTTTGCGATGGAGTCTTGCTCTGTTGCCAGGCTAGAGTGCAGTGGCAATATCTCGGCTCACCACAATCTCTGCCTCCCAGGTTCGAGCAATTCTCCTGCCTCAGCCTCTCCAGTAGCTGGGACTACAGGTGTGTGCCATTCCACCCAGCTAATTTTTGTATTTTTAGTAGAGACAGGGTTTCAACATGTTGGCCAGGATTGTCTAGATCTCCTGACCTCATGATCTGCCCACCTCAGCCTCCCAAAGTGCTGGGATTACAGGCGTGAGCCACTGTGCCCGGCCTTTGGTGAGCTATTAAGAACTCTTTCCACCAGTTGGATGGCTTTAAGTCGGGAGTTTGAGACTAGCCTGGCCAGCATGGCAAAATCCCATCTCTACTAAAAATAGAAAGCCAGGCATGGTGGCAGACACTTATAATCCCAGCTACTCAGGAGGCTGAGGCAGGAGGATCACTTCAACCTGGGAGGTAGAGGTTATGGTGAGCCGAGAGCACACTAGCCTGGGCAACAGAGCAAAACTCTGCAAAACAAAACAAAACGAAAAAAACCCCAAGAAACAGAACTCCCTCACTTCCTTGAAGTCTTAGCTTAAACTTCACTTTCTCTACATATTTTTGCTTAATTATAACATCTACTGTTTATCTTTTTTTTTTTTTTGAAATAGAGACAAGCTCTTACTATGTTGCCCAGACTGGTCTCAAGCTCCTGGGCTCAAGTGATCCTCCTGCCTAGGCCTACCCTAAAGTACTAGTTATTACAGGCATGAGCCACTGCACCTGGCCAATCTCCTGCATTTTTTGGTTTTTTTTTTTTTTTTTTGAGACGGAGTTTCACTTTTGTTACCCAGGCTGGAGTGCAATGGCACGATCTCGATTCACCGCAACCTCCGCATTCTGGGTTCAGGCAATTCTCCTGCCTCAGCCTCCTGAGTAGCTGGGATTACAGGCACGCGCCACCATGCCCAGCTAATTTTTTTTGTATTTTTAGTAGGGACGGGGTTTCACCATGTTGACCAGGATGGTCTTGATCTCCTGATCTCGTGATCCACCCGCCTCGGTCTCCCAAAGTGCTGGGATTATAGGCTTGAGCCACTGCGCCCGGCCTTGTTTGTTTTTTTTTTTAAATAGTAGAATGGCAGCACCACAGGGGCAGGAATCTTTGACTTTGTTCCCCAATGTATTTCATGTGCCCAGAATAGTGAATGAAAGACAGTGAACACTTAATACAATGAGATGCAAATCGAGAGGACAGGCATACCTTATCAATGTAGAAGTCAACCTCTGAGGCTGACTGAAATTCACCATCCAGGGCTGAGATGCCGCTGGTCCATACCAGGTTCTTCATCTTGTGTTTGAATACAAGAAGCTGGATCCGGAACTCCTGCTCTGTGAGATCCAGGAAGCCAGCCAGCTTGGCCACAGGCATGGTGGTGTAGAGCTTGAGGAAGCTGCGGATGGTTGAAAGCTGGGCCTGCTGCTGCACTTCATCAGCAAACACCTTCAGCTGCTGCAGGAAGGGCTCTTTGTGGTAGTTGGGGTGTACATTATCGTAGTTGGGCACTACTGGTGATAGAAACTTGGGGCAGGAGTAACTGAACAGTTCTTCGTAGACCTGTGGGTCACCTTTCTGCATGCGCAGCATCTTGTCCCCGTATTTCTCCCGCAGTTGGAGGTGAATGCTCTCATCGATACGCATGGGGTACATGGTTAGGGCAATGGCCAGCAGCGCGTGCATCTGCTCATTCTGCTTGTTAATCTGGGGGTGAAGTGGAGAGTGGTACCGGGTCAAGTGAGATGGACTTCCTGAGGTCCCTAATGCCAATGTGGGCTCACCAGCCTCTGCACAGATCTTTAATTTACTCAGCTGTCTCGTATCAGCCACTAAACTTCCCCAACAACTCTTCTAGTCCTACTTCTAGATCTACTGAACTTCCATCCTAGCTCCAAATCCTCCTTAGCCATCTTCTGGATTCCTTACTGGTACCTCTTAGTCTCTCCAGTTTGCTCCACACATCACTAGCAGGTCAATCCTTTTACACCAGTTAGGATCAAGTTACCCAAAACGTTAGATGCAACCTTGATGCCGACATGTGCATGTGCCACGCAACAACGTTTTAGTCAACCACAGGCCAAGGGCCATATACAGGATGGTGATCCTACGAGATGATAATACCGTATTTTTACTGTATCTTTTGTTTACATACACAAATACCACAAATACAAGTCCCAGCTACTCAGGAGGCTGAGGCTGGATAATCACTTGAACCCAGGAGGTGGAGGTTGCAGCGAGCTGAGATCACGCCACTGTGCTCCACCAGCCTGGGCAACAGAGAATTCATCTCAAAAATATATGTATCACTTTGGGGAAAAAAAAAAAAAAAAAAAAAAAACACAAGAAAAAGTATCTGGTGTGGTTGTATGTAGCTGTAGCCCCAGCTATTGGAGGGCTGAGGTAGGAGGATCACCTGATCCCAGGAGGTAGGGGCTGAAGTGAGCTGTGACTGTGCCACTGCACTCCAGGTGGGTGATCTATTGGTAGGCACAATCGTCTAGAGTGCTCTACAGCCTTGAACTCCTGGCTTAATTAAGCTTGAAGTATTTTGGATGGTCTTTACCAAGAATGGTTGGCATAGATGCCAAGGATTCAGCAGAGTAGAAAGGCCATTAGTGGCAGGCAGAGTCCCCCTTACCATCTCATACTTATATGTGGTCCTCTGGAACATGCTCTTGGTCCTCTGGATGTAGAGGAGGATGTTGGCAAAGACCCGGATGGCATCCTGGTAGCGACGCATCATCAAATATGCAAATCCAACATAATAGTACGTGGTAACCTGGCACTCTGGAACGCGAGAATACATACTCTGCAGAAGGAGATGGAACAAACATCCATGAGTGCCAATTCATCCTGGATAGAACCAGAGGTAGAAACACCAAGAGTTTTCCCTGCAGAGGCCCTGAACTACCCAGAGGAAGCTCTGGAGTCCCAGAGTTTACGAATGGATCTTCCTATTCACAGATTAAGTTGTACGTTTTGAGGAATCCATTTTCTTAGCTGTAACAAGAAGGTTCTGGATCAGGAATCCATAACATCTCTTTGAGCTCTAAAATGCTATACATCTCAGTTTTGGTATTTTTCCTTGCTTTTTCAATTAAGTCCTATAAAGGAATGGACAGGTAAGACAGAAACACATACATGCACATGAGCCAAACACCAAATAATAAGCAACTGTAATATTGTTCTGTGGCTAGGAAGAACACAACAGCTAATCATTAAACATACCATCTTAGAATTAAATCTTTTCTTTTTTTTTTTTGAGACGGAGTTTTCGCTCTTGTTACCCAGGCTGGAGTGCAATGGCGCGATCTCGGCTCACCGCAACCTCCGCCTCCTGGGTTCAGGCAATTCTCCTGCCTCAGCCTCCTGAGTAGCTGGGATTACAGGCACGCGCCACCACGCCCGGCTAATTTTTTTTTTTTGTATTTTTAGTAGAGACGGGGTTTCACCATGTTGACCAGGATGGTCTCGATCTCTCGACCTCGTGATCCGCCCGCCTCGGCCTCCCAAAGTGCTGGGATTACAGGCTTGAGCCACCGCGCCCGGCTTAAATCTTTTCTTAATTCTTTTTTTGAGAAGGAGTCTTGCTTTATCACCTAGGCTGCAGTGCAATGGAGCAATCTCAGCTCACTGCAACCTCTGCCTCCTGGGTTCAAGTGATTCTCCTACCTCAGCCTCTTGAGTAGCTGGGATTATAGGTGCCCGCCACCAAGCCCAGCTAGTTTTTTTTGTATTTTTAGTAGAGACAGAGTTTCGCGATGTTGGCCAGGCTGGTCTCGAGCTCTTGACCTCAAGTAACCCACCTGCCTCGGCCTCCTGAAGTGCTGGGATTAAGGGCGTGAGCAGCCACACCCGGTCTTCCTAATTCGAAGATTAGCGAAATATGAAGAGTAAAAAGCTGCCATTAGGCCGGGCGCGGTGGCTCAAGCCTGTAATCCCAGCACTTTGGGAGGCCGAGGCGGGTGGATCACGAGGTCGAGAGATCGAGACCATCCTGGTCAACATGGTGAAACCCCGTCTCTACTAAAAATACTAAAAATTAGCTGGGCATGGTGGCGCGTGCCTGTAATCCCAGCTACTCAAGAGGCTGAGGCAGGAGAATTGCTTGAACCCAGGAGGCGGAGGTTGCGGTGAGCCGAGATCGCGCCATTGCACTCCAGCCTGGGTAACAAGAGCGAAACTCCGTCTCAAAAAAAAAAAAAAGAAAAAAAAAAGCTGCCATTATCATTCCATTTTGAATACAGAATAAAAAAACCATCATTAACTACCAAAATAATCCAGGTACAGCTTTTTACCATAGTCGTTTGCCCAGCTGTAGTCTCAATTTTTTCTATTTTTTTTTTTTTTAGACAAATTCTCACTCCATCGCCCAGGCTGGAGTGCAGTAGCATGATTTCAGCTCACCGCAACCCCCACCTTCCGGGTTCAAGTGATTCTCCTGCCTCAGCTTTCAGAGTCGCTGAGATTATAGGTGCCCACCACCATGCCCAGCTAATTTTTTGTATTTTTAGTAGAGACCGGGTTTCACCATGTTTGACAGGCTGGGTTCAAACATCTGACCTCATGATTCGTCTGCCTCAGCCTCCCAAAGTGCTGGGATTACAGGCGAGAGCCACTGTACCCAGCCTAATTTTTGCATTTTTTAGTAGAAACGGAGTTTCGCCATGTTGGACAGGCTGGTCTCCAGCTCCTCACCTTGTGATCTGCCTGCCTTGGCCTCCCAAAGTGTTAGAATTACAGGCGTGAGCCACCATGCCCAGCTTAGTCTCAACTTTCAATGGCCTGAGGGAAGAGTCTTCTCTTCTCCTAGAAATTTGTCCTAAGAGATCAGAGTAGTTCTCTAGAAATAGACATTCTGGCTCTGACAAGAGGGGCCAGAGGCAACAGGCATCACCTTTTTGTTCAGTTCGATGTTCTCCAGCACCTTGATGGCCTGGTAGTAATCTCCTAACAGGGAGTGCAGCCGGAGAAGCCCCACCAGGCTGAAGTACCCAAGCATCTTGTAGAGGGAGTGCCGCCCATACTCCCCAGCCACACTCTCGGGGTCACCTGAAAGAGACAGGACACCGTGAATACTCTGGTAGGAGGAAGGTAAAGGAAGGCAGACCTGACCTATGAATGTTACTCAGCAGATATCTCACCTGCTGCCAGCCTCGAAAGCTTCCCTCAGTTGGGAATAACTTCAAAGGAATACCAAGAAACAGCAAAACCAACCTTATGCTAATCTTAAATTTACCAATAGTTGCCTTCAGGGTGGCAGTTCATTTTGCTTTGTATTTTTTTGGTCCCAGCACAGAAGGCCCCGCCTCATCAGTAACATATACCCACCAAGACCCCTCCCTTCAGGAGTGCACAAGGTCTTTTCCTAACAACACTATTTGCCCTTCCCACTGAGCTGACATTTGCATGTTGCAAATACTATGCTGGGTAAAATTACTTTCAACTTAAGCATAAATCAGACAGTGACACCAAACTGTACCAGTAGTCATTATATTGTTCCTTGCTATGCACTGGCACTAAAAGAACTAGTCCTTAGCCAGGCATGGTGGCTTGCACCTGTAATCCCAGCTACTTGGGATGCTGACGTGGGAGGATGTACTTGAGTCCAGGTACCACATCTGAATAACCAGAGTTTGCATTTTTTGGAGACAGCGCTAAAAACGTGCTACTGCATTCTGGCCTGGCTGACAGAGAGAGACCCTGTTCAAAAAAAAAAAAAAAGAGAGAAAAAGAAAAAAAGTCCTTTTTTGATGGAGTACCATTTTTACTTGAAAGAACAACTGATACATAGCTGAGCACAGCTCACACCTGTAATCCCAGCACTTTGGGTGGATCACTTGAGGTCAGGAGTTTGAGACCAGCCTGGCCAACATGGTGAAGCCCCGACTCTACTAAAAATATGAAAATTAGCTGGGTGTGGTGGCGCACGCCCATAGTCCCAGCTACTGAAGAGGATGAGGCAGGAGAATAGCTCGAACCTGGGAAGCAGAGGTTGCGGTGAGCAGAGATTGGGCCACTGCACCACTCAAGCCTGAGCAAGACTCCATCTCAAAAAAAAAACACAACTGATACAAACTCTGGTTATTCCAATATGGGTTTCTGGCAGACATTTTCACAAAAATAAAAAATGAAGTAAACTTGTCACACCTCAATGAAAACAACTGACGGTGTTTGCTAACAATAAAAAAATTCAGCGCCGGGCGCGGTGGCTCAAGCCTGTAATCCCAGCACTTTGGGAGGCCGAGGCGGGTGGATCACGAGGTCAAGAGATCGAGACCATCCTGGTCAACATGGTGAAACCCCGTCTCTACTAAAGGTGCAAAAAATTAGCTGGGCATGGTGGCGCGTGCCTGTAATCCCAGCTACTCCGGAGGCTGAGGCAGGAGAATTGCCTGAACCCAGGAGGCGGAGGTTGCGGTGAGCCGAGATCGCGCCATTGCACTCCAGCCTGGGTAACAAGAGCGAAACTCCGTCTCAAAAAAAAAAAAAAAAAAAAAAATTCAAAGGTTGGGCACAGTGACTCACACCTATAATCCCATGAGTTCGAGATCGGCCTGGGAAACAAAGTGTGAACTTGTTTCTACTAAAAAAAAAAAAAAAAAAAATCAGCCAGGTATGGTGGTGCACACCTGTGGTCCACACTTCAGCCTGGAGGACAGAGTTAAGATCTCATCTAAAAATAAATAAAAATTCAAGCTTTTAAACAAAAATGGAATTTTGTCAAACTCTTATCTGCCACTACAAGCTCTATAGCTCATGAATAAATGTTCAGCTGATATCAGTGGCAAAAGTAACAAATGTGACTTTTTAAAAAGATGTAATAGCCGGGCGCAGTGGCTCAAGCCTGTAATCCCAGCACTTTGGGAGGCCGAGGCGGGTAGATCACGAGGTCGAGAGATCGAGACCATCCTGGTCAACATGGTGAAACCCCATCTCTACTAAAAATACAAAAAACTAGCTGGGCATGGTGGCGCGTGCCTGTAATCCCAGCTACTCAGGAGGCTGAGGCAGGAGAATTGCCTGAGCCCAGGAGGCGGAGGTTGCGGTGAGCCGAGATCGTGCCATTGCACTCCAGCCTGGGTAACAAGAGCGAAACTCCGTCTCAAAAAAAAAAAAAAGCCGGGCACGGTGGCTCAAGCCTGTAATCCCAGCACTTTGGGAGGCCAAGGCGGGTGGATCACAAGGTTGAGAGATCGAGACCAACCTGGTCAACATGGTGAAACCCCGTCTCTACTAAAAATACAAAAAATTAGCTGGGCATGGTGGCGCGTGCCTGTAATCCCAGCTACTCAGGAGGCTGAGGCAGGAGAATTGCCTGAGCCCAGGAGGCGGAGGTTGCGGTGAGCCGAGATCGCGCCAATGCACTCCAGCCTGGGTAGCAAGAGCGAAACTCCGTCTCAAAAAAAAAAAAAAAAAAAAAAAAAAGATGTAATAAAATGTGTCGACATTTGGAAGATCTTTGTAACTCAGTAATCCAATATTTTTTTTAAAAAATCACACATGGTCAGGCCTGGTGGCTCACACCTGTAATCCCAGCACTTTGGAAGGTTGTGGCAGGGAGACCACTTGAGCACAGGAGTTCGAGACCAGCCTGGCCAACATGTGAAACCTTGTCTCTACTAAAAACATAAAAATCAGCCGGGCGTGGTGATGCATGCCTGTAATCCCAGCTACCTGGGAGGATGAGGCAGTGACACCAAATTGTCAAGAATCACTTGAGCCCAGGAAATGGAGGTTCCAGTGAACTGAGATCATGCCACTGCACTCTGCCTGGATGAAAGAGCAGACTCTGTCTCAGAGGAAAAAAAAAAACCTCACATATAGATGACATGGATGTTTAAGAAACTCATTCAAATTACAGGAGTAATCAATAATGTTAATATAACAAAGGAAAGCCGGGCAGGGTGGCTCACGCCTCTAATCTCAGTACTTTGGGAAGCAGATCACGAGGTCAAGAGATGGAGACCATACTGAACCAACATGGTGAAACCCCGTCTCTGCTGAAAAAATACAAAAATTAGCCAGGAGTGGTGGCGTGTGCCTGTATTCCCAGTTACTCGGGAGGCTGAGGCAGGAGAATCACTTAAACCCAGGACGGTGGAGATTGCAGTGAGTGGAGAACGTGCCACTGCACTCCAGCGTGGTGAGAGTGAGACTCCATCTCACATATATGTACATATATTTATAAATAACAAAGGAAAAGTTCACTTACACCGTTTCAGATTCCTCACTGCACCTAATCTATATGAAACTACCACTGGTTATTTCAAAGTAGTACAGGGTGAGTATTCTTCTATAAATGATTGTGACCAGAAGCCTTTTGCATTTTGCAATACAGTATCTGCATATGTCTACTGAGATAGCTTTTTTTTTTTGGAGACAGAGTCTCGCTCTGTCACCCAGGCTGCAGTGTAGTGGTGTGATCGGTTCACTGCAACCTCCGCCTCCTGGGTTCAAGCTATTCTCCTGCCTCAGCCTCCCAAGTAGCTGGGATTACCAGCACCCGCCACCACACCCAGCTAATTTTTTGTTTTTTAGTAAAGATGGGGTTTCACCATGTTGGCCAGGCTGGTCTTGAACTCCTGACCTCAGGTGATCTGCCTGCCTCAGCCTCCAAAGTATTGGGATTACAGGCGTGAGCTGCAGTGTCTGGCCCAGATTTTCTTTCTGTGCTTCAAACCAAAATGCACACTGCAACAGATTGAATGCAGAAGCAGACACGAGAGGCCAGGTATTTTTTGTGAAGCCAGACACAAGAGAGATCTACAAAAATGTCACTCTTTTCTGAAAAAAAATTTTTTTGAGACAGAGTCTTGGTGTTGTCCTGGGTTGGAGTGCAATGGTGCAATCTTGGCTCACTGCAACCTCCACCTCCCAGGTTCCAGCAACTCTTCCTCAGCCTCCCAAGCAGCTGGAATTATAGGCATGAGCCACCACACCTGGCTAAATTTTCTATTTTTTAGTAGAGACAGGGTTTTGCCATGTTGGCCAGGCTGGTCTTGAACTCTTGACTTTGTGATCCATCTTCCTCAGACTCCCAAAGTCCTGATATTACAGGCATGAGCCAGCATGACTGACAGAAAAAAAAAATTTTTTTTTTTTTTTTGAGATGGAATCTTGTTCTGTTGCCAGGCTGGAGTTCAGTAGCATGATCTCGGCTAACTGCAACCTCCACCTCCCCGGTTTCAAGCGATTCTCCTGCCTCAGCCTCTTGAGTAGCTGGGATTACAAGAACATGCCGCCACGCCTGGCTAATTTTTGTATTTTTAGTAGGGACGGCAGGGTTTTACCATATTGTCCAGGATGGTCTCAAACTCCTGACCTTATGATCCTCCCGCCTCAGACTCCCAAAGTGCTGGGATTACAGGCATGAGCCATTGGGCCTGGCCCCCAATTTTTTTTTAAATAAAGATACATTTTGGGGTTCTCAATATTTTAACAGGATAAAATGGCCTCTGACACCAACACGTGTGAGAAGTGCTTATCTAAACAAAAGCGCTGGAGACACAGTAGAAGTGTTTACAAATGCAAATCTCAATGTGCTGGTTCAGTCTGTTGGCCAACAGACTCCCAAGCCCCGCAGCCCCCAGCACGCTCACTCACTCTGCTACTGTTCGTACTCAAGCACCTACGAAGAGTCAACAGCCCGCTGCCTAAGACATGGTGACTCATCTGCTCTACTTACAGTCTCTATTCCTTTGGAACAGATGGCAAGGAGCTGGAAATTCATAGGTTGCGGCTGTAGGCCTGCTGTACTCACCTCCGCTTGTGTATACCTCCAACTGCCGGTTGATGTTTGATTTGTCTACTAGGGAATGAAGGACATTGAGGACACTGTGAACATTCCAGATTTTGGGATTGGAACGAAGGAAGTCAATCTCCTCCTCTGACTTCTTGGCAGTCTTGCAGCGGTACTGACTGAATGACTGAAACTGTGAGGTAGAAAGGAAACATGCAGTAGTGGTATAAGCCCAAAGTGATCATCCACGGGCACAATGCTGAAAATGAGGCAATGCTCTGGCTCTGGACAGGACAAGGTGAGGGTGAGACAACCACTTCTCATTCTAAACAGAAGTTGCTAATTTTATGATAGAAAAACAAGCTGGGCACAGTGGCTCGTGCCTGTAATCCCAGCACTTTGGGAGGCTGAGGTGGGTGGATCACCTCAGGTCGGGAGTTCGAGACCAGCATGACCAACATGGAGAAACTCTGTCTTTACTAAAAATACCAAAAATTAGCTAGGCATGGTGGCGCATCCCTGTAATCTCAGCTACTCGGGAGGCTGAGGCAGGAGGATTGCTTGAACCCAAGAGGTGGAGATTGCAGTGAGCCAAGATTGTGCCACTGCACTCTAGACTGGACAACAAGAGCAAAACTCCATCTCAAAAAAAAAAAAAAGAAAAAAGAAAAACAAAAAATATGCCAGGGGTGGTGGCTCATCAGGTCAAGAGATTGAGACCATCCTGGCCAACATGGTGAAACCCCATCTCTACTACAAATATAAAAATTAGCTGGGCCTGGTGGCGCATGCCTGTAGTCCCAGCTACTCAGGAGGGTGAGGCAGAAGAATCACTTGAACCCAGGAGTTGGGGGCTGCAGTGACCCCAGATCGCATTATTGCGCTCCGGCCTGACGACAGAGCAAGACTCCACCTCAAAAAAAGTTAAAAAATAAAAATAAAATAAAAAGCAAGTATCCTTCAGTCAACAATTCTACTTGTAGGTAGTGATTCCTAAAAATATGCCTATGTATAACACATATATGGATATTCATTGATTCACTGCCTGTCATTGTGGAAACTGACAGATCCAATGTTCATCATGGGAGGCGCTATATATCCGCATCATGCATACCGCAGCAAAAGAACAAGACAGGTCTATGAAAACATGGTTTAAGTGTTAACAAGTCACAGCAGATGGCACAACAGAGCATGTAACCATTTTTGAAATGATCTCTATAGTCACGTTTATGCAAATACCTGAGAAACCTAAGGTGCCTTTCCTTGCAGACAATAATTGACACCTCTGCAAACACAAGGCAGGCAGGCATTTTCACTTTATCTGTAGTTTGAAGCAAAAAAAAAAAGAGAGTGGCAAGGAAGAGCCACTCACCCCATGCGGCATCTACCTGGCCAGGAAGAAACACACCAGGCGCTCACTGACCCTCACTGGACTGTCTTTGTTAGAAACAGAAAGCACCATAAGCCCCTTAACGAGAACACTGGCTAAGCCCAGGGAATTAGGATTATCTTAAGTGGGATGGAAGAAAATCGGCACAGATGATCCTTCTTCACTTGCTCTAAGTCAAAAGGACTGCTATTCATCCAGAAGTATCCCAAATAAGAGGATGATACACGCCAAGGAACCAGAGCACAAACAAGGCCAGTGCAATTTGTAGCTTTTGCTGTGAAAGGCATGGAATTCCAATAACATCTTTAGTAAGACACCAATATTTTTTTTTTTTTTTTTATTGCATTTTAGGTTTTGGGGTACATGTGATGAACATGCAAGATTGTTGCATAGGTACACACATGGCAGTGTGCTTTGCTGCCTTCCGTCCCCTCACCTGTATCTGTCATTTCTCCCCATGCTATCTCTTCCCACCTCCCCACCCCCCGCCCCTCCCCCATTTCCCCCCAACAGACCCCAGTGTGTAGTGCTCCCCTCCCTGTAAGACACCAATTTACCCTGAAATAACCAGTTAAGATTATAGACAGAGCACAAAAGGGAAAAGGATTATATTTTGTCAAATATAAACCGGGCGTGGTGGCTCAAGCCTGTAATCCCAGCACTTTGGGAGGCCGAGGCGGGTGGATCACGAGGTCGAGAGATCGAGACCAACCTGGTCAACATGGTGAAACCCCGTCTCTACTAAAAATCCAAAAATTTAGCTGGTGCGTGCCTGTAATCCCAGCTACTCAGGAGGCTGAGGCAGGAGAATTGCCTGAACCCAGGAGGCGGAGGTTGCGGTGAGCTGACATCACGCCATTGCACTCCAGCCTGGATAACAAGAGCAAAACTCCGCCTCAAAATAAATAAATAAATAAATAAAATTAAAAAAAAAAAAAAAAAAAAGATATAGCTTGGGCATGGTGCCTGACTTTGGGAGGCCAAGTCAAGAGGATCACTTGAGGCCAGGAGTTCAAGACTAGCACAGGCAACACAGCAAGACCCTCATCTCTACAGTAAAAAAATTAGCCAGGAAGGTGGTGCGGGCCTTATAGTGGCAGGTACTCAAATGGCGGAGGCAGGAAGATCACTTGAGCCCAGGAGTTCCAGGCTGTAGTAAGCTAGGATCACACCACTGCACTCTAGCCCAAGTGACACAGTGAGACCCTGACTCCTAATTAAAAAAAAAAAAAAAGCCGGGCGCGGTGGCTCAAGCCTGTAATCCCAGCACTTCGGGAAGCCGAGGCGGGTGGATCACGAGGTCGAGAGATCGAGACCATCCTGGTCAACGTGGTGAAACCCCGTCTCTACTAAAAATACAAAACATTAGCTGGGCGTGGTGGCGCATGCCTGTAATCCCAGCTACTCAGGAGGCTGAGGCAGGAGAATTGCCTGAGCCCAGGAGGCGGAGGTTGCGGTGAGCCGAGACCGCGCCATTGCACTCCAGCCTGGGTAACAAGGGCGAAACTCTGTCTAAAAAAAAAAATAAAAATAAAAAAAAAATAAAAAAATAAAAAAATAAAAAGATATACAACATTTCCACTGTGCAGGTGAAGAAAGTGAGGCTGAGAGTTTAAACAGCACGTCGCTGTTACTCACAGAGCTGTTACTAGCTCTTTACCACTGTTACCAGCAGGTGGCAGCCCTCAGATTAGAACTCACTTCCACCTGGCTGAAAAGCCTGTGAAGCCTGTGTTCTTCCTGCCAGACCACCTAACGAGATCAAGTAAGAGCTCCATCAAAGTCAGGAGCTGAACTTATTTGACTTCAGCTTCCTATCTGGAGTGCTTAGGCTTCACTGTCTCTTCAGAAAACCAACTGAAATGGGAGTCTTCTGCCATGGGCTATTTTACACTATAATGAGGGTATTTTTACGCCATGCAGCTTTTTTACAAAAATGATAGTAACAGCTATTCCTGGCGTGGACCAGTTATTTCAAATGAAGCTGACACTGACTAGATAGATACCTGGTAGATGAATTCATCGATGATATCCCAGAGCCACTGGTTGGGTAGTTCAAGGGGAGCAGGACCATCGGCATCTGTGCAGGAGACCACAGAAAGGTCAGGTTCAAAGCAATGACTCTGCCCATTCAGTAGGCTGCAGAATGCTTCGTAATTTCTCTTTCTCTCTCTCATTATTTATTATTATTATTTTTTTATTTTTTTTTATAGAGACAGGGTTTCACCATGTTGGTCAGGCTAATCTCGAACTCTTGACCTCAGGTGATCCATCCACCTTGGCCTCCCAAAGTGCTGGGATTACAGGCGTGAGCCACCGTGCTTGGCCTGTAATTTCTCTCTTAAAAAGGACCATGAATCAGAAGACCTCCCCTCTTCCCACCTACACATTAAGATCCTGCTAAAAAAAAAAAAAAAAGCTGAGGTCAACGCTGAACCTCATCGCAACCACACCCCCTCAGCAAAATCTCACTTACTAAGAATGTAGTTGAAGAGATTGCAATAGTTGTAATAGGATTCAAACCTCTGCTCCAAGGAAGGTCCCCCCTGTAAAGAAAAGATGGATCAGGATACAGATATTTAATCTTAATGTGTTTTACTCATGGCATACCGTGACAGCTGTATACAAATACATGAGAACTGGTATCTGTCCTCTCCTTCTTGGTATGTAAATACACAAGTCAGCAGGAAGACAGAAAGTCCTATAGCAGTTGAGGCACTGAATACTGTCAACACATGGTTAGGTTCTACAGCAACAGACCTTAAATGACACTCAGAGCAGGCATGAAGATCTGGCAAAGCAGAAAGAAGGGAAAGCATTTCAGAAAAAAACACACTAGCGAAGGCGAAGAGGGAAAATCGTGGCACTTGAAGGCTAGGGAGTTAGAGATCATCCTTCACTGGGCTACACGGGACTATGGGCCAGGAATGGAGCAGTCTCCCAACGCCAAACAAGAACCTAGGTCAGGGGGCCTGCAAAGCTACTCCACCACCTGTTTTGTAAATAAAGAAGTTTTACTGGAACACAGCCAGGCCCACTCATAACATCCTCTTTACAACTGCTACAAAGACACAGCTGAACAGACTGGACAGAAACCGTCATGGTCCTCGAAGCCTAAAATACTATCTGACCCTCCACAGAGAAGGTGGTTGAACCCTGGTCTGGTCTTTATGTTGCCTGCATCTGAGAACCACTAATGGTTTCTGAGCTGGGGAACCATACCATGAACAATATATTTGTGGAGAAAAAACACAACTTTGGATTCAGCCCCACCTCTTATTACTGTGGGGTTCTTACAAGGTATTTAATCTGTCTGTAAAATAGAAGAAAAAGATTATTGACTAGTAATAATTAAATAAGATTATGTAGCTGGGCGAAGTGGCTCACACCTGTAATCTCAGTGCTTTGGGAGGCTGAGGTGGGTGAATCACCTAAGTCAGGAGTTTGAGACCAGCTTGGGCAACACGGCAAGACCCCCATCTCTATTTCTCCTTTTAAAAAAAATTATGGCGAAACTCCGTCTCAAAAAAAAAAAAATTATGAATAAAACAAAACAAAAAAACAAAAATAAAATAAAAAAATTATGTAAGGTGCTTAATACATTAAGCACATTCAATGAAAAACTGCTACCCAGGGGCTAAAAACTGGTCATTTACGTGACAGTCCTGGTACCTAATAAAAAGATTATAGCATCAATAAGTTCTGCTGAATCTTCATCTACAGACAGAACAAAGAGAACATTAGAGGTGGTAAAACCAGCTATATTATGGGCTACATACAGTGTCAGAGTGTTGCCAAAGAAGCAATGTACACATAATGGCTAGATTCTTAGCATCAGTAGTAGCAGGGAATCTTTAATTTCTATCAGATAAAGTAGTCAGAGATCCCACTGGGATGCCAGAAAGGCACGGCCCTTACTCTGGCAGCAGCAACTTTTCCAACCACTATCAGTCACCTGAGGTCAGGAGTTCCACAGCCTGGCCAACATGGCGAAACCCCATCTTTGCTAAAAATACAAAAATTAGCCAGGCATGGTGGCATAAGCCTGTAATCCCAGCTACTCAGGAGGCTCAGGTAGGAGAATCGCTTGAGCCCAGGAGGCGGAGGTTGCAGTGAGCCAAGATTGCACCACTGCACTCCAGCCTCCAGCCTGGATGACAGAGCGAGACTCCATTAAAAAAAAAAAAAAAGAAAAGAAAAGAAAAGTATGTTGAAGACAGAGCTGAACAGGATTTGATGGATGTCGTGTCAGAGGAAAGTCAAGAATGCCAAAGTTTTAGTCCAATTAGCTGGGTAATTAATGGTAGCCATTTATTGAGATGATTAACATGGGAAGAACTAGTTTAGAGGGAAAATAAGAATTCGGTTTTAGATGTGTTAAGCTTGAGATGACTCTCACACAGCCAAGTGCACATGTTGACAGTTGGATATACGAGTCTGGACTTCAGTGGGGAAACTGAGACTAAAGATAGAGATTAAGTCACTGGTGTATATAAATAATACAGATGGGTTTCAGAGTCTCACTCTGTCACTCAGACTGGAGTAGAGTGGTGTGATCTCGGCTCATTTCAACCTCTACCTCCCGGGTTAAAGCGATTCTCCTGCCTCAACCTTCCAATAGCTGGAATTTTCAGGCACCTGCCACCACATCTAGTTTATTTTTGTTTTTTTTTTTTTTTTTTTTTTTGGAGACGGAGTTTTGCTCGTTACCCAGGCTGGAGTGCAATGGCGCGATCTCGGCTCACCACAACCTCCGCCTCCTGGGTTCAGGCAATTCTCCTGCCTCAGCCTCCTGAATAGCTGGGATTACAGGCACACGCCACCATGCCCAGCTAATTTTTTGTATTTTTAGTAGAGACGGGGTTTCACCATGTTGACCAGGATGGTCTCGATCTCTTGACCTCGTGATCCACCCGCCTCAGCCTCCAAAAGTGCTGGGATTACAGGCTTGAGCCACCGCGCCCGGCTAATTTTTGTATTTTTATATTTTCAGTAGACACAGGGCTTTCTCCATGTTGGCCAGACTGGTCTCAAACTCCTGACCTTAGGTGATCCGCCCACCTCAGCCTCCCAAAGCGCTGGGATCACAGGCATGAGCCATCACGCCCAGCCTTAAATAGTACGGATGGTATTTTAAAACACTTCAGGCACTTTGTAATTTAGAAGTCAGGAAGAACAGAATCTAGCAAGTGCCCAAAGTTGGGATAATGCAAGCTGGCCTAGATTCAAGGAGTTTCGTCACTTATTAGCTGGATAAATTTGAGAACAAGTAACCTTTCTGCACCTCAGGTGCCAATTTGCAGGACTGACAGAATTAGGTACGTGAAGATGTGTGCCAAGTGTCCATCTAGCCTTGTGCTTGGCATACAGTTTCAGAGAAACTGAGGCTCAGTGCTCTGAAGGGGAAAAGAGCCCCAAGCAGAAGGTGACTGGAAACACCCTGACAGGATGGCAGCCTATAACCCAGTACATGGGTGATTGCCCAGTCCAGGAGAATTGTGGGGACAGAGAAATTTAAAAGAATGATAGGTTATACATTGTTAGTTTGTCTGGAACAGCTTTCTGGGTTAAATTATTCCTTCCACCATTTCTTAAAAGAAAACTCAAAACTATGCCAATCATTCCTAGACACTGAACCAATATAAATAAGTGACTGTGTTCTAGGAACAAAAATGGCACAGAGTTAAAAAAAAAAAAACAACAAAACTGCTAGCGACACTTAAATACTTACACTGACTTTGGCATATATGTGCCTGTAGTATAATTCTTTGTATAAAATCAGGAAGACAGCATCTGAAAGAGATGGGAAGAGAGGCACTTCACTATCCACAAAACTGGGGTATCCTGGCAGCTTTAGCCCTTTGGTGGGGAGGAATAAAGGTAATTCTGAACGCTTAACTACATCTAAATTGCTATGCATATGCAATGAGAAAATCCACTTCTCATTTGAATCCACCAACCGCAATCTCTGTCAATGAGATTAAGATCTCATTTATACCTACTGCCCCTTTGCCATTTAGAGACATCTGCCATCCAACTACATAAATAAACCAGCACGTAACAGTAATAAGCTGAGCGTGATGCGTGCCCATGGTCCCAGCTACTTCGCAGGCTAAGGTGGGAGGATTGCTTGAGCCCAGGAGGCAGAGGTTGCAGGGAGCTGTGATCACACGGCACTCCAGACTGGGCAACACAGTGAGACTCCCATGGGAGGAGGAAGGAAATATTAATTTCAGAATGTTGTTTGTTTGTTTAGAGACTCACTCTGCTGCCCAGGTTGGAGTGCAGTGGTATGATGATGGTTCACTGCAGCCTCGACCTCCAGGACTCAAGCGTTCCTTCCACCGCAGCCTCCCGAGTAGGTGGGACTATAGGTATGTGCCACCATGCTTGGATAATTTTTTTTTTTTTTTGAGACGGAGTTTTTGCTCTTGTTACCCAGGCTGGAGTGCAATGGCGTGATCTCGGCTCACCGCAACCTCCGCCTCCTGGGTTCAGGCAATTCTCCTGCCTCAGCCTCCTGAGTAGCTGGGATTACAGGCACGTGCCACCATGCCCAGCTAATTTTTTGTATTTTTAGTAAAGATGGGGTTTCACCATGTTGACCAGGATGGTTTCGATCTCTTGACCTCGTGATCCACCCGCCTCGGCCTCCCAAAGTGCTGGGATTACAGGCTTGAGCCACCGCGCCCGGCTTAAATTTTTTTTGTAGAGAAGGGGATCTCCCTATATTACCCAGGCTGGTCTGGCCTCAATCTCCCACCCTCAAGTAAACCTCTCACCTCAACCTCTCAAAGTGCCAGAATTACAGGCGTGAGCCATGACACCCAGCCACAGAATGAGTTTTGAGCTCATTCTGTGTTTAGTCAATTTAAGAGTAAGTGTTCAGGTCAGGCCTGGTGGCTCATGTCTGTAATTGCGGCACTTTGGGATGCCAAGGTAGACACATCATTTGAGGTCAGGAGTTCAAAACCAGCCTGGCCAACATGGTGAAACCCAATCTCTACTAAAAATACAAAAATTAGCCAGGTGTGGTAATGGGCACCTGTAATCGCAGCTACTTGGAAGGCTGAGCCAAGAAAAATGCTTGAGCTGAAGAGGTGGAGGTTGCAGTGAGCTGAGATCACGCCACTGCACTCCAGCCTGGGCGACAAGAGCAAGACTCCATTCCAGAAAAAAAAAAAAAAAAAAAAAAAAAAGAAGTGTTCAAAAAACATTAGCTATAACAAAAGAAATGAGAGACTTGTACAATGAAAACTACAAACATTGTTAAAAGCAACCTAAAACCTAAATAAATCAAGGACATCCCACTGAAGGAGTTAATAGTGTGAAGACGGCAATACTCCCCGAAGGGATCTTCAGATTCTAGGCAGTTCCTATAAAAATCCCAGCTGGCTACTTTGCAGAAATTGCCAAGTCCATCCTAAAACTAATAAGGAAATCCAAGAGACCCAGAAGAGCCAAAACAATCTTGCAAAAAAAAAAAAAAAAAAAAAAAAAAAATCGGAGGACTTAGACCAGCTGGCCAACATGGTAAAACCCCATCCCTACTAAAAATACAAAAATCAGCTGGGCGTGGTGGTGGGCACCTGTAATCCCACCTACTCAGGAGGCTGAGGCAGGAAAATTGCTTGAACCCAGGAGGCAGAGGTTGCAGTGAGCTGAGATTGTACCACTGTATACCAGCCTGGGTGACAGAGTGAGACTCTGTCTTAAAAAAAAAAAAAAAAAAAAAAAAAAAGGAAAAAAATTGGTGTTAGGGTAGCTGAATATCTACAAGCCAATTAAGTTGGATTCTCCTACCTCACCCAGATATAAAGGACATTATCTAAGAAAGTGAAAGGTGGGAGGCTAGAGAGCTTATTCCAGAGTGACTGCAATGAACCCCCATTTTTTTTTTTTTTTTTTTTTTTTTTTCAAATTTTATTTGAGACGGAGTCTCACTCTGTTGCCAGGCTGGAGTGCAATGGTGTGATCTCAGCTCACTGCAACCTCCGCCTCCCAGGTTCTAGCATTTCTCCTGCCTCGGCCTCTTGAGTAGCTGAGATTATAGGTGCTCACCACCACACCCTGCTAATTTTTATATTTTTAGTACAGATGGAGTTTCATCATGTTAGCCAGGATGGTCTTGATCTCTTGACCCTGTGATCCACCCACCTCGGCCTCCCAAAGTGCTGGGATTACAGGCATGAGCCACCGCACCTGGCCAACCCCCAAATTATAGAGGGAAATAGAAACAGATCAGGACAAAGATCTAAATTTCACCATATATGAGAGATCTGTCCCCTCTTAAATCATCCAGCCTTCAACAAGTTATTTTACTAAGAACCTACTATATACCAAGCACTGAGAAAACAAGGTGGTGAGCAAAACAGACACAGACCCTCTTGAGCTTCCCGTCTAGTGACTCTCAACCATTGGATTCCACTTGGTGCACAAGGTATAAAGAGCTCACACCTACCGTTGCCAACCTGTGGAGCAATGGCTTCAGCCTCAGGCCAAGGTGTATTCTTGAAGAATCTTTCGGTCAGCTTGGTCCAGCTGAAAAAAAAATAAATAAATAAAACCAAGCAAAAAAATTTCTAAAACTCCAGAAGGACTCGAAAATGCCAACCCTAACATTTTACAGATTAGAACCCAGGCTTAGAAAGGGGAAGAGGTCGCACAAACAGAGCTGAGGCCAGAGCCCTTCAAGTCCACAACTTTCCTCAACCCAACTCCACATGTCAATCTTTCTCAACACAATAAAATATTCTTTTTGTTATTAGTTAGGGACCCACCAAGCTTTTCAGGAGAATCTCCTGCCTCTGTATCATTAACTATAGCCATATTTAATTGCTTCCTGTTTCCTGATAAGAGAACTACTTTCGTCTTTAACACACAGCACAGCGTTTCCATCTCCTGGAGTACATCTAAACGTCTCCAAATACGGAAGCAAATTAGTCTGCTGCAGTCCGAGGCCACAACAGACCTGCAGCATCCAGTTTAAACACTGCTACCTGACTAACCTGCAGCAGGCTGCTGTTCAATCTTCTTCTCCTGATCCCCTCAGCAGCTATGAATACTTTCTTCCAATCTCCTCAAGCCCCACCCCTCCTGCTTCTCTGGCTCTTTTACTCCAACACATAAGCATGCTCAAGTTCCCCTAACATATTTCCATTGGACATCACTGGTCTACTTTTCAATTTTACTTTATTTTGAGAGAGGGTCTCGCTCTGTTGTGCAGCTCACTGCAGCCTCAACCTTCTGGACTCAAGCAATCCTTTCCCCTCAGCCTCCCAAATAGCTGAGACTATAGGTATGTGACACCATGCTCTGGTTTTTTTTTTTTTTTTGAGACAGTCTTGCACTGTCACTCAGGCTGAAATTCAATGGTGTGATCTCAGCTCACTGCAACCCCCGTCTCCCGGGTTTAAACAATTTTCCTGCCTCAGCCTCCTGAATAGCTGGGATTACAGGCGCCTGCCACCATGCCTGGCTAATTGTTGTGTTTTTACTGGGGTTTCATCATGTTGGCCAGCCTGGTCTCAAACTCCTGACCACATGACCTACCGCCTAGGCCTCCCAAAGTGTTGGGATTACAGGCGCGAGCCATGGTGCCCGGCCTGCCCGGGCTCATTTTTTTTTTTTTTTTTTTTTTGAGACGGAGTTTCGCTCTTGTTACCCAGGCTGGAGTGCAATGGCACGATCTCGGCTCACCGCAACCTCTGCCTCCTGGGTTCAAGCAATTCTCCTGCCTCAGCCTCCTGAGTAGCTGGGATTACAGGCACGTGCCACCATGCCCAGCTAATGTTTTGTATTTTTAGTAGAGACGGGGTTTCACCATTTTGACCAGGATGGTCTCGATCTCTCGACCTTGTGATCCACCCGCCTCGGCCTCCCAAAGTGCTGGGATTACAGGCTTGAGCCACCGCGCCGGGCCCCGGGCTCATTTTTATAGGCACTGGTTTATATGCTTCTCATGAGAAAAGACCCGGGGAATAAAACAAACCCAAGTCGGTGCACTTGCCTCTCAGAGGCCTGCCTGGGCCTCTTCCAGCTGTGCTTTCCCTTCTTCAGTCCCATCCTAAAGCTTTTTTTTTTTCTTTTTTTCTTTTGAGATGGAGTTTCGCTCGTTACCCAGGCTGGAGTGCAATGGCTCGATCTCGGCTCACCGCAACCTCCGCCTCCTGGGTTCAAGCAATTCTCCTGCCTCAGCCTCCTGAGTAGCTGGGATTACAGGCACGTGCCACCATGTCCAGCTAATTTTTTGTATCTTTAGTAGAGACGGGGTTTCACCAGGTTGACCAGGATGGTCTCGATCTCTTGACCTCGTGATCCACCCGCCTCGGCCTCCCAAAGTGCTGGGATTACAGGCTTGAGCCATCGCGCCTGGCCATCCTAAAGCTTTTTAAGAAACTTTCGCTAGTGTTCTAAAACTTGCCTCCCTCTCTCCTGCCTTATGCCCCTCACTCAAATACTTTCTCGTAAGGAGGCAGGAACTGAGGCTGCTGCAGACCCGTACAGATGCGGATTCAGCAGCAGCAGCAGCAAATCTTGGTGTTTTAGCACCTTCAGCTGCTAACCTATTTTGGTGCTGCATGACTTGGATACATTCGTTAGTGGTATGAGAGCTCGATGCCTCCCCTTCTTCAGCTGGAGGTGTTAACCTCCATATGAGGTTTTCGGCCTTTCTCCTGCTTACTAACGAACCCTCAGCACAATTCTTCTTGGCCAGAAGTGACTCTGTTTCCCCGAGCTGATCTCTCAGTTCACACTAAAGGATCGCTTGCAGGGGTGGGAGGCACCTTGGGGGCTGCACCAAGTAGAACTTAGGCTCACAAGTGGGAAAACCCGGAAACCATGAAACGTCTCAAGTTTCCTCTGCTTCTTCAACTAAACTCAGCTCTTTCAAAAACAACAAAAAAAGAAAACACAGGTCAGAGATCCTATTCATTGATCTAATGGGCCTTTGGCTATTTACTTTCTCCCCTATCCTTCTGACTTGCCTAAATTCTATTTCCTTGGTGAAGTCACACCTGACTACCCCAGCTCTGACTGACCTGTCTTATCTCTGTTGCCCATTACACAGTGGCAGCCCCCACAATCTGCAGAGCTCAGCTTGCTCCGGTATGTACTGAAGGGCTGCATAGCACAGGTTAGAAATTAGGCTCTGGTGCCAGACACTGAAGGTTCAAATCTCAGCACACCCGTTTAACTAGTTATGTGACTTATTTCTGTGCTGTTTCCTCATCTGTAAAATGAGAAAAACTCCTACTTCATGGGGTTATACTGTGAAGGGCAAATAAGTAAAAACAGGGAGAACACTCTGAACATTGATGGATCTCTCCTGGTGATAAAAATAAATGCTAATCACTATTATTCTAATTGTTAATAGTGATTTTAATTTAGGCTTTGTACAAATTTTTGGAGCTAGAAAGTCCAACAGGCCGGGCATGGTGGCTCATGCCTGTAATCCCAGCACTTTGGGAAGCCAAGGCGGGTGGATTACTTGAGGTTAGGAGTTTGAGACCAATCTGGCCAACATGATAAAACCCCATTTCTATTAAAAATACAAAAATTAGGTCATGTGCAGTGGTTCACACTTGTAATGCCAGCGCTTTGGGAGGCCGAGGCAAGTGGATCATTTGGGGTCAAGAGTTTGAGACCAACCTGACCAATATGGGGAAACTCTGTCTGTACTAAAAATATAAACAGGCCGGGCTTGGTGGCTCAAGCCTGTAATCCCAGCACTTTGGGAGGCGAGGCGGGTGGATCACAAGGTCAAGAGATCGAGAGCATCCTGGTCAACATGGTGAAACCCCGTCTCGACTAAAAATACAAAAAAATTAGCTGGGCATGGTGGCGCGTGGCCGTAATCCCAGCTACTCACGAGGTTGAGGCAGGAGAATTGCCTGAACCCAGGAGGCGGAGGTTGTGGTGAGCCGAGATCGCGCCATTGCACTCCAGCCTGGGTAACAAGAGTAAAACTCCGTCTCAAAACAAACAAACAAACAAACAAAATATATAAACAAATTAGCTGGGTATGGTGGTGCTGAGGCAGGAGAATCACTGGAAGCCAGGAGGTGGAGGTTGCAGTGAGCCGAGATCTTACTACTGCACTCCAGCCAGGGCAACAGAGCGACACTGCATTTCAAAAGATAAGTAAATAAATAAAGTCCATCAAAATTAAATGTCCCCAGCCACAAGGACATTTAATTCTACTATAAAGACACTCCCTTGCCCCCGCCAAAGCACTGTTTACAGAGTGCTCACCACATTTGCAGGAGCTGTATCACGAGGCTGGTCCTACCCAGAGAGAGGTCCTTTCAGCCAGCTGCCCATACCTGTTCTCATAGATGTCCTGGATCTCATATACCTTCTGGTCAATGACATCACTGGAGACTCGACTGGCCTGTAGCTCATACACTTTCTGGTCAATCAAATCCGAGACAGTTTTGTGGAAATACTGGATGAAGTTTTTGATCACCTCAGGGATCACCTGATAGGTTTGCTGTTCATACTGACGTTCGTAAGCAAGGTCCTGCTTTGGATCTCCTGGAGGTTGGATATAACAAATACAGAGTGCTTTCAAACTCGCATATATGATGGAACGAAATGGCAAGACCGCCCCAGAAACTAAACTCAGGTCTGTGTAAAATTCTCTTTTGAATACTCAGATATAAACATTTCAGGTCACTCCCAATCTCACTGTCCCTATTTCTTCAACACTATTACCATGACTTAAAGTTATTTTTTATTTATGTTTTTGAGACAGAGTCTTGCTCTGTCGCCAGGCTGGATCATGGCTCACTGCAACCTCTGCCTCCTGCATTCAAGCAATTCTCCTGCCTCAGCCTCCCTAGTAGCTGGGAATACAGGTGCACAGCACCAAGCCCAGCTAATTTTTGTGTTTTAGTAGAGACGTGGTTTCACTATGTTGGCCAGGATAGCCTCGATCTCTTGATCTCACGACCCAACCGCCTTGGCCTCCCAAAGTGCTGGGATTACAGGCATGAGCCACCACGCCCGGCCCTAAAGTTATTTTTTATTTCTATTTTTGAGACAAACTCCAGCCGGCCTAAAGTTATTATTATTATTTTTTTTATTTTTGAGACACAGTCTCACTCTGTTGGCCAGGCTGGAGTACAGTGGCACAATTTTGGTTCACTGCAACCTTCATCTCCTGGGCTCAAGCAATTCTCCTGCCTCAGACTCCTGAGTAGCTGGGATTACAGGTGTGTGCCATCACGCCCAGCTAGTTTTTGTATTTTTAGTAGAGACAAGGTTTCACCATGTAGGCCAGGCTGGTCTTGAACCCCTGAACTAAAGTAATCCGCACGCCTCACCTACCAGCCTCCCAAAGTGCTGGCATTATAGGCGTGAGCCACCACATCCAGCCAAAGTTATTTTTCACTTATTGTCTGTTTTGCCCCCTTCTCCCAAGTCTAGCAAGTCAGGAATCTTGTCTGTCTTGTACTTATATGTACTCTCAGGGCGTAGAACAGTGTGCGTTGGAGGGAAGAGAGGCAAGACTGTGGGAAGGGTAAGTGATAACAGGTACTTAAGTATTTCCTGAATGAGCAACTGTCACCTTCTAAATATATGACTTGTGGCAAGTTACTACTAAACCTTTCTGCTATATTTTCTCTTCTTTAGGAGACAACATTAACGTACATACTTTCTAGAACAGTTGTAAGGATTAAACAAAATATTTAACACAAAGTACTTAGAACAATGGATGACACCAAATACTAAGTTAAGTCACTGTAACATTTCAGGAAACCTCAGACATCTCCCAAAAAGATTTTGTTCGGGCTTGGTTTGAATTACTTAAATTTTTCACATTAAGATTTTCTTCTTTCAGCCAGGCTTGGTGGCTCACACCTGTAATCCCAGCACTCTGGGAGGCTGGGGCGGGAGGATCACCTGAGGTTAGGAGTTCGAGACTAGCCTGGACAACATGCTGAAACCCTGTCTCTACTAAAAAAAAAAAAAACTGAAAAAATTAGCCAGGCTTGATGACGTGCGCCTGCCGGCAACTTAGGAGGCTGAGATAAGAGAATTGCCTGAACCCGGGGGAGGAGGTTGCAGTGAACCGAAATTGCACCACTGTACTCTAGCCCAGTCCACAGAGCGAGATTCCATCTCAAAAAAAAATAAAAAAGCTTTTCTTCTTTGGCTAACAGTTTACACAAAACCAAGGCCAGTAATCCTCCTCTTCCGAGACTGAGATGGACCTATGATAAAAAGCCTGGTTTATTAGGCTTTACATAACCAACCCTCCCGACTGGGAGCTAATGACTGACTCCACACTTGGATCATCAAAGAGCAATTTTTAACAGATGCCTGTCAAAGCTGGTTCTAAGACATTCAAAAAGGAGCTGATCCCTACGAGTACGCAACCAGCCTAACCCGCGGTCTCACCTGTGTGCATATCATAGTCGCCCGGATAAGCATAGGGGTCATAAGCCGCCTAGAAGGAGAGAGACAGTCAGTCGCCAACTCGTGAATTCAAAACGCTCATCCTACAGTCTAGATGCCAAGCAGAGAGCTAAGGAGACAAAGGCAGGTAAGACAGTGTGCCTGCCCCTGAGAAACTCACACGCCTAAGAGGAAAGCGACAATAAACGGCCAATGACAATTACAACATTACGGGTGCAATGAGGTGGGGCAAAGGCTGTGGGAATCAGCGAGATTTGACCAGACCGAGCCAACACCAAAAAAACCTCAGGTGCAGAAACAGAGAAACATCTAACAAGCTTCCGTCTCTCCCGGTCTTAGAAAGGGGAAGGACCAGCGGACACGCGAGGTGGGCGGGCAGAGCCAGGGTTGTCTAGGGGCAGGGAGCTGTGGGAGCAGCCGGAGGGTCACGCGGGAGGTGGGCCGGGGCTGGCCGCGGCTCAGAAGCTGCCTCGCGCCGGGACCCACATCAAGAGGTCCTACAGATCTCCCCGTCGCGGACCCTACCGCGCGCTTACAGCTACCTTACCTCGGATTCGTAATCATCAGCGGCATAAGACATGGCTGCCGGGCTCAAGAGCACTGCCGGAAAGAGCGAAATGAGCAACCCACGCCTGCGTCCTGAGGCCGGAAGTTCAGCCCCACTCGGGCCTGCCGGGAAACCGGAAGCCTTTCCGAGGCCGCTGGCAATCCGACTGAGCCATATCGAGAATGAAGGGGAGCCGGGTGCGGTGGCTCACGCCTGTAATCCCAGCACTCTGGAAGGCGGAGGCGGGCGGATCACCTGTAGTCGGGAGTTCGAGAGCAGCCTGACCAACGTGGCAAAACCCTGTCTCTACTAAAAAATACAAAAAAATTAGCTGGGCATGATGGCGCCTGCCTGTAATCCCAGCTACTCGGGAGGCTGAGGCAGGAGAATTGCCTGAACCCAGGAGGCGGAGGTTGCGGTGAGCCGAGATCGCGCCATTGCACTCCAGCCTGGGTAGCAAGAGCGAAACTCCGTCTCAAAAAAAAAAAAAAAAAAAAAAAGGATTACAAGTAGCCTGAATTTTCCTCTTCTTCAAATAAAGACTTCGCAAAGAAGGTGAAACTGGAATACTGTTGTAGATACAGATATAAGGACCCGAAGCAGTTCAGCCTAAAGGCGAGGCAAAGTCAGAGGGCCCAGAAAGAATGCCACACAAAAGATGGCTGACAGCGTCCCGGGGCCGGCTTCTCAGGTGCATGGAGATTCGGATACGGGGGCCTGATGGGTTTAGTTGTTTAAGCGGTTTGCCTGCAGCGGGTAAATGCTTCAAACATTACGACTTCACAAGACTAAACGTACTGGGGATAAAAGCTGAGATTTGGACGGGTGCGGTGGCTCACGCCTGTAATCCCTGCACTTTGGGAGGCCGAGGCGGGCGGATCACATGAGGTCAGGAGTTCGAGACCAGTCTGGCCAATATGGCGAAACCCTGTCTCTACTAAAAATACAAAAATTAGCCAGGAGTGGTGGCGTGCGTCTGTAATTCCAGCGACCCAGGAGGCTGAAACAGGAGAATCGCTGGAACCCCAGGTGGCAGAGACTGAAGTGCGCTGAGATCGTGTCACTGCACTGCAGTCTGGGCGACAGAGCAAGACCCCATCCCCGCCCCCACCCCCGTCCCCCCGCCACCAAAAATATTGAGATTTGGTCCCATGTAGTAAGAGGGCATGGAGAAGAGGAGCTCCCCTTCCCAAATTTTGGACATTAAGGTTGTAGCAGGCAAAGATGAGGCCAGTTGTGTCGCGAAGACTGGGACACGGGCAGCTCTTGAGTACACCGGGTTCGAGTCCCGGGGAAATCCTCATGGTAGAGATGGGCGTTATAAAACAAACCAATTAAAGCCAGTGTATGAATCAATGGCTTTAGTTTAGCCATCTACCCATACACAACATCTAGTGGAAATCCGAGTTCCAGTCCCTACTGCGCCACTGATTTGCTGTGTGACCAGGCCGAACATGTCTCATGCTCTCTGGGTCCCTTTGTCACAAAGCCCTCACTTTTTCCACTGAGGCACTGCAACCTCCGCCTCCTGTGTTCAAGCGATACTCCTGCCTTAGCTTCCTGAGTAGCTGGGATTACAGGCACATGCCACCACACCCAGCTAATTTTTGTATTTTTAGTAGAGTTGGGGTTTCACCATGTTGGTCAGGCTGGTCTCGAACTCGACCTCGTGATCTTCCCACCTCGGCCTCCAAAGTGCTGGGATTACAGGTGTGAGCCTCCACACCTACCTACATTCGGGATTTGGCACTCACTGTTACCCAGGTGTAGAATTGAATGCAGTGGCGCCCCCACTCCAATTCCCTTTCTTATCGGACAGCTGCATGGCACCTTCAGGTGTTTACTCTGATGCCGTCACTCAACATCCTATTTAGAATTGCAGTGCTCCGCCCCAACTCTCTATGCTGCGTTCTTCCTTTGTTTTATCCTTGCGCTGTCACCAGAGGTGATACAATCTTTGCCCCGCCAAAAGATTACATTGTAACTGGATTGAATGGGAGGGTTTATACATGGAAGGAACTTTTCCCTGAACACAAGACCTAGTCCCATGAGAGCTGGGCAACCGTCAACGAGTCTCTTGTCTCCGCTTCCAACTCATCTATAAAATAGGGATGGTCCTTCTTGCCTACTTTATACAAGTGTTTGTGGGATGCAGGATTATGAGAAGTTTGACAAAAAGGCGCACCCATGAAATGTTGCTTGAAGAACACTTATTTCCTGGTGTTCTCCCATTGGACTGCGAGCATCTCAGGGGCACCAAGTCTGTTCCTGTGTCCAGGACCTGGCAGTCACCTAGCTCAGTGACTGGTTGTCGAACTAAACTCTTCCTCTAATGTAATCACTTTGGATTATAAATCTTTGTAAATCGGTGATCTACGTTGGGTTACCTAGAGAACTTTGACTAAAGGAAATCCATTGCATTTTGAAGCTATTTCTCACTGTAGTGATATCTCCAAATTTGAACACATTTTCCTTTTCCCAGGTACATTATGCATTTGTAGGAAGTGGATTTTTTTTTTTTGCGTTAATTTATTTACATCTGTATCTATCTGCATGGATAGCGTGGCTACTTGATTTTCCTTTGTGAGTGCCTGCAAATCATCTTAATCTGATTGGCTAAAGCATCTACTCCTTCTTTCTTTCCTTTTTTTTTTTCGTTCTTTCATTAGACCGGCAAATGGAGAGAGAGAGAAAAAAAAATGAGGCCTGGCGCGGTGGCTCACGCCTGTAATCTCAGCATTTTGGGAGGCTGAGGGGGGCGGATCACGAGGTCAACAGATCGAGACCATCCTGGCCAACATGGTAAAACCCCCGTCTCTACTGAAAATGCAAAAATTAGCTGGGCGTGGTGGCGCGGGCCTGTAGTCCCAACTACTCGGGAGGCTGAGACAGAATTCCTTCAGTCCGGGAGGAGGAAATTGCAGTGAGGCGAGATCGCGCCACTGCGCACTGCACTCCAGCCTGTAGACAGAGCGAGACTCGATTATGTCTCCAAAAAAAAAAAAAAAAAAAAACCCACGGGGGCTTGCAACGCTGCTGTTTTATTGGTTCCGTTAGCGACGTACAGCGTGAGCCCTGGGCACGTAAGTTTTTGATTGGTCGTTACGTCTGCCAGCCACGTTGCCGGAAACCCTGCTGCTATATCTTGCTTGTCCTGTGCCCTCCCCTTCCGATTGGTTTTGGGAGGGGTTTAAGTTGGAAGGGTCGTGATTGGTTCGGCCGTTCAAGCTCGGCGTGAGCCCGCCCCGCTCGGATGTCGAGCTTGCAGGCCGCGGCGCCAGGCCCGCCCGCCCGCTTGCCCGCCTGCTGGCTGACAGCGCGACTCAGGGCGGAGGGAAGCAGGTCCGTTGGTCTGTCGGGAACTAGGTGCCGGCGGCCAGGCCCGCGCGGAGCCGTTGCCATGGCAGCCGCCGCCGGGGACGTGGACGACGAGCCGCGCTCGGGCCACTCGAGCTCGGAGGGCGAGTGCGCCGTGGCGCCGGAGCCGCTGACGGGCGCTGAGGGCCTCTTCTCCTTCGCCGACTTCGGGTCTGCGCTGGGCGGCAGCGCGGGCCTCTCGGGCCGGGCGTCCGGCGGGGCCCAGTCGCCGCTGCGCTACCTGCACGTCCTGTGGCAGCAGGATGCGGAGCCGCGCGACGAGCTGCGCTGCAAGATCCCCGCCGGGCGGCTGAAGCGCGCCGCCAGGCCCCACCGCCGGCTCGGGCCCACGGGCAAGGAGGCGCACGGTGAGCGGCGCGAGCTGGGCGGGGCGGCCCGGGCGAGGGGCGGGGCCTCGGAGGACCGCGCGCCGCGCTGTGGTCGCCCCCGACCCACGGCCGCGGGACCCCGACGTATGCGGAGGGCCGCACTGACCCTTGAGTCTCCTTTCGGTAATAATGGTCAGGATGGTTTTTACAAAAGTCTTCCTGCTCTGAGCCAGCCACCGCAGACTTCTCTCACGGGGTAGTTTCTCAATGGAAACTTTGCATGACTCCGACCGCTTACAGGTGGATAATAAAATGAGGCGCTGGGGAACACGTCTATTGTCAGGGAGAGCGGAGGCCAAGCCGTTCCAGCTTGTTTAAATGCACGGACTTAGATTGGACTCCTTTACCACATTTAGATCTTAGGCAAATGATAGCCCCTTTCTTTTTTTCCTTTTTCTTTTACTTTTCTTTTGGTGAGACAGAGTCTTGCTCTGTCACTCAGGCTGGAGTGAAGTGGAACCATCTCGGCTCACTGCAGCCTCTGCCTCCTAGGTTCAAGCGATTTTCCTGCCTCAGCCTCCTGAGTAGTTGGGATTACAGGTGTGTGCGCCACCATGCCCGGCTAATTTTGTAATTTTATTAGAGATGGGGTTTCACTTTGTTGGTCATGCCGGTGTGGAACTCCTGACCTCAAACAGGCCACCTGCCTCGGCCTCCCAAAGTGCTGGGATTACAGGCGTGAGCCACCGTGTCCGGCCTATAGTCCCTTTCAGTCTTAGTTTTCTTTTTCTTTTTTTTTTATTTTTAAAAAACTTTTAGTTGTTTTGTTGTTCTTAGGGTTCATTGACAGTCTTTGGTTTCTCTGTTTCTTTTTTTATTGCATTTTAGGTTTTGGGGTACATGTGAAGAACATGCAAGATTGTTGCCTAGGTACACACATGGCAGTGTGATTTGCTGCCTTCCTCCCCTTCACCTATATCTGGCATTTCTCCCCATGCTGTCTCTCCCCAACTCCCCACCCCACGCTGTCCCTCCCCTATTTCCCGCCAACTGCCCCCAGTGTGTGATGCTCCCCTCCCTGTGTCCATCTGTTCTCATTGTTCAACACCCGCCTATGAGTGAGAACGTGCGGTGTTTGATTTTCTGCCCTTGTGTCAGTTTGCTGAGAATGATGGTTTCCAGATTCATCCATGTCCCTACAAAGGACACGAATTCATCATTTTTGATGGCTGCATGTCCCGACCTGCAGGACAACAACAGGAGCCCGAAGGGAGGGAGTGGGGATGGATGGGCAGGAGACGCGAAGAATGGAGACAAGACAGGAGTCTGATCAAGTCTCGTTTATTGTTGCTGAGCTCACAGCTTAAATAGGCCAGGCAGTGGGGCGGGGCAAAGGAAGCTTGCAGTTGGGAAATTCCGGCCAGGTGTGCCAGGTGCCGCTACCAGCCTCGTGCCGTCCACGGGCTGGACCTGAATCGTCAGGACTTGAGCCTCCCACAGGTGGCACCTGGGCTCTCTTGGCCCCAGGATTTGGCCTGTGCTGCTGCCCACAGCTGCATAATATTCCACGGTGTATATGTGCCACATTTTCCCTGTCCAGTCTATCATCCATGGGCATTTGGGTTGGTTCCAGGTCTTTGCTATCGTAAACTGTGCTGCAATGAACATTCGTGTGCATGTGTCCTTATAGTAAAACGATTTATAATCCTTTGGATATATACCCAGTAATGGGATTGCTGGGTCAAATGGAATTTCTATTCCTAGGTCCTTGGGGAATTGCCACACTGTCTTCCACAATGGTTGAACTAATTTACCCTCCCACCAACAGTGTAAAAGTGTTCCTATTTCTCCACATCCTCTCCAGCATCTGTTGTCTCCAGATTTTTTAATGATCGTCATTCTGACTGGCGTGAGATGGTATCTCAATGTGGTTTTGATTTGCATTTCTCTAATGACCAGTGATGATGAACATTTTTTTTTTTTTTTTTTTGAGACGGAGTTTCGCTCTTGTTACCCAGGCTGGAGTGCAATGGAGTGATCTCGGCTCACTGCAACCTCTACCTCCCGGGTTCAGGCAATTCTCCTGCCTCAGCCTCCTGAGTAGCTGGGATTACAGGTACGCGCCACCATGCCCAGCTAATGTTTTGTATTTTTAGTAGAGACGGGGTTTCACCATGTTGACCAGGATGGTCTCGATCTCTTGACGTCATGATCCACCCGCCTCGGCCTCCCAAAGTGCTGGGATTACAGGCTTGAACCACCAAGCCCGGCTGATGAACATTTTTTCATATGTTTGTTGGCCTCATGTATGTCTTCTTTTGTCATGTGTCTGCTCATATACTTTGCCCACTTTTGAATGGGCTTGTTTTTTTCTTTTTTCTTTTTGTTTTTAAAGATGGGGTTTCACCATGTTGATCAGGCTGGTCTTGAACTCCCGACCTCAGGTGATCCGCCTGTCTTTGCCTTCAAAGTGCTTGGATTACAGCCATGAGCCACCATGCCTGGCCTGTTTTTTTTCTTGTAAATCTGTTTGAGTTCTTTGTAGATTCTGGATCTCAGCCCTTTGTCTAATGGGTAGACTGCAAAAATTTTTTCCCATCCTGTTGGTTGCCGATTCACTCTAATGACTGTTTCTTTTGCAGTGCAGAAGTTGTGGAGTTTGATTAGGTCCCATTTGTCTATTTTGGCTTTTGTTGCCAATGCTTTTGGTGTTTTGGTCACGAAATCCTTGCTTACACCTATGTCCTGAATGGTTTTGCCTAGACTTTCTTCTAGGGTTTTTTTTTTTTTGAGACGGAGTTTCGCTCTTGTTACCCAGGCTGGAGTGCAATCGCGCGATCTCGGCTCACCACAACCTCCGCCTCCTGGGTTCAAGCAATTCTCCTGCCTCAGCCTCCCTAGTAGCTGGGACTACAGGTGTGCGTCACCATGCCCAGCTAATTTTTTTTTTTTTTTTTTTTTTTTTTGAGACGGAGTTTCACTCTTGTTACCCAGGCTGGAGTGCAATGGCGCGATCTCGGCTCATCGCAACCTCCGCCTCCTGGGTTCAGGCAATTCTCCTGCCTCAGCCTCCTGAGTAGCTGGGATTACAGGCACGAGCCACCATGCCCAGCTAATTTTTTGTACTTTTAGTAGAGATGGGGTTTCACCATGTTGACCGGGATGGTCTCGATCTCTCAACCTCGTGATCCACCTGCCTCGGCCTCCCAAAGTGCTGGGATTACAGGCTTGAGCCACCACGCCCGGCGCCCAGCTAATTTTTGTATTTTTAGTAGAGACAGGGTTTCACCATGTTGACCAGGATGGTCTCGATCTCTTGACCTCGTGATCCACCCGCCTCGGCCTCCCAAAGTGCTGGGATTACAGGCGTGAGCCACCGCACCCGGCTCTTCTAGGGTTTCTATGGTGTTAGGTCTCATGTTTAAGTCTTTAATCCATCTGCAGTTAATTTTAGTGTAAGGTGTCAGGAAGGGGTCCAGTTTCTGCTTTCTGCACATGGCTAGCCAGTTTTCCCAACACCATTTATTAAACAGGGAATCCTTTCCCCATTGCTTGTTTTTGTCAGGTTCATCAAAGATCAGATGGTTGTAGATGTGTTGTCTTGCCTCCGAGGCCTCTGTTCTGTTCCCAGCACTTTGGGAGGCCGAGACGGGTGGATCACGAGGTCAAGAGATCGAGACCATCCTGGTCAACATGGTGAAACCCCGTCTCTACTAAAAATACAAAAAATTAGCTGGGCGTGGTGGCACGTGCCTGTAATCCCAGCTACTCAGGAGGCTGAGGCAGGAGAATTGCCTGAACCCAGGAGGTGGAGGTTGCCGTGAGCCGATATTGCGCCATTGCACTCCAGCCTGGGTAAGGAGAGCGAAACTCCATCTCAAAAAAAAAAAAAAGAAGCAGGAAGTAGGCCGGGCGTGGTGGCTCAAGCCTGTAATCCCAGCACTTTGGGAGGCCGAGACGGGTGGATCACGAGGTCAAGAGATCGAGACCATCCTGGTCAACATGGTGAAACCCCGTCTCTACTAAAAATACAAAAAATTAGATGGGCATGGTGGCACGTGCCTGTAATCCCAGCTACTCAGGAGGCTGAGGCAGGAGAATTGCCTGAACCCAGGAGGCGGAGGTTGCGGTGAGCCGAGATCGCGCCATTGCACTCCAGCCTGGGTAAGGAGAGCGAAACTCCATCTCAAAAAAAAAAAAAAAAAGAAGCAGGAAGTAGGCCGGGCGTGGTGGCTCAAGCCTGTAATCCCAGCACTTTGGGAGGCCGAGGCGGGTGGATCAGGAGGTCAAGAGATCGAGACCATCCTGGTCAACATGGTGAAACCCCGTCTCTACTAAAAATACAAAAAATTAGCTGGGCATGGTGGCACACGCCTGTAGTCCCAGCTACTCAGGAGGCTGAGGCAGGAGAATTGCCTGAACCCAGGAGGCGGAGGTTGCGGTGAGCCAAGATTGCGCCATTGCACTCCAGCCTGGGTAACGAGAGTGAAACTCCTTCTCAAAAAAAGAAAAAAAAAGAAGCAGGAAATACCTGGAGCTAGTGGTCATGGGTAGGCGGGTAGGACCTTGGGTAAGCGGACCTTCCAGGGGCACACAGAGCAGACTGCTACCGGGCAGGGTCTGATGGGGCTTCTTTAAAAAATTTTCCTGCAGGGTTTATCAACAGCAGGCTGGGGGCTGAATGCATAATTTAGTGCTGAATGTGGGTTTGGGTCTGGTATGCGGAGTCAGGTTCGAAGAAGCCGTGCAGCAAGGCCAGATAACAAGTTGGGTGATGACGTAGTTCTCAGACGCAGAGAGAGTTGGATGTGTCCGTTTAACCCTCTGCGAGTCATCCGGCCTTACAGTCTAATTTGTTGATCTTTTCGAAAAACCAGCTCCTGCATTTATTGATTTTTTTGAAGGGTTTTTTGTATCTCTATCTCCTTCAGTGCTGCTCTGATCTTAGTTATTTCTTGTCTTCTGCTAGGTTTTGAGGTTTTTTGATCTTGCTTCTCTAGCTCTTTCAATTTTGAAGATAGGGTGTCGATTTTAGATCTCTCCTTGATCCTCATTGGGCATTTATTGCTATATATTTTCCTCTACAGACTGCTTTAAATGTGTCCCAGAGATTCTGGTATGTTGTGTCTTCGTTCTCATTGGTTTTGAAGAACATCTTTATTTCTGCCTTCATTTCATTGTTTATCCAGTCAACATTCAAGAGCCAGTAGTTCAGTTTTGATGAAGCTGTGAGATTCTGAGTCAGTTTCTGAATTCTGAGTTCTAACTTGATTGCACTGTGGTCCGAGAGACTGTTTGTTATGATTTCTGTTTTTTTGCATTTGCCGAGGAGTCATTTACTTCCAATTATGTGCTCAGTTTTAGAGTAGGTGTGATGTGGTGCTGAGAAGAATGTATATTCTGTGGATTTGGGGTGGAGAGTTCTGTAAATGTCTATTAGGTTTGCTTGGTCCAGGTCTGAGTTCAAGTCCTGGATATCCTTGTTAATTATCTGTCTCGTTGATCTAATATTAACATTGGGGTGTTAAAGTCTCCCACTATTATTGTTTGGGTGTCTAAGTCTCTTTGTAAGTCATTAAGAATTTGCCTTATGTATGTGGGTGCTTCTGTATTGGGTGCGTATGTATTTAGGATCGTTAGCTCTTTTTTTTTTTTTTTTTTGAGACGGAGTTTCACTCTTGTTACCCAGGCTGGAGTGCAATGGTCGATCTCGGCTCACCGCAACTCTGCCTCCTGGGTTCAGGCAATTCTCCTGCCTCAGCCTCCTGAGTAGCTGGGATTACAGGCACGTGCCACCATGCCCAGCTAATCTTTTTGTATTTTTGGTAGAGACAGGGTTTTACCATGTTGGCCAGGCTGGTCTGGAACTCTTGACCTCAAGTGATCTGCCTGTCTGGGCCTCCCAAAGTGCTGGGATTACAGGTGTGAGCCACCAGGCCCAGCCTGTTTTGTTTGTTTCGAGATGGAGTCTCTCACTCTGTCACCAAGGTGGAGTGCAGTGGTGCTATCTCAACTCACTGCAACCTCTGCCTCCCAAGTTCGAGTGATTTTCCTGCCTCAGCCTCTCAAGTAGCTGTGACTACAGGTACGTGCCACCACACCCAGCTAATTTTTATTTTTCTGGTTTTGTTTTATTTTGATCTGTTTTTGAGGCAAAGTCTCAGTCTTTCGCCCAGGCTAGATTGAAGTGGTGTGATGTCAGTTCACTGCAATCTCTGCCTCCCGGGTTCAAGAGATTCTCCTGCCTCAGCCTCCTGAGTATCTGGAATTATAGGCATCTGCCGTCATGCCCAAATCATTTTCATATTTTTAGTAGAAATGGGGTTTCACCATGTAGGTCAGGCTGGTCTTGAATTCCTGACCTCGTGATCTGCCCACCTCGGCCTCCTGAAGTGCCGAGATTACAGGTGTGAGCCACTGTGCCAGCCTCCTTGTTGATCTGTTTACATGTTTACAGCTCCTGGCCCCTAATAGTTGCCCAGTAAATATGTGTTGAATTCATGCTTGACTGTAACTGTGTGAACAAGGTGTGGAAGGCTGTTTCACGTGGCCAGCTGCGGCTACTTCTTAGCAGGGGACTGGGGTTGAGAGAGACAAACTAGAACTTTAGCTTTATTTTTTAAATTTTTGATAAGAATGATGTATTCAGGTTGGGCTTGGTGGCGCATGCCTGTAATTCCAGCAGTTTGGGAGACCAAGGTGGCTGCATCACTTGAAGTCAGGCATTCGAGATCAGCTGGTCAACATGACGAAAACCTGTCTCTAAAAAAATATGAAAATTAGCTGGGGTTGGAGGCTCGTGCCTGTAATCCCAGCTACTCGGGAGACTGAGGCAGGAGAATCGCTTGAACCTTCGAAGTAAATGTTGCAGTGAGCCGAGATCGCACCATTGCACTCCAGCCTGGGCAACAGAGTCTCGTCTCAAAAACAGACAGGGTCTCCCTATGTTGCCCGGGCTGATTTGGTCTTGAACTCCTGGCCTCGGCCTCCGAAAGTGTTGGGATTATGGATATGGGCCACCGCACCTGGCTTCCCATTTCTTAATTGATAGTTAAAAATAAAACAAAACAGGCTGGGTGCGGTGGCTCAAGCCTGTAATCCCAGCACTTTGGGAGGCCGAGGCGGGTGGATCACGAGGTCAAGAGATCGAGACCATCCTGGTCAACATGGTGAAACCCCGTCTCGACTAAAAATACAAAAAATTAGCTGGGCGTGGTGGCGTGTGCCTGTAATCCCAGCTACTCAGGAGGCTGAGGCAGGAGAATTGCCTGAACCCAGGAGGCGGAGGTTGTGGTGAGCCGAGATCGCGCCATTGCACTCCAGCCTGGGTAACAAGAGCGAAACTCCGTCTCCAAAAATAAATAAATAAAACAGCCGGGCGCGGTGGCTCAAGCCTGTAATCCCAGCACTTTGGGAGGCCGAGGTGGGTGGATCACGAGGTCAAGAGATCGAGACCATCCTGGTCAACATGGTGAAACCCCGTCTCGACTAAAAATACAAAAAATTAGCTGGGCGTGGTGGCGTGTGCCTGTAATCCCAGCTACTCAGGAGGCTGAGGCAGGAGAATTGCCTGAACCCAGGAGGCGGAGGTTGCGGTGAGCCGAGATCGCGCCATTGCACTCCAGCCTGGGTAACAAGAGCGAAACTCCGTCTCCAAAAATAAATAAATAAAACAGCCGGGCGCGGTGGCTCAAGCCTGTAATCCCAGCACTTTGGGAGTCCGAGGCGGGTGGATCACGAGGTCAAGAGATCGAGACCATCCTGGTCAACATGGTGAAACCCCGTCTCTACTAAAGATACAAAAAATTAGCTGGGCATGGTGGCACGTGCCTGTAATCCCAGCTACTCAGGAGGCTGAGGCAGGAGAATTGCCTGAACCCAGGAGGTGGAGGTTGCGGTGAGCCGAGGTGGCGCCATTGCACTCCAGCCTGGGTAACAAGAGCGAAACTCCGTCTCAAAAAATAAATAAATAAATAAATAAATAAATAAATAAATAAAACAGGCCGGGCGCGGTGGCTCAAGCCTGTAATCTCAGCACTTTGGGAGGCCGAGGCGGGTGGATCATGAGGTCGAGAGATCGAGACCATCCTGGTCAACATGGTGAAACCCCGTCTCTACTAAAAATCCAAAAATTTAGCTGGTGCGTGCCTGTAATCCCAGCTACTCAGGAGGCTGCGGCAGGAGAATTGCCTGAACCCAGGAGGCGGAGGTTGTGGTGAGCCGAGATCATGCCATTGCACTCCCCCCTGGGTAACAAGAGGGAAACTCCATCTCAAAAAAAAAAAAAAATTAATTAAAAAAAAAAAAAACAAAAAAACAGCACTGAATTAAGGTCCCTCGATTTTAATCCTGAAATTACAGCACGATTTTGTACAAGTATCCTGATTCACATATCTCTGTGGCTTCTGATCTCACCTATAAACACAGACCCACCTTCCACCTGAACCCTGGGTTCACAGTTTGCACAGCGTTTTCTCATCCATTATCTCGCCTCCTTACCCACAAAGCTGGGATGCAGGCAAGGCAGAGATTATCATCCTCATTTTATAGGGTAGGAAACGGGTTCATGAGGGTGAGTTGTCTGGCCTGTGGTCACACAGCTGTGGGGTCACAACTGTGATCGTACAGGTCCTTACTTCATAACACTGTGAGCTGACTCAGGTAATGAGTTAATAAAGCCTGCAAATGGCTAATGGGCTGTGCTGTGTAAGCTGTTAGTATGGCAAACAGGATCAAGATCAGATCTGGAGCTGTCTTCAGGGACCTGAAGGGAGCCCCTTAGGCTGGTGAGGACAGGGCTGTAATCCCTCCTGGGTTGTTGTTATTTTTTTTTAAGATGGAGTCTCACTCTGTCACCCAAGCTGGAGTGCAGTGGCATGATCTTGGCTCATTGCAACCTCCACCTCGTGGTTTCAAGTGATTCTCCAGCCTCAGCCTCCCCAGTATTATTATTATTATTATTATTATTATTTTTTTTTTTTTTTTTTTTAGACGGAGTTTCGCTCTTGTTACCCAGGCTGGAGTGCAATGGCATGATCTCGGCTCACCACAACCTCCGCCTCCTGGGTTCAGGCAATTCTCCTGCCTCAGCCTCCTGAGCAGCTGGGATTACAGGCACGTGCTACCACTCCAGCCTGGGTAACAAGAGCAAAACTCTGTCTCAAATAATAATAATAATAATAATAATAATAATAATAAAGTCTATTTTATCAGAGACGAGAATTGCAGCTCTTGCTTTTTTTTTTTTTGCTCTCCATTTGCTTGGTAAATCTTCCTCTGTCCCTTTAGCTTGAGCCTTTGTGTATCTTTGCATGTGAGATGGGTTTCCTGGATACAGCACACCTATGGGTTTTGGCTTTTTATCCAATTTACCAGTCTGTGTCTTTTGATTGGGGCATTTAGCCCATTTATGTTTAGGGTTAATATTGTTATGGGTGAATTTGATCCTGCCATTCTGATGCTAGCTTGCTGTTTTGCCCATTAGTTGATGCAGTTTATTCATTGTGTTGTTGCTCTTCACCATTTGGTATTTTTTAGAGTGACTGGTACTGGTTGTTCCTTTCTATGTGTAGTGCCTCTTTCAGGAGCTCTTGTAAAGCAGGCCTGGTGGTGATGAAATCTCTAAGTACTTGCTTGTTCGCAAAGGATTTTATTTTACCTTCACTTATGAAGCTTAGTTTGGCTGGATATGAAATTCTGGGTTTAAAGTTCTTTTCTTTAAGGATGTTGAGTATTGGACCCCACTCTCTTCTGGCTTGTAGGGTTTCTGCTGAGAGATCTGCTGTGGGTCTGATGGGCTTCCCTTTGTGGATAACCCAACCTTTCTCTCTGGCTGCCTTAGCATTTTTTCCCTGGTGAATCTGATGATTATGTACCTTGGGGTTTGTCTTCTTTAGGAATATCTTTGTGGTATATTCTCTGTATTTCGTGGACTTCAATATTGCCCTGCCTTGCTAGGTTAGGGAAGTTTTCCTGGATAATATCCGGAAGAGTATTTTTCAGCTTGGACTCATTCTCTCTGTCACATTCAGGTACACCTATCAAACATAGATTAGGTCTTTTCACATAGTCCCATATTTCTTGGAGACCTTGCTCATTCCTTTTTACCCTTTTTTCTCTAATCTTGTCTTCTTGTTTTATGTAATTGAGTTGATGTTTGACCTCTGATATCCTTTCTTCTTCTTGGTCAATTCAGCTGTTGAAACTTGTTTATGCTTCACGAAGTTCTTGTGTTGTGTTTTTCAGCTCTATCAATTCACTTATATTATTCTTTAAGTTGTCTATTCTTGTTAGCATTTCGTCAGATCTTTTTTCAAGGTTCTTAGTGTAAGATTTATTGCCGATGTAAAATGAGGAAACTGAGGCACGTATGAGAAAATGAGAAGCTAATTTATTCAGCTCCTGGGCGAGGTTCTGTGGTCCAGGAAGGGGCCAGGGAAGTTGCGCTCAGCTGTTTAGGTCTTGGGGTTTTATGGGGAGGGAAGGCAATTGATTGGCTATTGGGGAAACAAAGCAAAGGTAATTTTATTGGCTGTTAGGAAGCAGGAAGTACCTGAAACTAGTTGTCATTGGTAGGCAGGTGGGACTTTGGGTAAGTGGGTCTTGATTGGCTGTTGGGGAAACAAAGTGAAGGCAATCTTATTGGCTATTAAGAAGCAGGAAATGCCTGGAGCTAGTGGTTATGGGTAGGTGGGCAGGACCTTGGGTCTTGATTGACTGTTGGGGAAACAAGGTGAAGGCAATCTTACTGGCTATTAAGAAGCAGGAAATGCCTGGAGCTAGTGGTTATGGGTAGGCAGGCCTTCCGGGGGCATACAGAGCAGACTGCTACGAGGCAGGGTCTGATGGGGGCTTCTTTAAAAAAAATTTCCTTCAGCATTTATCAACAGCGGGCTTGGGGTTGGATGCATAATTTAGTGCTGAATGTGGTCCTGGGTCTGGTATGCAGAGGCAGGTACAGGGAAGGCATGCAGCAAGGCCAGATAACGAGCTTGGGTGATGACACAGTTATTGAGCTTGGGTGATGACGCAGTTATCAGGCATGGAGCAAGATGGATGTGTTCGTTTAACCCTCTGCAAGGCAGCTAGCCTTACACTTAGTTTCTTTGCATTGGGTTAGAACATGTTCTTTCAGCTCACAGAAGTTTCTTATTAGCCACCTTCTGAAGCCTGATTCTGTCAATTCATCACACTCATTCTCCATCCAGCCTTGTTCCCTTGCTGGTGAGGAGTTTTAGGAGGAGAGGCGTTCTGGTTTTGGGTGTTTTCATTCTTTTTGCACTGGTTTCTTCCCATCTTTGTGGATTTATCCACCTGTCGTCTTTGTAGTTGTTGAATTTCAGATTGGGTCTCTGAGTGGGCGTCCCGTTTGATGATGATGAAGTTACTTCTTTCTGTTTCTTAGTTTTCCTTCTAACAGTCTGGCCCCTCTGCTGTAGGACTGCTGAGTTCCACTCCAGGCCCTGCTTGCCTGGGGGTCACGTGCAGCGGCTGCAGAACAGTAAGCGTTGCTGCCAGTTTCTTCTTCTGCTATCTTTGTCCCAGAAGGATACCCGCCAGATGTCAGTTAGGTGTGCAGCACCACATCTGGCTAGTTGTTGTATTTTTAGTAGAGATGGGGTTTCACCATGTTAGGTTGATTTAAATTAGAACTTAACCTAAAATTGAGAAATGTCCTTTCTTTCCTTCCCTCCCTCCCTCCCTCCCTCCCTCCTTCCTCCTCTTTCTGTCTTTTCTTTTTCTTTCTTTTCTTTTGTTTCTTTCTTTTGATGGAGTGTTGCTCTGTTGCCCAGGCTGGAGTGCCATGGTGTGATTTCAGCTCCTCGGCTCAAGTGATCTTGTGTCTCAGCCTCCCAAGTAGCTGGTATTACAGGCACGCACCACCACACCTCGCTAATTTTTTTATTTTTATTTTATTTATTTATCTTTATTTATTATTATTATTTTTTGAGACAGTCTCACTCTGTTACCCAGGCTAGATACAGTGGCACAATCTCGGCTCATTGCAACCTCTGCCTCCCAGGTTTAAGCGATTCTCCTGCCATAGCCTCCTAAGTAGCTGGGATAACGGACATGCGCCATCATGCCTGGCTACTTTTTATATTTTTAGTAAAGATGAGGTTTCAGTATATTGGCCAGGCTAGTCTGAAACTCCTGACCCCATGATCTGCCTGCCTTGGCCTTCCAAAGTGTTGGGATTACAGCTGTGAGCCACCACAACTGGCCTAATTTTTTTTTTTTTTTTAATTTTTTGAGAGAAAGTTTCACTGAGGCTGGAGTGCAGTGACACAATGTTGGCTCACTACAACCTCCTCCTCCTGGACTTAAGTTACTCTCCCACCTGAGCCTCCCGAGTAGCTGGGACTATAGGCATGTACCACCATGTCCAACTAATTTTTTGTATTTTAGTATAGATGGGGTTTCACCATGTTGCCCAGGGTGGTTTCAAACTCCAGAGCACAGGCAATTCACCCACCTCGGCTTCCCAAAGTTCTTGGATTATAGGCATGAGTCACCACACCCAGCCATTTTTGTATTTTTAGTAGAGATGGAGTTTAACCATGTTAACCAGGTTGGTCTTAAACTCCTGGCCTCAAGTGATCCACCCGCTTCGGGCTCCCAAAATGCTGGGATTACAGGTGTGAGCCACCATGCCTGGCCATCATGTCTTTCCCCCTCCCCCAGACAGAGTCTCACTTTGTCACCCAGGTTGGAGTGCAGTGGCGTGATCTCAGCTCACTGCAGCCTCCCCCTCCCAGGTTGAAGCCATTCTCCTACCTCGACCTCCCAAGTGGCTGGGATTACAGATGCATGCCACCACACCTGGCTAGATGGCTTGCTTATTTATTTATTTATTTACTGAGACAGAGTTTTGCTCCTGGTCCAGGCTGGAGTGCCGTGGTGCAGTCTCAGCTCACTGCAACCTCCACCTCTTGGATTCAAGTGATTCTCCTGCTCAAGCAATTCTGCCTCCGCCTCCTGAAGCTGGGATTATAGACACGCACCACCATGCCTGGCTAATTTTTGTATTTTTAGTAGAGACGGGATTTCATCACGTGGCCAGGCTGGTCTCGAAATCCTGTCCTCAGGTGATCCACCCACCTTGGCCTCCCAAAGTGCAGGGATTACAGGTGTAAGCCACCATGCCTGGACTATGGCTATTTTTTTAAACTGACATCTGTTACTCTCTTCACAGCTCTGAAGAGACTGAGGGACTCGGCCAATGCCAACGATGTGGAAACAGGTGAGTGTGCACAGTGGGTCAGCTACAGAGACCCATGGGCTGGTTGGGGAAGGAAAAGGCCAGATAATCAATACATGGGAAGGCAGTCTGCCAGCTCACCTCCTTTAGCTGCCAGGTGATCATCTACACGGAGCCACCACTTTCAGCTGCTCAGTGAGACTGTGTTAGTTACAGGTCAGGTGGTTCTCAGCTTGTTTAGTTACATGAGCATCTGAAAGGGATGGGCGGGGCTCCTAGAAGGATACCACTCTGGTTTTTGTTCTCCAGTGTTCACTAGTCAACAGGGCAATATTAGTATCAAAGGTACAAGGACTATTTACTTACTTATCTTTTTGAGACGGAGTTTCGCTCTTATTACCCAGACTGGAGTGCAATGGCGCGATCTCGGCCCACCGCAACCTCTGCCTCCTGGGTTCAAGCAATTCTCCTGCCTCAGCCTCCTGAGTAGCTGGGATTACAGGCACGTGCCACCATGCCCATCTAATTTTTTTGTATTTTTAGTAGAGACGGGGTTTCACCATGTTGACCAGGATGGTCTCGATCTCTCGACCTCGTGATCCACCTGCCTCGGCCTCCCAAAGTGCTGGGATTACAGGCTTGAGCCACCACGCCCGGCTACAAGGACAATTTATACTACAAGAAAGTTTATTTTATTTTACTTATTTTTTTTTTGAGACAGAGTTTTGCTCTTGTTGCCCAAGCTAGAGGGCAATGGCGCCATCTTAGCTCACTGCAAACTCTGCCTCCAGGGTTCAAGTAATTCTCCTCAGCCTCCCAAGTAGCTGGGATTACAGGCATGTGCCACCACACCCAGCTAATTTTTGTATTTTTTTTTTTTTTTTTTTTTTTGAGACGGAGTTGTGCTCTTGTTACCCAGGCTGGAGTGCAATGGCGCGATCTCGGCTCACCGCAACCTCCACCTCCTGGGTTCAGGCAATTCTCCTGCCTCAGCCTCCTGAGTAGCTGGGATTACAGGCATGTGCCACCATGCCCAGCTAATTTTTTGTATTTTTAGTAGAGACGGGGTTTCACCATGTTGACCAGGATGGTCTCAATCTCTCAACCTCGTGATCCACCCACCTCGGCCTCCCAAAGTGCTGGGATTACAAGCTTGAGCCACCGTGCCCGGCCTAATTTTTGTATTTTTAGGAGAGATGGGGTTTCACCATGTTGGTCAGGCTGGTCTCAAACTCCTGACCTCAGGTGATCCACCCACCTCAGCCTCCCAAAGTTCTGGGATTACAGGTATAAGCCACCATGCCCAGCTCCATTTATAATTTTTATATTTGTTATATTGGTCTCACCATGTTGCCCAGGCTGGTCTCAAATTCTTGAACTCAGTCTTCCCACCTCAGCCTTCCAAAATACTGGGATTACAGGTGTTAACCACTGCACCTGGTAATAACCACAGTGGTTTGTTTTGTTTTGATTTGAGACAGGGTCTGGCTCTGTCACCCAGGCTGGAGTGCAGTGTTGTGATCTTGGCTCACTGCAACGTCTGCCTCCCTGGTTCAAGTGATTATTCTACCTCAGCCTCCCCAGTTGCTGGGATTACAGGCACCCACCACTACACCCAGCTGATGTTGTGTTTTTAGTAGAGATAGAGTTTTACCATGTTGCCCAGGCTGGTCTTGAATTCCTGACCTCAGGTGATCCACCTGCCTTGGCCTCCCAAAGTGCTGGGGTTATGGGTGTGAGCCACCACGCCCAGACTCTCATCAACTTTTTCTTGCTATTTTTATTCATTTATTCAGCCAGTCTGCATCATTAGTGAAACAGATATTACTTGCATGACACTATGTTTGATGCCAAGGTTATAAAGATAAATAAGAAATGTATAGTATAGGCCACGCACAGTGGCTGACACCTGTAATCCCAGCATTTTGAGAGGCTAAGTGAGGCAGGAGGATCACTTGAGGTCAGGAGGTCCAGACCAGTGTGGCTACATGGTGAAACGCCGTCTCTACTAAAAATACAAAATCAGCCAGACGTGGTGGCATGTGTCTGTATTCACAGCTACTTGGGAGGTTGAGGCAGAAGAATCACTTGAACCTGGGGGGTAGAGTCTGCAATGAGCTGAAGTCGTGCCACTGCACTCCAGCCTGGGCAACAAAGTGAGACTCCATCTCAAAAAAAAAAAGTACAGTATAGTTGGAGAGGAAGGACGTAATGTGATACTATTTCCAAAATAAAAAGCAAAAACACAAAAATGTAAAGTTACATGTTTAGTCGGAGAGATGTAAATTTTGGAGCCAGAAAAACATGGGTTTATATTCCAGCTTTGCCTCCTGTTATCTGGGTGAATGTAGCTCAGGTCCTTTTTAATTTCTTTGGCCCTAATTCTCCTGGTCTATATAATGGATTTGACACATTGCTGGGTCATTGAGGGGCTCAGTAGTCAGGTACCTAATGTGTGGCTGGTGCTCAATGTATGGTAACAAATACTGGAAAATAGCACAACGTGTTAATACTAAAGGAACAGGATGAACAGGGCACTGAGTGGTATGGAAGAGGGAGGGGCTCACTCAGCTTGAGGAGACAGCTGGATTCCCGGAGAGGAAGCTATCTGGGCTTTACTGGAAGGACTCAAGTCCTTTAGAGGCTTGCTGGGGGAAAGAGACTAAAATGTCTGCTCTAAAATGGCATTTGGCAGCAATTTTCTCCATTTTAGCTGGACATGTACATTAGTACATAATGCCTCACATTTATTGTGCATCCCTACTTTTCAAAGAAGGAATTTCGTATCCATTATTTTCATCACAGGAGCTCTGAAAATTAGCAGGGCAGATATTCCCATTTGCTAGTGAACTGGTACCCAAATCTAGGCCTTTATACTCCTAAGTCAGTCTTTCCACTGTCCTATGGTGTTGGCAATATACTCCTTTCTCATTCTTTTTTCCTCTATATAATTTCAAATGACCTTTAAATTCAGAGGTTCATTTTTCTGCTTGATCAAGTCTACTGTTGAAGCTATTATGTTTTGTTTCATTCATTGACTTCTTCAGCTATAGGATTTCTGGGTTTTTGTTTTTGTTTTTGAGACAGGGTCTTACTTTGTTGCCCAGGCTAGAGCAGTGGCACGATCTTGGCTCACTGCACCCTCCGCCTCCTAGGTTCAAGTGATTCTTCTGCCTCAGCTACCCAAGTAGTTGGGATTACAGGTGCCCACCACCCTGTCTGGCTAATTTTTTGTTTTTTTTGTTTTTTTTTGGTAGGAATGGGGTTTCACCATGTTGGCCAGCCTGGTCTCAAACTCCTGGCCTCAAGTGATCCACCCGCCTCAGCCTCCCAAAGTACTAGGATTACAGGCATGAGCCACTGTGCCCAGCCAACCTCCGCCTCCTGGATTCAAGCGATTTTCCTGCCTCAGCCTCCTGAGCAGCTGGGATTACAGGTGCCTGCCACCACGCTTGACTAATTTTTTGTACTTTTAGTAGAGACAGTGTTTCACCATGTTGGCCAGGCTGGTCTAAAACTCCTGACCTCAGGTGATCCACCCGCCTTGGCCTCCCAAAGTACTGGGATTACGTGTGTGAGCCACCATGCCTGGCCGGAATTTCTTGTTTTCCTGATTTTGTTATGTGCTTGTATTTTATCTTACTGGGTTTCCTTAGGATTCTTATTTTGAATTCCTTTTCTAGCAATTTGTTGATTTCCTTTTTAATGAGGTCTGTTACTAGAGTTATTCTGAGGTGAGAGTTGGAGGTGTCCTTTTACCTTTTTTTTGAGACAGTCTCCCTCTGTTGCCCTGGCTGGAGTGCAATGATACGATCTCAGCTCACTGCAACCTCTGCCTCCTGGTTCAGGTGATTTTTCTGCCTCAGCTTCCTGAGTAGCTGAGATTACAGGCACGTGCCACTATGCCCACCAAATTTTTGTATTTTTGGTAGAGATAGGGTTTCACCGTGTTGCCCAAGCTGGTCTTGAACTCCCGACCTCAGGTGTCTGCCCACCTCAGCCGCCCAAAGCTCTGTGATTACCAAGCGTTAGCCCCCATGCCTGGCTTCCTTTTTCATGTTTCTTGTGTCCCTGTGTTGATGTCTATGCATCTGGTGGGATGATACCTTCTTCTGAACTTTGTAGGATGTCTTTCATAGAGAGTGACTTTCATCCGCAGTTGGTTTTTAGTGTGATGGTTGGGAAGAACCTAGTGACTCTGTTTCCAGGTAGGTGCAGTGTTATAGAATCTATGTAACTTCTCAGCTGTGTTCAACCTCAGCAATAACTGGGCTCCTCAGTAATCTAGGCTATAGAAGTTTGTGGCAGTAAAAGTGTTAACATCCTTGGTGTCTTCTATTCTTGTTTCCCCACAATGGGGAGACTTAGCCAAGGGGAATCCCTCTTGGTATCAGGGCTGACACAGTCTATAAGCAGCTGCAGCCATGCTGGGTTCCACGTATAGGTGCTCAAAGCTGCTATGGGGCCAGAGCCCAGGTTTCAGGGTCTTGTGAACCTACTGTGGCACCTGGGTCTTGGGGTACACGTGTGCTCTGTGGTAGGATTGGAGGTAGGTTGCCCTCAGCCAGGATCTGTGACTATGAGGCACTCTAGGAGCTTGGGCCTGGAAGGGGTGGGCAAGGCACAGCACCAGCCTCCTCTCTTTTTTACTTAGCTTAGTTTGGGACTTAGTCTCTGTGGCTCCAGAATCTGTACTCCGTCTGCCCTAAAGGGCAGCCTGCCAGGAACAAAGCATAGGCCAACAACTTAGGCAGCTGTTACCAGCCAGAATGGATGTGTATCCTAGCTGAGGTCAAGGGAGGGGGCCACAGTCTATGCTAGGGATTCCTGTGACCCTAGGATTTCTTACCCTGAGGGCCAAGAGCCTCCTACAGTGTTCTATCACTAGGCCTATAGTTTGAGCACCCAGAATCCATGGCCCTCAGTGTGCCCTCAGAAGAATAAGTCCCTTATCATGGCAGTCCCCATGGGACCAGCATCCAGGAAGGGCTGCTTTCCTATGCACTGTTTTGTTTTTTTTTTTTTGAGACGGAGTTTCGCTCGTTACCCAGGCTGGAGTGCAATAGCGCGACCTCGGCTCACCGCAACCTCCGCCTCCTGGGTTCAGGCAATTCTCCTGCCTCAGCCTCCTGAGTAGCTGGGATTACAGGCACGTGCCACCATGCCCAGCTAGTTTTTTTTTGTATTTATAGTAGAGACGGGGTTTCACCATGTTGACCAGGATGGTCTCAATCTCTCGACCTCGTGATCCACCCACCTCGGCCTCCCAAAGTGCTGGGATTACAAGCTTGAGCCACCGCGCCCGGCCCCTATGCACTGTTGATGTCTTGTCTAGAGGCACCTCTGAGCCTACCTCTCCACCCCTCAGGTCTGCAGCTTAGCTAACATTGCCGCTTTTCCCCCCTCCCTCCGTCTTGGTGGTGTCAGTGCAGCAGCTGCTGGAAGATGGCGCAGATCCCTGTGCAGCTGATGACAAGGGCCGCACAGCTCTACACTTTGCCTCCTGCAATGGCAATGACCAGATTGGTGAGTCCAGGAGAGGGAGGAGGGAGAGGGGCTGGGCAAGTAGTGTCTCTGCAAAGGCCTTGGGGGAGGAGCTGCTGTCTGCACAGCCTTGGGATGCCCAGTTGTTCTGGATGTAAGGAAGACTTGGCACTGCATTTTTTGTATTTTTAGTAGAGACAGGATTTCTGCATGTTGGCCAGGCTGGTCTTGAACTCCTGACCTCAGGTGATCCACCCACGTTGGCCTCCCAAAGTGCTGGGATTACAGGCGTGAGCCTGAATTAGTTTTTGTATATGGTGTAAGGCTCAGCCTGGCCTCCCTGTATAATGTCTGGGACCCAAGATACCTTCCTGTGCATCCCTCTGGGTATTGGCAGACCCCGATGGTACTACAGCCCACCCCTGGGGTGAACCCGAGATTGTCCAAGAGGGAGAGGTTATCCGTGGAGCTCACCATCTTTTACTGACTTCATTCCCACCGTGGTGCTTGGCTGTGGGAGGAGCAGAATATGCCCTGGCGAGCCTTCACCAGGAGCAGCTGCTATTGGAAGAATGTCACTTAACCCTTAAAATCTCATTCCTACACCTGCATAGGCCAAGAGGCCCTCCCCAGTCCTCTGTTCCTGGCCCTCAGGGACTTGCGCATGAACCCTGCTAAGTGAATGAGTCAGTGAATGAAGTAACGTAGCAATCCGTGCTTGCATTCTGTGTCTCCCACTCTGAGCCAGCCTCTTTAGCTAGGTTGGGGGTTCAGGGTCCAGGCGATGGAAACCTCAGACAGCTCTTCTTGGGTTTGCCTATTTCCAGTGAAGCTGCTCCTGGACCATGGGGCCGATCCCAACCAGCGAGATGGGCTGGGGAACACGCCACTGCACCTGGGTAAGCATGTCAGAAGTCACCAAGACAATTTATGTGCAGCACAAAGGCTCTTTAGAAGAAGAGCTTGGGGCCCTGCATGCTCCCAGCAGTATGTCTGAGTGTCAGGGAAGATCTTAGCCTGCACTCTCAGGGCTGCACTCCCCAGCAACATGTGTCCCATGGGTTTTCCAATCATTTAGCAGTTGGCTATGACCTTGGCAGAGCCAATTTAGCAACTGAGGTTAGCTCAGCAGCACTCAGCACTGTGACTTACAGTGACGCAGCTCCCATCTCCAGGCCTCAGTTTCCTCTGCTGTGCAGGGAGGGAGTTGAACTTGACTGCGGAGTCCTACCCAGCTGTTGCCTTGTCGATACCTTCTCAGTAGGTGTAACTTGGCACAGGCACCTGAGAGACACAGCCCTGCTCCCCCCAGTGGACATATAGAGCCAGGCTCTGGTGGTCCTGAATTCTTTTTTTTTTTTTTTTTTAAATAAAGATGGGGTTTCACCATGTTGGCCAGGCTGGTTTTGAACTCCTGACCTCAGGTGATCCACCCACCTTGGCCTCCTAAAGTGCTAGGATTACAGGCTTGAGCCACTGTGCCTGGCCAGTCCTGGATTCTCAAGTCTCTGTTCTTCCTCAGCGGCCTGCACCAACCACGTCCCTGTCATCACCACACTGCTACGTGGAGGTATGTGATTCCTTCCCCTCTGTCCTCTCCCTCCCCTCATTCCCAGAATGCTCACCTCAGCTGCTACCTTGCAGGGGCCCGTGTGGATGCCCTGGATCGAGCTGGCCGCACATCCCTGCACCTGGCCAAGTCGAAGCTGAACATCCTGCAGGAGGGCCATGCCCAGTGCCTGGAGACTGTGCGGCTGGAAGTGAAGCAGGTGAGTCCTCGTCCTGTGTGGAGCCCATGGCACTGAGGCAGCACTGGACAGGTGCTGCCCTAACCACAGCCACACCTGCCTCTGGCCCCAGGGCTCCTGGGTTATTTCCCACTGACCCCAGGTGACACCTGCTCCACTGTGCTGCTTGGAAGCAGCATCAGCCTGTCTGCTCCCTAGGGGCCCAGGCAGCTCCGCTCACCCCCTTGTTCCAGATCATCCATATGCTGAGGGAGTACCTGAACCGCCTAGGACGGCACGATCAGCGAGAACAGCTGGACGACCTGTGTACCCACCTCCAGATGACCACTACCAAAGAGCAGGTGAGCCACAGCCACAGGCCCAGACCAGGGTTAGTCCACCCTGCTCCGATGCCACCAGACACTCATATCAGAAAGAAGCTGTAGGCTGGGGCCAGGCGCAGGGGCTCATGCCTGTAATCCCAACACTGTGGGAGTCTGAGATGGGAGGATAACTGGAGGCCAGGAGTTCAAGGCTGTAGTGAGCTGTGATTGCCACTGAACTCCAGCCTGAGTAACAGAGCAAGGCCCTCTGAGAACATGTGGCAAAAGGCAAAAATTATAAAAACAACAACAACAACAAACAGAGCAAGGCTGTGTCTCAAAAAAGTGGGGGAGGGCTGGGCACGCTGGCTCAAGCCTGTAATCCCAGCACTTTGGGAGGCCAAGGTGGGTGGATCACGAGGTCAAGAGATCAAGACCATCCTGGTCAACATGGTGAAACCCCGTCTCTACTAAAAATACAAAAAAATTAGCTGGGCATGGTGGCGCGTGCCTGTAATCCCAGCTACTAAGGAGGCTGAGGCAGGAGAATTGCCTGAACCCAGGAGGTGGAGGTTGCGGTGAGCTGAGATCCCGCCATTGCACTCCAGCCTGGGTAACAAGAGCAAAACTCCGTCTCATAAAAAAAGAAAAAGGGCCAGGTGCGGTGGCTCAAGCTTGTAATCCCAGCACTTTGGGAGGCTGAGGCAGGTGGATCATGAGGTCAAGAGATCGAGACCATCCTGGTCAACATGGTGAAACCCTGTCTCTACTAAAAATACAAAAAAATTAGCTGGGCATGGTGGCGCGTGCCTGTAATCCCAGCTATTCAGGAGGCTGAGGCAGGAGAATTGCCTGAACCCAGGAGGTGGAAGTTGTGGTGAGCCGAGATCGCGCCATTGCACTCCAGCCTGGGTAACAAGAGTGAAACTCCGTCTCAAAAAAAAAAAAAAAAAAAAAAAAAAAAGTGAAGGGCCGGGTGCGGTGGCTCAAGCCTGTAATCCCAGCACTTTGGGAGGCCGAGGCGGGTGGATCACGAGGTCGACAGATCGAGACCATCCTGGTCAACATGGTGAAACCCCGTCTCTACTAAAAATACAAAAAAATTAGCTGGGCATGGTGGCGCGCACCTGTAATCCCAGCTACTCAGGAGGCTGAGGCTGGAGAATTGCCTGAACCCAGGAGGCAGAGGTTGTGGTGAGCCGAGATCGCACCATTGCACTCCAGCCTGGGTAACAAGAGTGAAACTCCATCTCAAAAAAAAAAAAAAAAGTGGGGGAAAGAGGCTGTGATTGTGGGGTTGCAGCCTCAAAACCTCCATTCACTTAATTTGAAGCTGCCAGTGGCTAGTATGTTCATGGCCCTGCCCTCTAATGCAGCCCTAGGCCACCTGGTGTGAAGGACTGACCCTTGATCAGCTGCTGCATAGTCAGAAGCCACCACATGCGCCGGGAGGAGATACCATGCCTGTGTTCTGTGCCTGTGGTATTGCGGAAGAGACCCAGGGGCCCTGGCATTCCCCACCCCTAACAGAGCCTCCCTTCTGTCCTGCAGGTGGATGAAGTGACTGACCTCCTGGCCAGCTTCACCTCCCTCAGTCTGCAGATGCAGAGCATGGAGAAGAGGTAGCAAGAGCGGCTCCCTGCCTTCCTGCCACTGCCCCACCCCTGCCCCATCGCTCTCCCAGTACCAAGAAAAAGGCCGACATCCGGGACTTGGAGCTGCACTTGTCTGGTGAGGAACTTGCCCTCACCTGCAGATGCGGTGGAGCAGAGGTGCTCTTTCCAGTCCCAGTCTCCAGCATCTCTGTGGACAGGGATCACAGCTCTCAGCTTCTTCCAGTTCCCACAGCATCAGACCAGCCTCTGCAGCTACACTTCAGCTCTGCAGACCTGCACTGTCCCAGCAGACCTGCACTGTCCCAGCAGACCTCACTTGCCCCATGGCCTTCATGGCACCCTCCAGGCCTCAGACCCTTCTCTGTTCCGTCCCAGCTACAGGCTTGTTGCAGTCAGCAGGTATGGACTTAGGCAGGCACCCTCTGGCCACGGGAACTGGGTAGGCCCCTTAGCTGGTCCTGTGACACTCACCAGCACTTAGACATGTCACCAGACCTCCTTTTCTTCTCTTTTTTTGAGACAGTTTCACTCTGTCACCCAGGCTGGAGTGTAGTGTTGCGATCTCAGCTCGCTGTAGCTTCCACCTCCCACGTTCAACTGATTCTCCTGTCTCAGCCTCCCAAGTAGCTGGGATTATAGCTGTCTACCACACCTGGATAATTTTTTGAATTTTTATTAGAAATGAGGTTTCACCGTGTTAGCCAGGCTGATTTTGAACTCCTGACCTCAAGTGATCCACCCACTTCAGCCTCTCAAAGTGCTAGGACTATAGGCATGAGCCACCGCACCTGACCTGTCACCAGACTTTCAAGAAGATACTTCAATCAAGGCAAGGTTTCTCAACCTCGATGCCGAGTTTCTCTGGTTGGAAGGGGAGGGTTGGTGAGTCCTAAACCTTAAAAATACAAGGTGAAAAGGGACCCCAAAGCAAAAAAATCCCAATGCTGTTCCTCCCAGTCATTGAAACACCGAAACTATGACACCGGGGGGGTGGAGGGAATAGTTTTGCAGCCTCGTTGTGGCAGGCCAGTAGTGGCTCCCCAAGATGCCCATGTCCTAATCCCAGGAACCTGTCAACCTTACCTTATGTGGCCAAAGGGGCTTTGCAGATGTAATGAAGTTAAGGATCTTTGGCCCGGATGATTATCCCGGCTGGTTCAGGTGGGTTTGATGTCCTCACCTAGGTCCGTATAAGTGCACAGCAGGTGACAGGAGAGCGGTGGGAGGTGTAGTGACGGAGCAGCAAACGAGTTGAGTAGGGCAGTGCAAGCCACAGACTGCAGGCTGCCTCCAGAGCCAGGAAACACATTCTCCCACCAAGCCCTGGAAGGCGCCGGCCCTGCTTCCACCTGGACTGGCTCAGTGAGGCTGACATTAGAATTCTGGCCTCCAGAACTCTAAGGGAATAAATTTGTGTTATTTTAAGTCTCTTAAGTGTGTGGTAATTTATTGTAGCAACAACCAGAAACATACCGTAGTGAAGCTCCAAAACTCACCTTAAGGTTTTTAGTTCTGTCAGCAAAACGGAAACCACCCTGCCGCTGCAGGAGCACCAGTCCTTTGCTGTGGGCCATGGATAGGCAGAAGGAAGCACGCCCTCATGACAGAGGTCTGCTTAGGAGAAATCCAGGAGAAGGCACTGCTAGGCCCCACCCTGCGCCAAGGCTTCTGACAGCAACTTTCTCCAGGTGATCAGTCCATGTCATGCCTGGCTCTGCCCTACCTACTCCCTCTTACAAGTTGGAATCCCTGGCTACTTTTCAGAGTAGGGTGTTCCCCAAGCCCAGCTTGCTACGGCTCAGATCTGCATTGAACTCATAGAACCAAGCCCTGGAAGAAAAAAGGGTCTGTCTGTGGGTACGAGATGGAAGATAGGCCTATCCCCAGGACCCTGTGAGATGGAAGCCCAGTACCCACCAGGTTGGCAGGGCTGGGCAAGGAAAGTGTGGTGGCCGCACGCCTCTAGAGAGGTGGCAGCGGGAGCTGTGGGGCACACCCATGGAACTGAAGCTGCTGCCTGAGGGAGGTAAGGGAGGAGTGTACCCCAGTGACATAAGAGGTCAGAGGTATAGTCCTGGGGTGGCTTTTCCCTCACTTCCTGCCATGTTATTCTGATCCCCTCTAGGTGAGACTGCCCACTCTGGCCCCAGGGTTGCCGTTGTGCACAAACAGCCCCGCCATGGCCATGGCCCCAGGAGTGGGGCTGAGCAGGGAGGAGTCCAAGACAGAGGAGAGGCAGCGACAGGAGGGAGTGGCCTCAAACTCCAGGAGCGGGGCTTCTCATGGGTCCTGCTTGCCAGCCTCCCCTCTCTCACCCGAGCTGATCACCTGGGGAAGAATCTAGGTAAAGTTTCTCAACCTCAGGTCCAAGGGGTTCAATTAGTGAACCCTTAGGGCGGTGTGAGTCCCTGAAATTATGCAAGGTTTTGTGTGGAGAGCGTGCACATGCATTTCTGGGAAAAGGGTCCACAGCTCATTCTCATTCTCAGCAAGCTCCACACTCAAAAAAGTTTAGAACTCTTGTTACAGAGCTGCGGGAGCAGATAGGTGAGGGCCTGCTGGGGACACTCCTGAGCCCACTGTTCCCTAAGCAGGCTGCTTGATATTTGCAGAGCTGAGGGCTAGGGCATGCTGGGACTGTGAAATCACCCTGAGGTGACTCACAGTCCTCAGCTGGGAAGCAAGGCTTGTGTCTCCTGCAGTGTCCTCCATCCCTGGAGCCATGGAGCCAGGAGAAACGGCCCTTGAAGCAGGTGAAGGGTCTATGGTTGACTCTCTCCCTGGCCACGTAGCCAGTGAACCAAAGGCTTGACTGTAGGTGGCTTATAGGCCAGTCATCAAACACTTGCCAGACAGCCACGTAGACAGCCAATCTGCCTCACCCTGTTTCCAGCCAGGATATTTCCCATAACCCCAATTGTGTCTGAAGAGCCAGCCGGATAAAGTCGGCTCCAGACACTGGAGTGAGTCAGAAAACACCAAAGTGGTTCCTGAGCTAGCTGGACTGGGCCGGGGCAGGGTAGAGAGCTCAGCTGAGGTTGTCCTTGCAGGGGTGAGTTCTGATGGTTGCTGGCTGCTCTGGGAATTACTGAAGAGTCAGGGAGGTGGGGAGGAAGGCTTAGGAGATGGCAGGAAAAAAACTCGCATTCGTTGATTTTGCCTTCTGGGTTAAGATCCTTTGCTTTATACCTCATGTTTCTTTCATGGTAGAAATATTGGTTTGGGTGCCGTGGCACATGCTTGTAATCCCAGCACTTTGGGAAGCCAAGGCAAGTAGATCACCCAAGGTCAGGAGTTTGAGACCAGCCTGCCACCATGGCGAAACCCCTTCTCTACCAAAAATATAAAAATTAGCCAGATGTGGTGGCACTCACCTGTAATCCCAGCTACTCAGGAGCCTGAGGCAGGAGAATTGCTTGAACCCAGGAGGCAGAAGTTGCAGTGAACCAAGATTGAGCCACTTACTCCAGCCTGCGCGAAAGAGTGAGACTCTGTCTCAAAACAAAAGAAAAAAAATACTTAGTGCTTGATATGTGCTAGGCAGTGTTCTAGGTGGGAGAACAACAGGGAATGGAAGGACAAGCTCCCTGCCCTTGCCTATCTGGCAAACAGTGGAAAGCCTTTGGAGAGAAATACAGATCATCACAACTGTATTGTAAGATACGTGGCTGCCAGGTACAGTGGCTCCTGCCTGTAATCTCAGCACTTTGGTAGGCCGAAGTGGGCAGATCATCTGAGGTCAGGAGTTTGAGACCAGCCTGGCCAACATGGTGAAACTTCACCTATACTAAAAATATAAAATTAGCTGGGCGTGGTGGCACATGCCTGTAATCCCAGCTACTCTGGAGGCTGCGGCAGGAGAATCGCTTGAACCCGGGAGGTGGAGGTTGCAGTGAGCTGAGATAGCGCCATTGCACTCCAGCCTGGACAAGAGTGAAACTTTGTCTCAAAAAAACAAAAACAAATGATATTTGGCCTTGCCCAGGCACCATGGGAGGCCAAGGTAGGTGGATCACTTGAGTCCAGGAGTTCAAGACCAGCCTGGCCAACATGGTGAAACCCTGTCTCTACTAAAAATACAAAAATTAGCTGGGTGTGGTGGCAGGTGCCTATAATCCCAGCTACTTGCTAAGGTAAGTCAGGAGAATAGCTTGAACCTGGGAGGTGGAGGCTGCAGTGAGCTGAGATCGGGCCACTGTACTCCATCCTGGGCAACAGAGCCAGACTCCATCTCAAAAAAAAAAAAAAAAAAAAAAAATGTGGCCTTGCTGCCTTTTGTAGGTGAGGAGGAAACAGTCACCCAGCCAAGCAGCTGGGGCTAGAACCTGGATCTACCCCCCAACTACATACTGTTTACCATTCCATTCCCAAAACTTAGAACCTTCTCACAACCAGTTTCCAAAACATTTGTTGAGCTTCTACCATGTGTTAGGCGGGAGTATATTCAAGCCCTTTGATTTAGTGTTTGTAATAAAGCGTTAGGTAGCCTGTGGTGTTTATTGCTCTCCTTCCCTCTCTTGGAGATAAAGGAAATTGAGGCTGAGAGAAAGTAACTTGCTTGAGGTCAGGCAGCTGGTGAGCGGGGCCCAGCCCAGGTCTCCCATTCTCTCTGCCAGGTTTCCAAAGTGCAGTGTCCCCAGTGCTCCCGGGACACAGCTGGTAGGAACCAACAGGACTTACCAAGTGAATGCCTTGGTCTCTGGCCAGTAGGCATTCCCAGGGACAGGGAACATCCTGAGCACCAAGACCCGCACCTGGTCACCTGAGGAAAGAGAAAGGACTACACAGGATGGAGCTGAGCTGGGTGTGGAGTGGTCCTGGAGGGTCTTGGTGAGTGTGTAGGGGACCAGCATGAGCCAGGCCACAGAGCAGGAGGACAACCAGAAGACAGTCTGGGAAAAGTGCTGGATCCAGGAGGGTTCAAAGCTGGCCAGAGAGGGAAGTGGGACAGGCTGGGAAGTCCTGAGATCTGAAGATAGGCCATGGCAGGCAGAAACCAGGTAAAGTAGGCAGTTATCTGCATCCTGGCGCGAGATGCATCCTTAGCCCAGAGCAGGCACTGAGGTTTCTGGCTCTAGGTGTGACCTCAGTCTAGGGAAAAGCCCCTACCCCCACCAAGACCACCTGCTCCCCAGACTACTTCAGATGCTGAGCCCAAGCTGGGGTAGGAAGATAGACCGAAACCTAGGGTAATCCCGACAAAGTCCCTGGTTCCCTCCATCCATAGGGCCGAAGGGGAATTAGAGCCCGGACCCCCATGCTAGCTCCCAAACACAATGAGCCCTCGGTGTCCACAGGGAGATACAATCAGCACACTTTCCACGTAGGGAAACAAGGTCAGAGAAGTGCAAGAGCCCTGCCCAATGCCCCAGGTCCAGACCAGGGCTCCAGGCCCACAGTGTTTTCTTGTCCCTGTGCCCAGAGGGCAGCAGCTGCTCCGACCGACAGACCCAAGCCTGGCAGTTTTCACCATCTTTGGAAGCCCAGGAGGGTGGCCCGTGTCCACAGATGCGCTTGGCAGTGAAGCATGCCCAGAGGGACAGAGGCAGTTGAGTCACGCCTCCTCCACTAGATTGTGAGGGCCTCAAAGGAGACAAGGATCTGCCTGAGAAAACCCCTGAGACATCTCAGGAAGCTGGGGGCAGACGGTGAGCATCCTGGGGCACTTTCCCTCTGGATGCATCCACAGTGCCTGGAATGAAGCCTGGCTCAGAATGAGCTCAGGTGTGCAGGTCACTGAGGCATGGAGAGGTGACAGGTGCCAAGCGCAGTCATCTGGATTCAACGCCAACAGCATGGCTGCAGAGTCTCTGCCTTACCCCTATACTACCCGCCCCAGAGTTGCCCTTGCAGGTTCATCGGATGCCCAGGACAGTGCCCTCCCCTGCACCACACCCAGCCAGGACCAAGGAAGCTTGGGGAGCCTCAGAGCACCCCTGGGTGTTCCAGCCTAATTCTGGCATCCCTCCCCCTCATCACCCTTCCTGCTTCAACCTCGCCCCCTACACAGATCCTGAGCCACTTAACTTGGCACCAAACAGATGCCTCAGTAAATCAGAGCCTGATCTTCTTGAGCCAGAAGCAATTTAACTCCCTGCTCAGCCTCTCCCTCTGGCCTTGTTCCATCTTGCATTCAGCCAGTGGCTCACAAATGAGCCAACGTCAGGCCTGAAGAACTGGTGTTCATTAATAGGAAACCTCAGGGTCATTAATTGGTGTTTATTCCCCCAGATGCACACCTCGAAGTTGACAGATGATGCCGTTCCTGCCAGCCCAGGCAGAGGAGGGGTTGGTTAACTTGCCTGCTCTCTGCAGGGCTGGGTTGCAGCCTTACCACGGTGGCTGCCTAGAGCAGGGTGAGGGAGATGAGGAGGTCACCTTCTTTGCACATGTCAAATTCCTCCCTCCCCCTCAACCAATTCCTTCCTGCCTCTTCTCGAATGGCTTCCATTAAAGACCATGGAACTGAAATCAGACAAGCCTGAGTTAAGCCCCTGTTCTGTTTCTGGCTAGCTGTGTGATCTTAGGCAAGCTACTTAATCTTTGAGCCTCAGTTTCTCCATCTTCAAACTCTAAAGCTGATGAAGAATAAGTTCCAGGGCCACATGAAACGTGGCACATACTCAGAGTGCACCACTAGTCTGTAGGCACCCCCACCATGACGCCCAAAACTGACCCCCTCAGTTATCCCCACTGCCACCCCCAATAGCCCAAGCCAGAAGTGTCATCTGGGACACCTCTCTCTTCCCTACCCTCCAACAGTCACCAAATCCTAGCAATTGTACATTTTTTTTTTTTTAAGATGGGGTTTCACCATGTTGGCCAGGCTGGTCTTGAACGCCTGACCTCTGGTGATCCACCCACCTCGGCCTCCCAAAGTGCTAGTATTACAGACGTGAGCCACCGCACCCGGCCACAATTGTACATCTTAAGTGGCTGACTCATCTGCCCATGTCTCCCCACCACTTCCAATGCCCTGATGTCTTCATCTCTGGATTCCTACACCAGCCTCCTGACCGGTCTCTCTGCCCCAGTCAGCACACTCTGTACTTCCTCCCCGTGAAAGCCTGCCTGGGCAGCCAGAAAGAGCTCCCTAAAGAATAATTTTTTTTTTTTTTTTTTTGAGACAGAGTCTCGCTCTGTCAACCCAGGTTGGAGTGCAGTGGTGCAATCTCAGCTTATTGCAACCTCCACCTCCCGGGTTCAAGCAATTCCCCTGCCTCAGCCTCCCGAATAGCTGGGATTACAGGTGCATGCCACCATGCCTGGCTATTTTTGTATTTTAGGTAGAGATAGGGTTTCACCATGTTGACCAGGCTAGTGGTCTTGAACTTCTGACCGCAGGTGATCCAACTTGGCCCACCAAAGTGCTACGATTACAGGTGTGAGCCACAGCACCCAGCCTCCTAAAGAGTAAATCTTATTAAGTCACCCTTTTGTTCAAAACCTTTCAGTGGCTTCCCTTTGCCCTTGTGACAAAGTAGTCTCAGTTTCAGACAGGATTACAGAATCCTTCAGGACTCCACCCACCTCTCCCACCTCCCTGCTGGGGCTGCAGCGGGTCCTGCCTCGGTCCCTGGGCACATGACCCGCACATGTGTTCCTGTCTCTCCCTTCGCCACCTGCCCTGGGAGATTCCTGCCTCAGGACTTGGCTTTGGCTCCAACTCCCATGGAAAGTCTTTTCTGGCTCCCCACACTGGGTTAGGGCTTCTCCTCTAGGCTCCTCTGTCTCCTGTTCTCTTTCTTGTCTGCAGAAGAGCCCTGGACCTAGCAAGCGCTCACACATGAATGCTGCAGACCTCTCCTTTTTTTCTGAGACAGAGTTCCACTCTTGTCGACCAGGCTGGAGTGCAATGGCAAGAGCTCAGCTCACTGCAACCTCTGCCTCCCAGGTTCAGGCAATTCTCCTGCCTTAGCTACTTATAGCTGAGGTTACAGGCACCCGCCACCATGCCTGCCTAATTTTTGTATTTTTAGTAGAGACAGGTTTTTACCATGTTAACCAGGTCTTGAACTTCCGATATCAATGAGCCACCCGCCTTAGCCTCCCAAAGTGCTGAGATTACAGGCATGAGCCACCACGCCCAGCCAGGCCTCTTAAGAGGTTTGCGCAAACAGGAAGGTGAGAGGGTTGTAGAATCCAAACCTTCCAACTAAGAAAAGTGCCTTTCCAGATCCCCAGGCCTTCCCCAGGTGCAGCCCTACACTTGGCACAGGGCTCAGATCATGAGAGTTCTCTTAGGCCCTGGGGGGCAGTGGCCAGGGATCGTTCAGCCTCTCCTCTGACCCTCTTGCCTGCCTTGGGCTCTACTGGACATACAGTTATCTCCCAAATTATTATTATTACGACCATCTGTTCTTCCAAGTGTTTCATTAGCCCCCCGAAGCAAACCTCTGAGCCTTGGGAAACAAGCCCAAGCCCAGCAGCAGGCCATCCAGCTTCCTGCCAAATCCACAGCAAAAATATCTTCCCAGTCCTACACCAGGCCTCGTTGGCTTTCTTCAACAAAGCTCATGGAGCAGCCACTTTACAGGTGTCCTCACTTCCAAGAAGGGCCCAGGAGGACCCACCTGATCTGAGTCCTCTGCCACGTCTAGGCCTCCATCCCAGCCTCTACACAGCAGTTCCGGGGCTTTCTGAACTGCACATCTGATTGGGCTCCTCCTTTCCTGAAAACCTTCAGTGGCATCACAGTCTGCTTGAAGGATGAAGCTCCTGCCCTCCAGGCGTCCCCTGCCCCAGCCTCTCCCTGCTTCAGATGCAGGAGCCACTCACTGCCCTGCACGTCCCCTGCCTTGCACAGGCTGTCACTCCACCTGGCAGGCCCCTCCCCACGTTTCTCCAGGAAAATCCACGTCAAATCTCACCTCTGGGCTGGGCGTGATGGCTCACGCCTGTAGTCCCAACACTTTGGGAGGTAAGGCTGGTGGATTGCCTGAGGTCAGGAGTTCAAGACTAGTCTAGCTAACATGGTGAAACCCTGTCTCTACTAAAAAAAAATACAAAAAAAAAAAAAAGAAAAGCCAGGTGTGGTGGCATGTGTCTGTAATCCCAGCTATTAAGGAGGCTGAGGCAGGGGAATTGCTTGAACCAGGGAGGTGGAGGTTGCAGCGATTGCGTCACTGCACTCCAGGCTGGGCAACAGAGCAAGAGTGTCAAAAAAAAAAAAAAAAAAGTCACCTCTGGGGGTCCTGCTGGGATTGCCCAGAAGGCAGGAGCTGCTCCCTCTGTGGCCTTTCTGAATTGCATGTGTTCTGCCTCAGTACTGTCCTTTTTTATTATGTATCTGGCTCTCCAGCCAGACTGACAGCTCCTGGCAGGCAGTGACCATGTTGGACTCACGGCATCCCTGATCCTGAAGCCTCACTTAGGATGGGTGCTCAGGGAAGAAGGAAGGGAAGGGTCATGGGTTCTGGCCCCTGAGTTCTCATGTATCAGGTGTCAGTTACATGCCTCCTATGTGTGGGCCTGGACTGTCCCCATTGGTTGGTGGGTTTTGTTTTGAGACAGGGTCTCACTTTGTCACTCAGCCTGCTGCGATCTTGGCTCATGCCACTGCATTCCAGCCTAGGCAGCAAAGCAAGACCTTGTCTTTAAAAATAGTATTTATTAGGCAGGAACTATATGTCTCACACATGCTACATTCTTTGTCAAAACAGCTTTGCAAAGTAAATACGATTAATTTTTTTTTTTTTTTTTTTTTTTTAAAAAAGAGATGGAGTTGCCGGGCGCGGTGGCTCAAGCCTGTAATCCCAGCACTTTGGGAGGCCGAGGCGGGTGGATCATGAGGTCGAGAGATCGAGACCATCCTGGTCAACATGGTGAAACCCCGTCTCTACTAAAGATACAAAAAATTAGCTGGGCATGGTGGCACGTGCCTGTAATCCCAGCTACTCGGGAGGCTGAGGCAGGAGAATTGCCTGAACCCAGGAGACGGAGGTTGCGGTGAGCTGAGATCGCGCCATTGCACTCCAGCCTAGGTAACAAGAGCGAAACTCCATCTCAAGAAAAAAAAAAAAAGATGGAGTCTTCTTTGCTGCCCAGGCTGGAGTACAGTGGTGTGATCTCAGCTCACTGCAACCTCCACCCCCGCCCCCCCCCCCCCCAGTTCAAGCAATTCTCCTGTCTCAGCCTCCCGAGTAGCTGGGATTACAGGCACCTGCCCCCATGCCCCGCTAAGTTTTGTATTTTTTGGAGATACGGGGTTTCACCATGTTGACCAGGCTGGTCTTGAACTCCTGACCTCATGATCCACCCGCCTCGGCCTCCCAAAGTGCTGGGATTACAAGCATGAGCCACCAAGCCCAGCCTTTTTCTATTTAGTGCCTTCTCCACCTCTGGGGCATCTCCTCTCAGCTTCCACGGTTTTTCTTGGTTCTTCCCGATTCTTTTCAAAAACTGTATCTCCCCACACCTGACTGGGTGCCCTGAAAACCTCAGACCTCTTCCTTAACAGACTTCTGTTCCAGGGCTCAGGCCAGCCAGTCCAGATGGGCTTCCCCTGGGCATAAAGTCATGGGTGCAGCATTCCCTGTTCCAAACGCCTTGTGTTACCCCATTTGGTGCCCCTGGCTCTGACTTGAGCCATGCTTGGCCTCCAGCTGGCCTCCCAGTGGCCTTCCCTCCCTAGCGCCACACACAGCTGTGGAAGTCTGTGGTGGTTAAAAAAAAAAAACAATAATTAACCAATAAATCAGTCTCAGTGATTTCAGATCCACCCACCTGCCACTAATGTTAGCTTCTGGGCTGAGGCCCGAGACCCTGTAATCTCAGCTACTCTGGAGGCTGAGCTAAGAGAATTGCTTGAAAGGGTGGGGCGGGGGTGGAGGTTGCAGTGAGCTGAGATCATGCCGCACTCCAGCCTGGGCGACAGAGAAGACTCCCTCTATTTAAAAAATAAGTAGGGCTGCTGGGCGCGGTGGCTCAAGCCTGTAATCCCAGCACTTTGGGAGGCCGAGGCGGGTGGATCACGAGGTCGAGAGATCGAGACCATCTTGGTCAACATGGTGAAACCCCGTCTCTACTAAAAATACAAAAAAATAGCTGGGCGTGGTGGCTCGTGCCTGTAATCCCAGCTACTCAGGAGGCTGAGGCAGGAGAATTGCCTGAACCCAGGAGGCGGAGGTTGCGGTGAGCCGAGATCGCGCCATTGCACTCCAGCCTGGGTAACAAGAGCGAAACTCCGTCTTAAAAAAATAAAAATAAAAAATAATAATAAAAAAAAAATAAGTAGGGCTAATTATATTTACTTTGCAAAGCTGTTTTGACATAGCACGTGTGGTCTCAGTTAAATATCAGCCAAAGTACTTGTTGTTATTAAAAAGGACTGGGCTTGGAACCAAGAAGTGGGTGGGTAAGAGGTGGTGGAGGAAGCACGGCCTAGAAGGTGTCACCCAATTGGAAGGATGAGCAGAGGGACTGCCAGGCTGGCTACAGGCAGGCTCTGAGGGCTGTGCTATTTTGACATCCAGGGGTGTCCGCTCAGCTGCCCACGATCACTTGTCCACCATGGAGCGGGGACAAATCGCTCCATTCAACGCTCCTCAGAGAGCTGGTGGCGTTGCCCCATCCCTAGCCTGGTGGCGTCCCGCCCTCGGAGAAGGGAAGTGAGACAGACCGACACCAGCAGAGTCCAGACGGCAGTGTTTATTCCGGCCCTCGGGCAGCCTCTCCGTCGCGGGCGGGTCCCTCCCTGGGCTCCGGACCCCAGACGCCGCCCACCAGCAGCCTCCCGCGAGGCCGGGCATCTCCGGGGCAGCCGACGGGGCCCGAGGACACGGGGCGGACGCGACGGAGGGCGCGGCGGGCGCGGTGGTGGCGTCGGCGGCCGCAAGACCACAGGCGGCGGAAGCGCGCGCGGAAGTGGCGCGAGGCGAGCGCGTAGACGAGCGGGTTGAGGCAGGAGTTGGCGTAGGCCAGGCAGTGAGAGGCCAGGCGGCAGGCGTAGGTGGCCGGGCTGAAGGCGAAGCGGCCGTACCAGAAGCACAGGATGAGCGCGTGGTGCGGGCCCCAGCAAAGCGCGTAGAGCGCGGCCACCGCCAGCATGGCACGCCCCGCGCGGCCCGTCGCCCTCCGCCGCGCCTCGGCTGCTGCCGCACCCGCGGGTCCCACGGAGGCCCACAGGAAGCGCAGGGTGCGCCCGTAGGCCAGACTCACCACGGTCACGGGCAGCAGGTAGCCGGCGGCGAAGGTGGCCACGTCCAGGGCGCGGCGGCGCGCGTCCTCCCAGGCGGGCACGCAGAGCTCCAGCGCTCCATAGCGCACGGTGCTGTAGTAGCTGAGGTAGGGCGCCGAGAAGAGCGCTGCCAGGAGCCACACCAGCCCCACCGCGGCGCGGGCGTTGCGTGGTGTGCGCAGGGCCCGCGAGCGCAGTGGGTGCCGCACGGCTAAGTACCTGCGGAGGAAGCCGGGTGAGCGCGGCGGCCGTGCGCTCTTCAGCCCGGGCCCACGCCACGCCCAGCGCCGGAGCCTACCGCCAGGTGCGCTTCCTCTCAACCGTGGGGAAGGTGGCGGGGATTAAGGGTGTGAACGCACAGGTGCTTAGAGCAGTACCTGGCACCTAGCAAGGGCCAGATCCCGGTGAGGTGTTATTTCTAGAATTATTTTATGGATGCGTCAAATGAGGCCCAGAGAGAAGTGAGTTGCCCAAGATCGTCAGCTAGGGAGTGAGTCTGGATTTGACCCCAAGTTTCAAGCGGTGGAAGCAAGTGTGTGCACAGCTGGACCAGGTGCAGGCAGTTAGAATATAGCTGGGGTGGGGGTGGGGGTGGGGAGGGAGGCGGCTCATGCCTGTAGTCCCAGCACTTGGAACGCTGTTGCAGTCCAATCACCTGAGATCAGTTTCGAGACCAGCCTGGCCAACATGGCGAAACCTCATCTCTACTAAAAATACAAAAAAAATTAGCCAGGCTGGTGGCAGGCGCCTGTAATCCCAGCTCTTCAGGAGGCTGAGGCAGGAGAATCACTTGAACCCGGGAGGCAGAGGTTGCGGTGGGCCAAGATAACGCCACTGCACTCCAGCCTGGGCAACAAGAGCAAAATTCCGTCTCAAAAAACAAAAACAAAAACTGATGAACGCATTCGTGAGCTTCTTTTGCCATTCATTTCACGCTTACAGAGTACTTGCTATGTGCCAGACCCTGGGCTCCCACTTGAGACTCAGAGACATCCTCTGGAAGCTCACAGTGGAGGAAGGGGAAGGCAGAGCAGTCCCTCAGTCATGCTGTGCAGGTGCCCAGAGGCTGCTTGCCAGAGGCCAGGGAGCTTTTCTTCCCTCCCTCCCACCTCCTTTCTGGTCCCCCACTCTCTCCTTCCTAAGGCCAACGAGGATCTTTTCAGATCGTCGCCCCCAACCCCCCGCAGCCCAGCCCCGCCAGGCCCCAGGCACAGCGCACCTGTCCACTGAGACAGCAGCCAGCGTGAAACTGCTGGCGTACATGGTGAGGTAGATGAGCAGGTGCACAGCCTTGCAGACGAGGGCCCCGAAGAGCCAGGCGTCCAGCGTGTAGATGGCGGCCTGGAAGGGCACGCAGCACAGGATGAAGCAGAGGTCAGCCACCGCCAGGTTGAGGATGAACAGATCCGTGGTGCTGCCAGGCTCCTGCCAGGCACTCGGGCCAGGCTGCAGGAGCACGGCCAGCACCAGCCCATTGCCCGCTGTGCCCAGCAGGAAGATGAAGGCAAAGACCACAGGCACTGCTATGGCACCCACGCTCCCGGGGCTGTCCAGTGAAATGTTCTGGGCATCAGCCATCTCTCCCCATCAGACGGGCACCTGGGGAAGAGAAGCTGGGGTCCTCAGGCAAGAGCCCCCAGTCCTGGTTGCTTGACCCTGGGGTCCAGCTCCCCCCGCATGGGTCTGTTCAGGTGTTCTTTGCGGGAAGCTCATGGGAGATGGAGGAGGGGAGGGCAAAGGCAAAGTCATCACTGAGTCCCACTGTGTGAGCAAGCTCATAGCGTTCAAGGGGTGGGAGTTCCTAAAGATCACCCCTAGAGTCCTGCCTGGAGGGCTGCCGAGGTATTTGAGGGACACTTTCAACCCACGAAGCTGGCTAAGGCACAAGCAAGGTAGGATGAAGACATGGCAATGGGGGAGGGGCCAACCCCAGAAGCTGGTATATTTCCTTCTCAATGAGGATCTGAAGCTCTGGGGAGACCCTGGGACACGGGTTCAGGGTTTTCTCTGGCTACAGGCTGTAGTCTCAGCAAAACATGGGTAACATCCCTGAGTCATCGGAGACTCTAGTATAGTGAGATCAACACAATGGCAAAACTGGGAAGATCATGTAGGTCACTGCTCCTTCTCTGCACATAGGGACATCGAGGCTCAGACAGAGGACATGGGAGGCTAATATCACACTTGGAATGGCAGCTCTGGGGCTGTTGCCACCCTGGTATCTCGCCTCCTAAGCTAGAGTGCTCATCTTAGAACCTGTAACAGGTGGTTCCTCTGACAACCTGTGTGCGTGTGCGTGGATGTGTGTGTGCACACAGCGCCCATGCTCACCCCGTCCCACTCTACAGCCCACGTCTCCTACTACCTGTGGATCCCCTTGCAGGCTTGGGACCACTGGGGTGATGGGACAAATGAGGGGAAAGGGGGGCCAGGCAGGGAGGAGGCAAGAAAGGCAATGTCTGCCCCCACCCCAGCACCCAGCATGCGATAGGTCCCCGAAGCCCAGGACGGGCAATACCCACCTCCACCCTGGGCAGTGGGCTTGATCCTGGGTGGAACGGCCAGGCTGGGTGGGCCTTCTGGTGCAGCAGCTGCCCCTCGGTTCCTCCCTGCAGGTACTGATCTGCCTTCTACTTCTCCCCCTTCGCCTTTAAGGCCCCTCCTCTCCTCTGCCCCCTCTGCTGAGTGGAGTTAGGCACTCCCTCTAGAGTAGCCACTGGCCACTTCCTCCTCAGTCTCTGATTTCCCCCAGGTGGCAGGCTTTTCTGCTCGGCTCTTCTCTGCCTCTCTGCGTTGCTGCTGCCTTTTCCTCTCTCTGCAGCGAGTAACCCATTGATCGCGCTCTCTGTGATTTGCTTTGTAGTTAACCCCTCTCTGGCCAGGGCCCAGCCAATCCCTGGCACTCCCACCTCCTGTGGCCCAGCCTGATGACTCCACCCCCTATCCCTGCCCCTCCTTGCTTCAATTCATGTTTAGAAAGGGTTTCTAGGCTGGGCATGGTGGCTCACGCCTGTAATCCCAGCACTTTGAGAGGCTGAGGCAGGCAGATCACTTGAGGCCAGGAATTCGAAACCAGCCTGGCCAACATGGTGAAACCTCTTCTCTACTAAAATACAAAACAGCTGGGCATGGTGGCGGGCACCTGTAATCCCAGCTACTCTGGAGGCTGAGGCAGGAGAATCGCTTGAACCTGTGAGGCAGAGGTTGAAATGAGCCAAGATGGTGCAACTGCACTCCAGCCTGGACAACAGAATGAGACTCTGTCTCAAAAAAAAAAAAAAAAAAAAGACAGGCGCAGTGGTTTATGAATGTAATCCTAGCACTTTGGGAGGCTGAGGTGAGTGGATCACGAGGTCAGGAGTTCAAGCCCAGCCTAGCCAAGATGGTAAAATCCCATCTCTACTAAAATACAAAGATTAGGCTGGGTGCAGTGGCTCATGTCTGTAATCCCAGCACTTTGGGAGGCCAAGGTGGGTGGATCACCTGAGGTCGGGAGTTTGAGACCAGCCTGACCAACATGGAGAAAACCTGTCTCTACTAAAAATACAAAATTAACCAGGCGCGGTGGCACATGCCATAATCCCAGCTACTTGGGAGACTGAGGCAGGAGAATCTCTTGAGAGAAGAATCACCCAGGAGGCGGAGGTTGCAGGGGGCCGAGATCAAGCCATTGCACTCCAGCCTGGGCAGCAAGACACAACTTCGTCTCAAAAATTAAAAATACAAAAATTAGCCAGGTGTGGTGGCAGGTGTATGTAATCCCAGCTACTCGGGAGGCTGAAGCAGGAGAATCACTTGAACCCAGGAGGTGGAGGTTGCAGTGAGCCGAGATGGCACCACTGCACTCTAGCCTGGGCAACAGAGGGAGACTCTGTCTCAAAAAAAAGAAAAAAGAAAAAAGAAAAGAAGGATTCCTAGTCTTGGACTGGGGTTTCCTGGAGTGGGAAACCAGGCCTTGAGTCTCCTTTCAGCAGACTCCAGGCAGGACCCCTCCCTCTAGCCTTGCAAATCCTGAGACCCTTCTCCAGAAGCTCTTTCCAGGGCCTTAGTCCAGCTGGAACACAGATGATTTAAATACCCATCCAAAAAGTCTGGCTTTACCTCATAGCAATGGGAAGCTACTAAGGTTCTAGAGCAGGGACATGACCTGTACATTTTTGGGTGGTGCAGTGGCTCATGCCTGTAATCACAGAACTTTGGGAGGCCGAGGTGGGTGGATCATCTGAGGTCAGGCGTTGGAGACCAGACTGACCAACATGGCAAAGTCTTCCTCTACTAAAAATTAAAAAATTAGCTGGGCATGATAGCACACACCTGTAATCCCAGCTACTTGGGAGGCTGAGGCACGAGCATCCCTTGAACCTGGGAGGCGGAAGTTGCAGTGAGTAGACATTGCTTGCACTCCAGCCTGGGCAACAGAGCCAGACTCTGTCTCAAAAAAACAACAACAACAAACAAAAAACGTCTATTATGGTCTGGGGTGAAAAGGATGGACAGAGTGGGAGGGACTTGATGAGTGACCTGTTAGGAGCCTCTCATCTCGGCAAGAGTCAAAGAAGTGATTAAGTCTTGGTGAATGACTGTGTGATTCCGTCATGGAGTTCTGGCCTGAACTTCATGGAGAAGGAGGGGCCACATGGCCAAATGCCTCCAGAGGGCCAGGGAGGCTAGCACCTGGGGAGCAAGGTACACTGGATTCAGCAATGAGAAGGCTGCTGGCAAACTGGACAGGCGTATTGAGGGCAAAAGGCAGTCTAGTTAAGGAAGGGAGGAGAGAGGTGGAGGGACTGAGTAGTGTATTGAGAAGCTGGGGGTGGGGAGCATCAAGGGGAAGTAAGGGCAGAGAAGACAGTGTGAGGGGGCACTGATGGAGCCAGGACTCACATTCCGGGCTGGAGGAGCTAGGGTTGATGCTCAGACCTAGCTGCTCCAGGCTGGGCATGGTGGCTCACGCCTGTAATCCCCACACTTTGGGAGGCTGAGGCGGGCAGATCACTTGAGGTCAGGAGTTCAAGACCAGCCTGGACCACATAGTGGAACCCGATTTGTACTAAAAACTAGCCAGGTATGGTGGTGGATGCCTTAATCCCAGCGACTCAGGAGGCTGAGCCAGGAGAATGGCTTGAACCCAGGATGCGGAAGTTGCAGTGAGCCGAGATTGCACCCCTGCACTGCAGCCACAGCCTTGGGGATAGAGCGATACCCTGTCTGAAAAAAATTTTTTAAAAAGCTCCTTGCAGGTCCCATGTTTTTCACAAGGGCTCAGAGGTGCCTCTCTAAAGCCCGATGTCACCCACTTCAGGTACAGAAAATCCTCGATTTTTGGAAGCAGAGACTCACAGAATGGAAACTATTAGGAATCTGATCTAGACTTGCAACCTGAATTCAGAACCTTCAGAATTGAATTGCCTCAGCCCCCAAGTAGCTGGGATTGCAGGAGTGTACCACCGCACCTGGCTAATTTTTATAGATGGGGGTTTCACCATGTGGGCCAGGCTGGTCTTGAACTCCTGACCTCAGAAATGAATCGCCCTCTGTGTTTTGCCCCCAAAGTCTGTTGGCTTTGGATTGAATATAATTCAGAATTAAATTGCACAACTGAATTGTAGACTTTTTTTTTTTTTTTTTTTTTTTTTTTTTTGAGACAGAGTCTGGCCTTCTTGTCCAGGCTGGAGTGCAGTGGCTCAATCTTGACTCATTGCAATCTCTGCCTCCCAGGTTCAAGGGATTCTCCTGCCTCAGCCTCCCAAGTAGCTGGGAGTAGCTGGGATCAGAGGTGCCTGCCACTACATGCAGCTAATTTTTTGTTTTAGTAGAGACAGGGTTTCACCATGTTGGCCAGACTGGTCTTGAATTCCTGACCTTAGGTGATCCACCTGCCTCAGCCTCCCGAAGTGCTGGGATTAAAGGCATGAGCCACCGCACGTGGCCATAGACTCTTATGATCCCTGAATAAAGACACTCAGCTTGGTGGGATTTTAGAACCTTTGACAGAGCTGCAATCACTGTCTGAAAGAAACGCACCTTTAGACTCCCAGAAGCCTGGATGAATGTGCATGCCTGAACCCTGGAACGGGCTGAAAAGCACCTGAGATTCATGATACTTTGTCCTCCTGGCCCTTGGGATCTCCCCAGGGTCCGTCTTGGTCTAGGGCGAAGAGCTCCCAGCAGTAGCCAGGCTAAGCTGATATGAGAGCGGAGGTGGAGGGACGGAGAAAGGACCAAGCGACCATAAAGAGCGTGGTCCTGGGGTAAACAGACCATCATGGCCCTACATCTTGGCTGCGCCTGGTGCCATCTCCTCCATCCACTCCTGCTGCTTCTGGTTAGCTGCGGCCCTGAACCTCGTGCGCGACGCAGAGAACAAGGACACTGCGCCCTCGGAGTGGTTCCCAGTGCCTGGAATTCTGTAGGACACAGACTTGCAGCCGATCCACGGCCGGCCGTCCTGCCCCGCGCAGCCCCCCAGCTTTGTCGTGGGCGGCCGGCGACCACCGGTGGGAGGCCAGGTCGAAACACGTGCACCCAGAGCTGCTGCTGCTGCGCCTCCTAGAGACCTCTCCTGGATGACTGCGGAGGAAGCGCGGCGACGGACCCGGGCTGGTGCAGCAGGACACGCCAAGCCGCGGGCTGGCCGACGGCGTGGAGCGCTACCACGGCCAGCTGCCCCGGGGGTCGCCGCGCTGCCACTGCCAGCCCTGCCAGCCCGGCAGCGCAACGCCAGCGGCGGCTCCCGGGAGCCGCAGGAGGCGACGACGCGCGTTCTGCGCATTTGTCTGGACTTCGCCTAGTGCCACCTCACATCGGTCTGGGTAGGCCTGGGCCCTCTGTTCGGGCCCCGCCGAATGCACCACACGTCAGCCCGCGGCGCTTAGCGTGACCTGTCGGCTTGCGCAGACCACGCTCATCAAGCTGCTGGTTTGGCATTACTGCTGCGCACATCCCCTGCAGCAGAGCTCCTGGCACCACGTGCCCTACTGGTGGTGGCGGACTGCAAATGATCCTGCCGCGAATGTAGCCACAGCTACCCCAGCCAGGCTGCCTTCCACCCTCACACCGGTCCCCAACCCCTGGACCCCAGCATCAAGGTCCGCTGGATCGCAGGCTAGGATTCCCTGAATCCCAGCTTTCACATCCCGCTCGGTTTGAAACAACTCACATTGTTTATCCAGGGCTGGCTGGAGGTGCAGGACGTCAGAGACTAGGTTTAGGCTCCTGTCGTGAATGATAAAGGGCCTTTTCATCCTCTGCCCCAAGCAAAGTACAAGCCTCCCAAGGCCACACCACGCTGAGGCTGGAGCTGCGGTGACTCAGACCCTCCTCCCCCCACACCAGGTGTCCACAAGGCTGCCAGGGAGAGACCGCCCTCCTCCCGCAGCGCCTGTGGGAAGGGGATCGGCCACTCCCAAGGGAGAGCGGCGAGCCGTTGTGGGGCACCAGGGAGGATGGGGCCTTGGCAGCAGCAAATCACCCCTCCAGGCCTTGACCGCCGGGCAGCCGGAACAGCTGCAGCCCCAGGCCACGGGTCTGGAGGCGCGGGGCGAGCTGGCGGCCAAGGCCCGTGCTCGCAGCACCCCCTAGTGGCTGATCATCGTAGGCCTTGGAATGAGCGAGAAGGGCCCCAGATCTCAAGGCGTAGCAGGATTGAGGCCCACACAGGGACTCAGGCTTGCCCAAGGCCTGAGAAAGGCAAGGCGACAGTGGGCTTGAATACAGGGTTCCAGTCTGTCTGGAGCTTCCCCACGGTGATCCCTTTTTTTTTTTTAGACAGAGCCTTGCTGTCACCCAGGCTGGAATGCAGTGGTGTGATCTCACCTCACTGCAACCTCTGCCTCTGGGGTTCAAGCAATTCTCCTGCCTCGGCCTCCCGAGTAGCTGAGATTACAGGCACCTGCCACCATGGCCAGCTAATTTTTTTGTGTTTTTAGTAGAGATGGGGTTTCACCATGTTGGCCAGGCTGGTCTTGAACTCCAGACCTTGTGATCCATCTGCCTCAGCCTCCCAAAGTGCCGAAATTATAGGCGTGAGCCACCACACCCAGCCTGATCCTCGTTCTTTTCTTTGGGGCCCGACTCCTCTGCCTCTCCTTCCAAATGTGGGTTTGGACACCCAGCCTCCTCCTTTCTGGGCGGTGATAGGACATCTTCTAACAGGGAGGAAGCAGCAGCAAGACTCGGGGGCAGCAGAGTGGGGGCGGTGGCAGGGTAAAGGGCCTGTGGGGTAGTTCTCGGCGGCCCTCCACAGCAGCACAGACGCTACCCAAGACAAATAGTGGCCAGTTCCTATCTCCCACAGACCTGGGTCCCATCATAATCTGGGGAAAGAGGTCAGCGGAGATCTGCAGTCCTCAGGAGCCTGCCCTCAGACCCTGGATCCTGCCTGATTCTTCAATCCGCGGCAGGACTGGGCCTGCCTAGAGACAATAAAGCAGACCACAATGTCACAGCCCATTTCCACTCTGTTGATTCACATTCTCACAGCCTCCAGCACAGGCCACGCCCCCGCCCAGCTCTGGGACTTTGGTTCAGGGCTCAGAGCCTCCGGTCTGGGCTAATGGAAAACCTGCTTTGACCCTGTGGCAATAGGTGGAGCTCGGCTCTGCTCCTCCCTAACTCAGAGCTCAGGGCAGTGCCCCGTGCAGCCGCCCCACTTCCACGAAGGCCTCCACGCAGCGGTCAATGTCTTCCTCGCTGTGCACTGCTGATATCTGTACCCGGATCCGGGCCTTGCCCTTGGGGACCACGGGGTAGCTGAACCCGATGACAAAGATACCTGGGAGGGTAGAAAGCAAGGGTGTGCCAGAACATGACAGGCTTTGGGGGCAGAACACAGAACAGGGGAGGCACCGCAGGCCTCAGATTCGGGACTGCCTCATCGCCTGGGATTTTCAAGCTTGGACAGACAGCTGGACTAAGAGGCAGCAGCGGAGGGTGGGGGTGGGGGCGGGGTTCACAGTCTAGGGGTTTCCCTTTCTCTTCTCTCAGAACCCACCGCCAGTTCTCTCATCCCAGCACCCTTACCTTTCTTCAGCATGTCATCCGCCATGCGCGAGGCCAGCCGGGCATCACCCAGCATCACAGGGCAGATGGGGTGACTAGCCCCCGAGATAGTGAAGCCAGCAGCTTCCATCTTACTGCGGAACCTGTAGGCACAAGTGGGTGTCACAGGTAGCTAAGGGGCCATGGAGCATTCATTCACACCTGCTCCGCTGGGGGACCAGGCCCAAGGTCTTCGCCCAAGTCTGCAAGAAGGATTAACAAACAATTACAAGCCCTAAGAGGCAGATGGGAGCCAGGCCAGGGGCAAGTGGAACAAAAAGGGGGGTGGAGGCTGGGCTCAGTGGCTCACGCCTGTAATTCCAGCACTTCGGGAGGCTGAGACAGGTGGATCACGAGTTCAAGAGCTCGAAACCATCCTGGCTAACACGGTGAAACCCTGTCTCTACTAAAATACAAAAAATTAGGCCGGGAACGGTGGCTCATGCCTGTAATCCCAGCACTTTGGGAGGCCAAGGCAGTTGGATCACCTGAGGTTGGGAGTTCGAAACCAGCCTGACCAATGTGGAGAAATCCCCCCTCTACTAAAAATATAAAATTAGCTAGGTATGGTGGTGCATGCCTGTAATCCCAGCGACCTGGGAGGCTGAGGAAGAACTGCTTGAACCCGGGAGGTGGAGGCTGTGGTGAGCCAAGATCCCGCCACTGCACTCCAGCCTGGGCAACAAGAGCGAAACACCGTCTCAAAAAGAAGAAAAAAATGAGCCGGGCATGGTGGCACATGCCTATAGTCCCAACTACTCGGGAGGTTGAGGCAGGAGAATCGCTTGAATCTGGGAGGCAGAGGTTGCAGTGAGCCGAGATTGTACCACTGCACTCCAGCCTTTCAACAGAGCGAGACTCTATCTCAAAAAAAAAAAAAAAAAAAAAAGGCAGGTGGAAATACAGGATGGACAAGAGGGAGACACAGAAGCTAGAGGAGAGAGGCAGGGACAGGGAGGAGGGAGGGGAGCCGGCAGAAGCAGACCTGGTGGGCACAGAGCTGTCTACGGGCCTGGGCAGACACACGAGGCAGGCTCTCGCCATGCCCCCCTGCCCCTCAGCCCGCCCTATCCCTGCTGGGAGCCGTACCGCTGGGTCTTGGCAGCCATAGACTGGACGATGGTGTTGCTCTCCATGAGCAGATCTAGGGCCTTGGAGGCGCAGCCAACCACAGCAGGTGGCAGGCTGTTGGAGAAGAGGTAGGGCCGGGCACGTTGCCGCAGCAGGGACACCAGAGACCCAGGCCCTGTCGTGTAGCCCCCTGAGAGGAAGGGAAGAAGTGCGGGGGGAGTTGGTCGGGAACCAGAGCCTACCCCAGCCTTCTTCTGAAAATACAGTCCATGCTGCCCTCCCCACTTCCCTGAGCCCCTCCAGGACCCTCCAAAAGGACAAGGGGAAGCCAGGGACACAACCCTGCAGGTACCTGATGCTCCACCCAGGGCCTTCCCCAGGGTGGAGTTGATGATGGTGACCTGGTCCATCACACCCAGCAGCTCATCTGTGCCCCTGCAAGAGAAGCTGCCACTGCTGTCACTGGCCTCCTGAGAGCCCAGGGATTATGGCTCAGGCTAGGGACTGGCCTCGTTTCCCAGCCACCCTCAGAAGCCCCACCCCCAGCCTCAGGTGCCACATGGTCCCACCGTCCTGTGGGCCCCAGGAAGCCGGTGGCATGGCATTCATCCACAAAGACCAGGGCGCCATATCTAGAGGCGAGGCGGCAGATCTCCTGCAGGGGTGCGATGTCGCCATCCATGGAAAAGGCTCCATCGGTGGCCACCAGGCGCAGCCGATGCTTCTGCAGGAAAGACATGAGCAGGTGGGGGTGGTGTCAAGTTGGGCCAAACTACCCATTTCTTTTGCTGCTTGGAGCTGGGAGAGCTCATCCTGCCCCATGCCCGGCAGAGGTGGGCACATAGGTACTACCATCTTGGGCGCTGGCACATCCTCTTTCTCATCTGTGCCTCTCAGCCTCCTCCATCTCCATGCTGAGCCCTGGGCAGTGAGAATGGGCTCAGGTTTCACTCTCCCGTGTAAGGTCCCAGAGGTCAGGCTGGGCTGGAACCAGGTCCTACCAACATGTCCCTCCTATCCTTATGCCTAGCAAGGGCCTGCCACATAAAAGGTGCTTGCTAAAACTCAAGGCAGGCTGGGCACGGTGGCTCACACCTGTATTCCCAGCACTTGGGGAGCTTAGGGGTTCAAGACCAGCCTGGGCAACCTAGTGAGACCCTGTCGCTACTAAAAATTTAGAAAAACTGGCTGGGTGTCTGTAACTTTGGGAACCAAGGAGCTGGAGATTAACCTGAGCATCATTTTGAGATCCTGTCTCAAAAACAAACGAATGGGCTGGGCGTGGCGGCTCACGCCTGTAATCCTAACATTTTGGGAGGCTAAGGCAGGCAGATCACCTGAGGTCAGGAGTTTGAGACAGCCTGGCCTCAGGTGATTTTGTGAGTGAGGAGTCGGCCTCTCCAAGCCTCACTTCCTTCACCAGGCAGAGGCTGAGGGTGGGCACAGGCCGCCCCACCTGGGCCTCCTGCAGCTTGGCTTCGAGGTCAGCCATGTCCAGGTGGCCGTAGCGGTACTTGTGGGCCTTGCACAGGCGGATGCCGTCGATGATGGAGGCGTGGTTCAGCTCGTCCGACAGGACCGCGTCCTCAGGGGTCAGCAGGGCCTGCAGGGAGGCAGCAGGTGCAGAGCCATCACTCCACCACCCCGGGCTTCCTCGACCAGGACTCCCTCAAATCAAAAAACTGTACTGCCAGCCAGGACGTTCCTCTGGGTAGAGGGGCAACACGTGCTGTGGTTCCATCTGGGGCCCCGGTGCCCCAGGGCCCTGCTCTAGGGAAAGCAGGTGAGAATATATTTGGTGAGTACCAGGCCCCCGCCTCCCCCAGCCTTCTGATGTAGCTTATGCCCCAAAGGCTCTGTAACTCGGGGTCCTTGCAAGCCCCAGGATTCTTCCTGGAGCACCTACCTGGCCCAACCTTGACCTCCAGAAGAATGGGGCACTGGAGTCTCTAGGCATGGCACTGGAATCCTGCTAGGTTCTCCCAACCACCCACCCCCAAGCCTTCTTCAGCCCAGCAGGCCCCACCAGCTCTCACCGGCAGCACAGCTCACCTCAAAGAGGCCGGCGTTGGCATCAAAACAGCTGGGATAGAGGATGGCATCCTCCCGCTGGTGGAAACGGGCTATTTTTGTTTCTAGATTCTTGTGGATGCTCTGAAGAAAATGAGACAGGTGTTGATGCCTGTGGGGCCATGTGTGACAAGTCCAAAGGCTTGGAGGACCACAAAGAGACCCAACCCAGAAAGCCAGCAGCCTCAGCCTCCTTACTTTCTGCCACACATGGGCTATCCCAGAGCTGCCAGGAATCTAGCAGACGGTTTCCGTTGAGGAATTGGGTACCTGTTAGGTTCCCTTCCTGGGCAGACTTTGGTTTTACAGTGGCAGTCTAGGCTGGTCACAGTGGCTCATGTCTGTAATCCCAGCACTTTGGGAGGCTGAGGCAGGTGGATCACCTGAGGTCGGGAGTTTGAGACCAGCCTGACCAACATGGAGAAAGCCCTTCTCTACTAAAAATGCAAAAAATTTAGCCGGGCATGGTGGTGCATGCCTGTAATCCCAGCTACTCGGGAGGCTGAGGCAGGAGAATCGCTTGAACCTGGGAGGTGGAGGTTGTGGTGAGCCGAGATTGGGCCACTGCACTCCAGCCTGGGTAACAAGAGCGAAACTCCGCCTCAAAAAAAAATAAATAAATAAGTTTTGTGCAGAGAGTGGGTCTTGCTATGTTTCCCAGACTGGTCTCAAACTCCAGGCATCAAGTGATCCTCCTGCTTTGGCCTCCAAAACTATTGGGATTACAGGTGTGAGCCACTATGCCCAGCCAGCATAGACTTTTTTTTTTTTTTTTTTTGAGACGGAGTTTCGCTCTTGTTACCCAGGCTGGAGTGCAATGGCGCGATCTCGGCTCACCGCAACCTCCGCCTCCCAGGTTCAGGCAATTCTCCTGCCTCAGCCTCCTTAGTAGCTGGGATTACAGGCACGCGCCACCATGTCCAGCTAATTTTTTGTATTTTTAGTCGGGACGGGGTTTCACCATGTTGACCTGGATAGTCTCGATCTCTTGACCTCGTGATCCACCCGCCTCGGCCTCCCAAAGTGCTGGGATTACAGGCTTGAGCCACCACGCCTGGCCCAGCATAGACTCTTGAGCCAGGATTCAAATCCCACCACAACAGGTTGTGTGCCTCTGGGCAAGTCACTTAACTTCTCTGGATTTCAGTGTTCTCATTTCAATCCCAGAAATAGAATAGCACTTATCACTTACGATTAATGAGTTAATACTTGTAACTTGTTCTTTTTTTTTTTTTTTTTTTTTGAGACAGCGTTTCACTTTGTCACCCAGGCTGGAGTGCAGTGAATCTTGGCTCATTGCAACCTTCACCTCCCCAGGTTCAAGCAATTCTCCTGCCTCAGCCTCCCGAGTAGCTGGGACAACAGGTGTGTATCACCACACCTGGCTAAGTTTTGTCTTCTTAGTAGAGACGGGGGTTTCACCATGCTCACCAGGCTGGTCTTGAACTCCTGACCTCAGGTGACCTGGCCACTTCAGCCTCCAAAGTGCTAAGATTACAGGTGTGAGCCACCAAGCCTGGCCCTTCTTTTTTTTTTTTTTGAGGAGTCTTGCTCTGTCACCCAGGCTGCAGTGGCATGATCTTGGCTCACTGCAACCTCTGCATCCTGGGTTCAACCAATTCTCCTGCCTCAGCCTCCTCATAGCTGGGATTACAGGCACACACATCCATGCCCAGTTAATATTTTGGTTTTTTTTTTTTTTTTTTTTAGTAGAGATGGGGTGTTACCATGTCGGCCAGGCTGGTCTCTAACTCCTTGTGATCCACCCACCTCAGCCTACCAAAGTGCTGGGATTATAGGCATGAGCCACCGTGCCCAGCCATAATAAATACTATTTCAGTTTCATACTTATATAAATTTTGTAACATTTGCAAAATAAATGATAGTCAACAGTCATTGAGGGCTACTATGTGTCAGGCTGTTCTAAGCATTTTTTTTTTTTTTTTTTGAGATGGAGTTTCTCTCTTGTTACCCAGGCTGGAGTGCAATGGCGCGATCTCGGCTCACCGCAACCTCCGCCTCCTGGGTTCAGGCAATTCTCCTGCCTCAGCCTCCTGAGTACCTGGGATTACAGGCACGCGCCACCATGCCCAGCTAATTTTTTGTATTTTTAGTAGAGACGGGGTTTCACCATGTTGACCAGGTTGGTCTTGATCTCTCGACCTTGTGATCCACCCTCCTCAGTCTCCCAAAGTGCTGGGATTACAGGCTTGAGCCACCGCGCCCGGCCGCATTTTTTTTTTTTTTAAGACAGTGTCACTCTGTTGCCTCAGCCTCCCAAGTAGCTGGGATTACAGGCATCCGCCATCATGCCAGCTAATTTTTGTATTTTTGTAGAGATGGGATTTGGCCATGTTGGCCAGGCTGGTCTCTGACTCCTGACCTCAGGTGATCCACCCGCCTTGGCATCCTAAAGTGCTGGGATTACAGGTGTGAGCTACCATACCTGGCCTGTTCTAAGCATTACATGTGTTAAATCTTAATTTGTAATGATCCTATTAAGTACTATTATCTCCATTTTCCCAGTGAAGGAAATGAGGCAGAGAGAGGTGAGATACTTGCCCACAGGAACAGAGCCACTAAAGGGCAGCACTGGCAGCGGAGCTCCGTCAGAACGGCCCCAGAGCCCTTGGTCTCAGTTCCGGCCTCCTACTCCTCTTTCCTATAGAAGGTCAGCTGTGAGGAACTCTGTTCTGCAGGTGGGAAAATGAATGCTCACAAAGGCAGTTTCCAATTTGGGAGACTGAGGTGGAGCAGATCACTTGAGGCCAGGAGTTCAAGACCAGCCTGATCAATATGGTAAAACCCTGTCTCTACTGAAAATACAAAAATCAGCTGGGCGTGATGGCAGGAAGGTGCTTGTAATGGCAGCTACTTGGGAGGCTGAGGCACGAGAATCACTTGAGTCTGGGAGGCAGAAGTTGCAGTTAGCCAAGATCGTGCCATTGCATTCCAGCCTGGGCAACACAGCAAGACAGCGCCTCAAAAAGAAAAAAAACAGATAAAGTTTCTTGGTCAAGGCTTTTCAGCAAAACAGAGGCCTGTACTCAGCCTTTTTAGAGCACAGCTCTGGGGCCACCAGTGGGCCCAGGGCCATGGATGAGCTGAGCTGGCTAAACCGGCCCTGCTGACAGTGGGAAGCAAGCAGCTGGGGTCAGTCCCTGCAACCCCACACCACTCACTGTGTACCTGGGTTCCACAGATGAAGCGAACAGAGCTAAGGCCAGCTCCAAACTCCTCCAGAGCCTGCACACCTGCCTGGATCACCTCGGGGTGGCTGCTCAGGCCCAGATAGTTGTTGGCACAGAAGTTAAGGATTCCTGAGGTGAAGGAGAGGAGATGGATATAGCAGCTCAGGTGGGGCAAAGAAGGGCATGGAGCCGGGCGCGGTGGCTCAAGCCTGTAATCCCAGCACTTTGGGAGGCCGAGGCGGGTGGATCACGAGGTCGAGAGATCGAGACCATCCTGGTCAACATGGTGAAACCCCGTCTCTACTAAAAATACAAAAAACTAGCTGGGCGTGGTGGCGCGTGCCTGTAATCCCAGCTACTTAGGAGGCTGAGGCAGGAGAATTGCCTGAGCCCAGGAGGTAGAGGTTGCGGTGAGCCGAGATCGCGCCATTGCACTCCAGCCTGGGTAACAAGAGCGAAACTCCGTCTCAAAAAAAAAAAAAAAAAAAAAAAAAAAGAAGGGCATGGAAAGATGACAGTGCCAGGCCCTGGGGAAATGGTCCAGAAAGGAAACAGACCCGGATTCACCGTTGAGGAGGCACTGAATTCAACGGCTACAGAGGGAGGGTCAGTGCTACACCTTGAAGAGCAAGAAGTTTAAACTTTTTTTTTTTTTTTTTTTTTGAGACAAACGCCAGGCTGGAGTGCAGTGGCAAGATCTCGGCTCACTGCAACCTCCACCTGCTGGGTTCAAGCAATTCTCCTGCCTCAGCCTCCCGAGTAGCTGGGGCTACAGGCGCACCACCATGCCCAGCTAATTTTTGCATTTTCGTAGAGATGGGGTTTCACCATGTTGGCTAGGATGGTCTCGATCTCTTGACCTCGTGATCTGCCCACCTCAGCCTCCCAGAGTGCTGGGATTACAGGCATGAGCCACCGTGCCCAGCGAGAAATTTAAACTCTTGCTATTTTTTTTTTTTTTTTGAGACAGGGTCTTGCTCTGTTGCCCAGGTTGGAGTACAGGGGTACAGTGATGACTCACTGCAGCCTCAGCCTCCCAGACTCAAGCAATCCTCCCACTCAATCTCCTGAGTAGCTGGGACTACAGGTGCACGCCACCATGCCCAACTAAATATATTTTTTATTTTTTTGAGATGGAGTTTCACTCTTGTTACCCAGGCTGGAATGCAATGGTGCGATCTCGGCTCACAACCTCTGCCCCCCGGGTTCAAGAGATTCTCCTGCCTCATCCTCCTCAGTAGCTGGGATTACAGGCATGCACCACCACGCTCAGCTAATTTTGTATTTTTAGTGGAGATGGGGTCTCTCCACACTGGTCAGGCTGGTCTCAAACTCCTGATCTCAGGTGATCCACCTGCCTTGGCTTCCCAAAGTGCTGGGATTTCAGGCACAGGCCACCACGCCCAGCCTAAACTCTGACTTTGAATCACATTCTACCCAAGGAGGAACCCAGCCCTTTCTCACAGGCTTCTCCTGTGCCTGAAGATCTGGGCCTTGGTTTCCTTGTGGGTTAAATAAGAGGGCTGGGTCAGATGCCTGCTGCAGTCCTGGAACTCCACAGTTTATTTTGCTGCCTGGTATAGAATCACATCCTCAAAGGTGGGTGCCTGAGATGCCAGTCCCCAAATTCTAAAGCCTAGGGTGAGAACAGCTGACCTCAGGAGTAAACAATCCAGAGCAGGGAAAAGTTCACACAGTCTGGGAAAGTTAAAAACAGGATGAGATCTTGGTTCTCCTAATTTCCCATCTTTTCACCGGCTCTAAGCTTCCTCTGAGGGAGAGGAGAGATTACCTGGGACCTCTATTTTACAAACGAGTACAACAGCCCCAAGGGTTCCATGCAGATTTCCTGGGCAGGAGGCAGCTCTGGTGGGAGCCTGTTGATGATCACCTCACCTGAGGCCTGACAAATAAGTCAAGCAGTAACCACTGGTTAGAATGAAATGAGGGAGGGTGGGGAGCAATGGCTCACACCTATAATCCCAGCACTTTGGGAGGATCACTTGAGGTCAGGAGTTCGAGACCAGCCTGGCCAACATGGCGAAGCCCAGTCTCTACTAAAAATACAAAAATTAGCCGGGTGTGCTGACAGGTGCCTGTAGTAGCAGCTACTTGGGAGGCTGCGGCATGAAAATCGCTTGAATCCAGGAGGCAGAGGTTGCAGTGAACCGAGATCTCGCCACTGCACTCCAGCCTGGGCAACAGAGCAAGACGAGACTCCGTCTCAGAAAAGAAAGAAAGAAAGAAAGGAATGAGGAAGACCTGGCAGGGCCAACTCATCATATGATTTTTGCGGCAGCCCTGGGACCCCTTGCTTGCTGTGAGATTGGGCAGGAAGCTGTCCTCTCTGGCCAGTTAGGCAGTGTTCCAGCTTCAACATTCCAGCGCTGCCTGCAACCAGCTGGGGGCTTTTGGACCAGCCACTTCGCACCTTTGGCCTTCAGCCTTTTCGTTTGTAAAATGGAATTAGTCATTCCTGCGTTTAGAATTTAGCAGTTCACGGGCAGCAACAATTGGTAGAGGCCTTCACAAAGCAGCCGCTCAAGAAATACAGGTTTCCTTGCTGCCGCCTTCCCACCACCCTTCCTTACAGCGTCACGGAGGGAGCCAGCTGGGTGTCTCTCTCCTTTTCTCACATTCTCACAGGGCTGGTCCCAGCTCTGCCTTGTGAGCCAAAAAGGTGCTCAAGGGCAAATCACCTCCCTCCGTCAAAACGGGTTTAACCAGGCTAGAGTCAGTATTAGGAAGCCATAAAGTCGGCCTGAGAGTTGGGAAGGAGAGCAGTAGCTAAGAGTGTAGGAGCCGCCCACCCCCGCCTCCAGGACCTCCATTCCAGCGCAAGCTCTGGAAAAGTTTTGGAACGACTCCCGCGAAGGGGAGTTACCTCCGGAGACGCCGTCCACGTGGATGTGCGGCCCCTGACGGGACGTGATGACCCTCTCACTCTTCCAGGTGCCAGCTTCGCGGATCCCTTCCAGCTCCCGCTCCAGAATGCCGCGCAGCTGAGCCAGCGCCGACTGTGCGCGGCGTCCGCAGGGCACTCCGGAGAGCGAGGCGCGCCAGACGTTTCCAGCCCACATCGCTCCGACCTCGCCCCAGCGCGCCAGCCAGCGACGGAGCCTTGCGCACCGCGGACGCAGCCTGGTCACGTGGCCGGGGGCCGGGCCCCAGCAGCCAATCGGAGCGACAGGGGCTTACTTCTAGCGGCTGGAGGCGGGTCTAGGGTGCCTGGGCGGGGCCTGGCGGGATCCGCCGGGGACCTAGCAGCTTGACTTGTGTTAAGTTGAGACTGCAGAGGTCCGGGTGGCAGAAGGGAGGGAAGGGGGCGGAGGAAGTCGCGTCAGGGCCCAGCCCACCAGGCTCCCCACCGCAATCCCACGTACCCACCTCTCGGGCGGAAATGGGGTGCCCTCTGGACCCCAAAGGCAGAAGCCTAGAAACCGGCTAAGGCACGTTCCGTAGCCACCGGGGCTAAGGTTCCCGGCTTCCGTCCAGCTCCTGTTACCCTCCCCTCATTTTCAGGTGCAAACGCCCAGATGTCCCCACTGCCCGCCAGCCCAACTGGTCCGCATTCACCCCGTCTTTAAAGTGGGGAATAAATACACCGCTCAGTTTCTCCCTTTTCCAATTTATTTTAAAGTTTTAAAATTACAAAGACAGCAAAATTTTCCCGGCACAAGTAACACTTGTTTAAAAAATGGGAAGGGGGACGCGCAAGTGCGCGACTTTTCTATTTTATTAAAAATAAGAGACTACTGTACAGGTTTTTTTTCTCCCAGCTCCCGGTGTGAAACTAAGTACTAGTCCTAGATACGTATATATACACATACACACACATGCACACAGATCTAGCTCTGTAAAACTACTTAGCAAATCCCAAATCGACTGCAGTATGCCTTATTGTCCACTGCCCGCCCACTCCCCCTCCCCCAGCTACGACTACTTATAATGAAAGACTCAAATAAAAAGAGGTCGGGAGGTTTTAAGTGGCCGCAGCCCCACCAAACCAAGCAAAGCCACCTCTCGTACAGGAACAAAAACCCAGAGGAAAAGAAAAAGACGTCTTCCTAGGACACAATCCATCGATTGTGTGGAAAATTCCAAGTTTCAACAGGGCACACTGAGGCACTTGGCTGACGGATTCCCCTGAAGTTTTCCCATTCCGGTTTAACAAGAGAATTTGCTGAAGCCACGAAGATCCCCCAATGGCTACATCCTAGCTGACTGGGAGAAGCTATGGCTTCTCCCATCCAGCTGTCACTTGGACCCCACTCCCCTTCCCTAAGACAACAGGGAGGTCGAAAGGGCAAACTGACAGAAACCAGAAGGAAACTAGGTTTGGACCCCCCACTGCTCACCACTAGGAGGTGGAGGTCAGCCCGGGGTGGAGGGGGACAGGCGGTTTTTTCCCACCTCCCTCCTTTGCCGGCTGGCTGCTGCCTACCACCTCTCCCCTCCGGGCCAAAGGTTCTGAAACTCTCACAACCGGTGCCCAACTCAAAAAGAGTTCACTCACTCTCAAGATCCTCCTGCTAACCTCACAATTCCTGGGCTCCCTCTCATCTAGCCAGAAACTGCCTTGTGTCTTCTCCCCACCCACATCTACCTTCATGGCAAACTGACAAAACAAAACACCCAAGCTGCCCCCCCACCCCCCCCCCCCGGCAAATCCCTAACCCCATTAAGTAGGTTAATAGCCAAACAAAATATCAGTACATTCTCATCATTACAGAGATTGGTGGTTGCTGCCCTTGCACAACTGGTTAAGGAAAAATGAATTACTCTGGAATTTCTGAAGAATCCAAATCCTGTCTCTTATAAAGTCAGACTAGAAGGGGGCAAAAAGTAGTGGTGAGCATCAAGAGAGAAAAAAGGAGGAAAGTATTTACAGAAAATAGACAAGAGGGAGTGTCCGCAAGAAAAGGCTTCACTGTCACTTCTTCTTGCCGGCCCTCTTGGCACTGGATTTTGCTTTGGGCTTCACTGGTTTGGCCTTCTTGGGCTTGGATGCCTTGACCGGCTTGGCTTTGACCGTCTTGGGTTTTTTGGCTTTCTTGGGCGTGGCAGCTAGCTTCTTCTTGGCCTTCTTGACTGGGGTGGCTTTGGGTTTCTTGCCTGGGGCTTTGGAGGCCGCCTTCTTGGGTTTCGATGCCTTCTTTGGCGTGGCTACCTTCTTGACTTCCTTCTTGGTCTTCTTGAAGGCCACTGACTTCTTGGGCTCGTCGCTCTTGGCTAGCCGGAAGGACCCGGAGGCCCCCACCCCTTTGGTCTGCTTGAGGACACCGGTGGTGACCAGGCGCTTGATGGACAACTTGATCTGCGAGTCAGCGTTCTCACCCACCTTGTAGTGGCTCTTGATATACTTCTGGATGGACTGGCGCGAGGAGCCAGCGCGGTTCTTCTCGGCCTGGATGGCAGCCACGATCATGTCTGAATACTTGGGGTGGTCTGTGGACTTCTTGGAGGCCTTGGCCCGCTTGGGCTTGGCCGCAGGGGCAGACGTGGAGTTCTCGGTCATGGTGGCCTGCCTGGTCCGGCTGTTGAAGGCGCCTTCCAAAGGGCCAGCCCTCGTCGGAGGCTGAGCAACGCCTGCCTCGGGATCTGCTCTCGAGACCCTGAATACCCGGCCAGTCCGGAGTGCGGGTCCCGGGGATGCAGGCGAGGACTCGCTGCTTCTCCTCCCCGGGTCGGGTGTCGGGAGAGCTCGCCGAGCCGGCTCTGCGAGGCCCAGCCCCGCCGGTCTGTCGCTTGGTCTCGGCGCCGGGATCTGCCTCTGCCTCTGCCTCTGCCTCTGCCTCTGCCTCCGCCTCCTCTGCCTCCCTTTTCCCAGCTCCGCGTCTGGCGCTTGGGCGGCGCATCCGGGTATTTAGCGGCGGCGGGCGGACCGCGGTGAGGACAGGGCTGCTGGCTGCCTGCTCCCGGCCCGGAATGGCGCTGCGCCGCCGCCATCTGTGTTTCTTCCGCCGAGCAAATCCGACCTTTCCCCCTGGCCCGGGCCTTCCCGCCCCCCGCCGCCGCCCGGGGCCGCTGCCTGGCTCCCTGGGCTTCCCCGCCGGGCGGCCGGCTGGCCCGGCCGCCACCCCCCGCGCCCGCCACGCGCCCCAAACGGCGCCGAGGACCGCTGGTGCGCCGGCACATTTCCCCTTTGCGGGGGGCTGGCTCTGCGGGGCTAGGGAGCCCCGGTGCGGGAAACCCCCCGTAGCAAAGCTCTCCCCTGGAGCTACTGGGGGCTCCGCTCCCGGCCCGCTGCAGGCTCCCCTAGCCCAGCGGAGCTGCCGGAAAGCGGCCCCAACTAACACACGCGGCCCCGAGCTGGGCGACTCCCAGCCGGGCCGAGCCGGGACAGGGGGGAGGGGTCGCTCTCCCGGGGTCCGGTCACCTCTCGGGGGTCACCCCGCCACCGGCCCCTCCACACCCCTACCCCTCTCTGTCCATGGAGCCCCCAAGGAAACTTTCCTTGGAAGAGTCGGAAGGGCACTTTCAAACTTTGTCCCTTCCCCCTCCTCTGCCGTCTCTCCCCCAGCGCGCCCCCCAACCTCTGCCTTGAGGTTCCTTCCTGAGGCCGAACCCCCAGTGCTGCCCGGCTCCTCTGAGCGATGAGGAGGGGCTCCTGGGTGGCCTCCTCTCCTCAAAGACCCCTACATCTCCCATATACCCTAATCGGGAATTCATTTATATACTGATCTCAGCCTGGAAGTTTTGGGGTGTCAGAGGCAGAACTCTTTGCCCCCCACCCCTGAGGTCCAGCCTGGAGGGTCCAGTCCCCGTCCCAAGGCTCCTCGAAGGCAAGGTGGGGGCGCCGGGGGGCGGTCCACAGTGGAAAAACTGCCTCACAGTCTCTAACCAGGGACGGTCCTGGGGGCCCCTGTAATGAGGAGAGGCCCTGAGTGCTTTGGGGACTTGGGAAAGCGGGGCGCTGGGTTAGAGGTCGAGGAGGGGGTTGTGTCCCTTGGGTTGTGACCCATCCTCGGAAAGTGTGCAGTTGTTCAGAGAGCCGTGGCCGGGACCACCGCCATTTTGCCGGGAAGATGCAATGTCTTTGTTAAAATGCACACAGATTTTCCCATGCCGCTTGGCAGGTGTAGACGAGGCGCGCACGGGGCGCCACTGTCTGTAGGGAGTTCTGGGGCTCGACGGGCTTTAGGGGCCCAGAGGCCAGCAGAAGGAACCTCAGAGACCCTAGGACCCCCTGTCTGTGGCCGGACTCCTACTCACGTGCCGGGTCCGCTTCGCAGCGGCCCTGGGCTGAGATTCTGCGACGCTTGCTCCCTGCGCCCCCTCCCACAACCCCGCTTTTATTCCGTAAGCATAGAGGGTGGCCACTGTTCACTTAAACAATACCCTGGGAGTGGGAGTTTGTTGCTGGTCAAAACGATGAACGCATCCCGGTATGGTCCAAGAGCTGTTTGCAGACACAGTAGGCTGCTGGGGAGGGGTAAAGGAGAAGGGTCCGAGGGCTTTGATGGTGGGGACGGGATCGTAGCTGCGTGGGCTGGGGAGGGCTCCTACTGGACCTGGGAGTCTCTGAAGCCAGAGCAAATTAATGGGTTTCCCCCGCACACCAAGGGATGGATTAATCCAAATGATTATGGGAGGAAGGGGGAGGAGGAGCCCAAGACCGTGTCAGTTGCCTTCTTTCCGGGCTTATCTCCTTGGCACAGGCGGGGAAGGGAAGCAGTAGGGGGCCAGGTTAGTTCAAAAGGTCAAGGTTCTTCTTTTGATGGTGGCAGTTCTCTGAAGTTTCGTCATTTGAAAACACCGCATTCTGGTGGCTTTGTTTTGGTTATTTTCAAAGACAACTCGGGTTCCCATTAAGACCTGGTTGGGTTGGCCGGGCGCGGTGGCTCATGCCTGTAATCCCAGCACTTTGGGAGGAAGAGGCGGGTGGATCACGAGGTCAGAAGTTCCAGACCAGCCTGGCCAAGATGGTGAAACCCCGTCTCTACCAAAAATACAAAAATTATCCGGGCGGGGTGGCACGCGCCTGTAATCCAAGCTACTCAGGAGGCTGAGGCGGGAGAATCGCTTGAATCCTGGAGGCGGAGGCGGCAGTGAGTCAAGATCGCGCCATTGCACTCTAGCTTGGGCGACAGAGTGAGACTCCGTCTCAAAAAAAAAAAAAAAAATAGACCGCGTTGGGTTAATACGCACCCAAATAGCCACCCCCTTATCCGAGATGTTCCACCCTGAGACTTCAGAGCCGTGTCACCCCGCCCCCCACCCCAGGTCCGTGCGTGTCTTAAGACTGGATGAATCCAAAGACACGACGATGAATAATTTTATTTGCACTGCGCTTTACAGTTGGCAAAGTGCTCCCCACCGGTTTTTTGGATCCTTGGCGCCTCCTGCCCGTGATCACTATCCCCATCACCCCTATTTTTCCGCGGAGGCCCGGGACTTGGAAGGATGGCTTGGGGGCGGGGTACTGTGAGGCTCAGCTCCCTGACACCTGGACCCTTCATTTCATTTTGTAACTCTCATGTCCTTTCTCCCCGCCCATCCCAGTGACCTGTAAATTCCCGGAACTGAAGCCAGAACGCTGGAAAGGGGTCGCCTCGGGTCGCAGGAGCTTCCAGCTAGTGGACGCTCCTTCTCCCGCCAGGCGGCAAGATTCACCGCCCCTTCCCCAGTTCTGGGGAGTTGGAGGGGAAGGAAAGGGGTTCCCTGGGAGCTTGGGTGCAGAGGCCGAAGCCGGGGAGGGCAAGAAGAGGAAAGGATGCGTTCAGATTGGCTTGGCCTCGCCTCGAGGACACTGCTGGGTTGGGGGACTTCACTCCAGCCAGACCCCTACTGGGCACCCAGGCAGGCGGCTCGCAGGTCCCCAACGGCCGCAGAGCAGCCTTCCAGCCGGCGGACTGCGCAACTTCCTCCGCCCCCTTTAACGTGAGGCTCTTGAAACCCCACGAACGGCGGAACCGCGACAACTGCTCCTGGGAAATGTAGTCCCCGGAGCCGCGCCCCCTACCTGCGACCCACGGCGGCCTCCGCGCCGCCCGGGCGTGGGGAGGGGGTCGGACAGTCGCCGTGCCGAGGCGCGGGGAGGGGTCCAGGCCGTGCCGTGGAGCAGGGAGGGTTCCCCGCTGTCGCTCTCGGGCTTCAGTTCTTCCACCTGCCAAGGCTCTACCTGCCTGTGGGGTTAGTGTGCGGGAAAATGAAGTCCTGCGTGGAAAAGTGTAAATCGCATTAGAATGCCAGGGGTCGTGTCCTTACTAATGGGTGTGTGTATGTGTGCGCGTGGGCACGTGCCTGAGCCTTTGGCACGTGACATCTCCATGTTACAGACAGGAAGCCCCCACCCCCACCCCTATGTTTAATGACTTGCCCAGGGCTGATAGACTCCCAAGGCAGTGCCCTATTCGCTGCACCACCTTTGGTCTTGTGGCACGCTGGGCTTTGGAATCCTAATGCATTCCTTAATATGTGCCAGGCACTGGGATGGGCGCTGGGATATGGCCATCAACCAAAGTGACAAGAGATTCCTGCCCTTGTGATGCTGAGGTTCCCTGGAAAAGATAAATACACAACAGACTACATAAAGAAGTAAACTATATAGTATGCTGGAAAATGGTAATTGCAGAGAAACAATTGGAGCAGGGTAGGGGGATGCTGGCAGTGCCGAATGGAGGCAGTTTCAGTTGTATTTTGTTGTTGTTGTTTGCTCTTTGTTCGAGGAGTCTCACTCTTGTTGCCCAGGCTGGAGTGCACTGGCACGATCTCGGCTCACTGCAACTCCGCCTCCAGGTTCAAGAGATTCTCCTGCCTCAGCCTCCTGAGTAGCTGGGATTGCAGGCGCGCCACCACACCTGGCTAATTTTTTGAACTTTTTTCTTTTTTTTTTTTTTTACCTGTTCAGAGAGAATAACTAATTTTTATATTTTTGTGCAGAAGGGGGTTTCACCATGTTGGCCTTGGTTTGCAATTTTAAATAAAGGTGGTCAGGGAAGCCTCATTAAAAAGCTGACATTTGAGCACACCTTTGAAGGAGGTAAGGGAGGGAGCCATTCTTATTCTTAAAGGAAGAATCTTGCGAGCAGAGGGAAGCGCCTGTACAAAGGCCCTGTGGCAGGAGTGTGCAGAGTGGCCAAATCAAGGACAGGGAGAGGAAGTGCATTTCCAAAGGGAAAAGGGTGTGGGGAAGTTAGGAGGTGAACTTCATGTAGGGTGTTGTGGGCCATTGTAGGGACTTGACTTCTTTTTTTTTTTTTAGACAGCGTCTCACTCTGTCACCAAGGCTGGAGAGCAGTGACGCGGTATCAGCTCAATGCAACCTCCAACTCCTGGATTCAAGTGATTCTCCTGCCTCGGCCTCCTGAGTAGCTGGGATTATAGGCACATGCCACCAGTCCTGGCTAATTTTTGTGTTTTTAGTAGAGACAAGGTTTCACCATGTTGGTCAGGCTGGTCTCAAACTCCTGACCTCGTGATCTGCCTGCCTCGGCCTCCCAAAGTGCTGGGATTACAGGCATGAGTGAGCCACCGCGCCTGGCTGGTAGTTGGGCTTTTATGCTGAGTGAGCTGGGAGGCATTGGAGAGTTTTGAGCACACCGGTGATCTGACCCATGATACACAGGCAAGCAGTCAACTCTTGTTGCTGTGTGAGGAGGAGGCTGCAGAGGGGAAGGGAAGAAGCAGGTGAGGAGGCTGTTGCTGTCCTCCCGTCAGAGATACTGGTGGTTTGGCCCAGGTGGTCACAGTGGAGGCAGTGATGAAAGGGAGTGGGGCAGATAGGAGAGGATGGAGCACTGGGCATGGGGACACCGATGAGAGACCGTAGGGATGAAATGGAAGCATCAGCAAGGGGCACCCAAAAGGAGCAACAGTGAGGTGGGAGGGAAACGAGCGGAGGGCACGTTCCCGGAAGCCAGTGAGGAAGGAGAGTGTACGGAGGAGGAGGGAGAGGCCAGCTGTGTCAAATGCCACCAGCCAGGGCAGCAAAGACCATTTGTCATTCATCCTTGAAGAGTGGCGGTTGCCCTGATCTGGAAAATGAAAATGTTTGACCAGAGGACTCCGGGAGCCCCTGCAACTCTCTGGGACTCACAGCAAAGGCTTTTCGGGTCACAGATTCAGCCTCCGGCTTTTATTAATTATTTATTAATTATTTATTATTTACTTATTTTGAGACAGAGTTTCACTCTTGTGTCCAGGCTGGAGTGCAATGGTGAGATCTCGGCTCACGGCAGCCTCCACCTCCTGGGTTCAAGTGATTCTCCTGCCTCAGCATCCCAAGTAACTGGGATTATAGGCACGTGCCACCACGCCCGGCTAATTTTGTATTTTTAGTAGTGATAGGGTTTCTCCATGTTGGCCAGGCTGGTCTCAAACTCCCAACCTCAGGTGATCCACCTGCCTCAGCCTCCCAACGTGCTGGGATTACAGGCGTGAGCCACTGTGCCCAGCTTTATTATTTTTGAGATGGAGTCTTGCTCTGTCACCCAGGCTGCAGTGAAATGGTGTGATCTTGGTTCACTGCAACGTCTGCCTCTTGGGTTCCAAGGATTCTCCTGACTCAGCCTCCGGAGTAGCTGGAATTACGGAAGCCTGCCACCACGCCCGGCTAATTTTTGTATTTTTTCTGGAGACAGGATTTCAGTATGTTGGCCAGGCTGGTCTCAAACTCCTGACCTCAAGCGATCCACCTGCCTTGGCCTCCCAAAGTGCTGGGATTACAGGTGTGAGCCACCCCGCCCAGCCCCTTGTACTACCTTTTGCCCCCTTCTCACTACTGAATTTGACTAGTCTTAAAAAAAAAATGGTTCAGATGCATCCCACTACTCAGTATGTAACCAAAAGAAAGGAAATCAGCATATCTGTACTCACATGTTAATTGCAGCACCATTCACAATAGTCAAAATATGGAGTCCACCCAGGTACCTCTCAATGGATGAAATGGAAATGTGGTATATAAACAAAGGGAATATGATTCAGCCACAAATAAGAATGAAATCCTGTTATTTGCAGCAACATGGATGGAACTGAAGGTCATCATATTACCGAAATAAGCCAGGCACAGAAAGACAAATATTGCATGTTCTCACTCATATGTGGAAGCTAAAAAAAAGTGGATTGTGGCCGGGCGTGGTGACTCAGGCCTGTAATCTCAGCATTTTGGAAGGCCGAGGCAAGTGGATCACCCGAAGTCAGGAGTTCCAGATCAGCCTGGCCAACGTGGTGAACCCCCAGCTCTACTAAAATACAAAAAATGTGCTGGGCGTGGTGGCAGGCACCCATAATCCCAGCTAGTTGGGAGGCTGAGGCAGGGAGAATCGCTTGAACCCGGGAGGTGGAGGTTGCAGTGAGCTGAGATGGCGCCATTGCACTCCAGCCTGGGTAACAGAGCGAGACTCTGTCTGAAAAAAAAAAAAAAAAAAAAAAGAAAAAGAAAAAAAGTGGATCTCATGGAGATGGAGAGCAGATTGGTGGTTACCAGAGGCCAGGAAGGATAGCAAGGAGAGGAGGGAGAAGAGAAGCTGATCAACAGGGACAATATACAGTTAGCTAGAAGAAATAAGACATAGTGTTCCATTGGTCAGTAGGGTGACTGCAGTTAACCATAACCCACTGTATACTTCAAAATAGCTACGGGAGAATAATTCACATGTTCCCAGCACAAAGAGAAAATAAATGTGTGTTTTTAAAGATGGGGTTTCACCATGATGGCCAGGCTGGTATTGAACTCCTGACCTCAGGTGATCCACCCACCTTGGCCTCCCAAAGTGCTAGGATTACAGGCGTGAGCCACCGCACCTGGCCAGAAAAAAAATAAATGTTTAAGGTGATAGATATCTCAATTCTTCTAATTTGGTCATTACACTTTATATGAATAAACTGTCTGTCACTCCTATCTCAGGTGAGCAGCAGCTATCTGAGGCCAGTAGCACAGGAATAAGAAAAACTTACCAAGATAATTGTAGGTAAAGAAAGGCACATTTATGGCTGGGCGCGGTGGCTCAAGCTTGTAATCCCAGCACTTTGGGAGGCCGAGGCGGGTGGATCACAAGGTCAAGAGATCGAGACCATCCTGGTCAACATGGTGAAACCCCGTCTCTACTCAAAATACAAAAAATTAGCTGGGCATGGTGGCACATGCCTGTAATCCCAGCTACTCAGGAGGCTGAGGCAGGAGAATTGCCCGAACCCAGGAGGCGGAGGTTGCGGTGAGCCGAGATTGCGCCATTGCACTCCAGCCTGGGTAACAAGAGCGAAACTCCGTCTCAAAAAAAAAAGAAAGGCACATTTATTAGAGAAGGTTATGAAAATATGTTGTGCCTGGGGCAATGGCTCACACCTGTAATCCCCAGCACTTTGTGAGGCCAAGGCAGGCAGATCACCTGAGGTCAGGAGTTGGAGACCTGCCTGGTCAACAAGGCAAACTCTGTCTCTACTAAAAATACTAAAACTTAGCCAGGCGTGGTGCCACTTGCCTGTAGTCCCAGCTACTCGGGAGACTGAGGCAGGAGAATCACTTGAGCCTGGGAGGCAGAGGTTGCAGTGAGCCAAGATTGCACCATTGCACTCCAACCCAGGTGACATGGTGAGATGTCATCTCAAAAAAGAAAAAGAAATGCTTGCAAGTTTGCAACAGGCAGCACAGCAGAGAAAGGGCTGTTTGCAAGGAGAGAAAGGCTTGCTGGGGATGGTGCAGGATGGCGCTGTGCTGTGTGCTGGAGAGGGCTTTGTGTGGTACTGAGGTTGCAGTGAGCTGGCGATTTTCGGTCTGCTGAGGGTCTAGGGATAGCTGAGTGCAGGAAGACTGTGAGTTACTTGTGCAGGAGGGCCTGTGTTCTGGACCATGAAGAAAGGCAGACAGAGCTTATCTGCTTTCTCCTTTTGCTTTCTCAGTCCCACCTGACCAACTCCCCCTTCCTAATTAGGACTCTGCAACCCCCTCTCATGGCCCCTGTTCCTTTCCTTCTAAGCACTTTTCACAAAATTGGACTTTACAATGACAGCAGTGCCCAACTTCCCCGCTAGAGACTGAGCACGTGTCTGTTCTGTTCACACCCAGCACCCAGCAAGTAAACAATCTGCACCTGCCTGGGCCTCTCCCGCCTCCAAAGGGCTTTGACTTCCACACTTTGAGTCAAGATTTACACTCTGTGAGATGGACAGAACAAATCCCAGCTCTGAGGGAGGCAGAGGTGGGAGGATAGCTTGAGCCCAGGAGTTTGAGACCTGCCTGGGCAATATATCGAGACCCCATTCTCCACAAAAAGGAAGACAACAAAAAGACACCCCCCCCCCCCCGAAAAAAATGGCAAGAGAGAAAGAAGGTTGCTCATTACCCAGCCTGGAGATGGGAGGTGATCCTGGATTACTCTGGTGGACCCAGTGGAATCACAGAGATCCTTTTTCTTTTCTTTTTTTGATGGAGTTTCACTCTCGTTGCCCAGGCAGGAGTGCAAAGGCGCAATCTCGGCTCACCGCAACCTCTGCCTCCCCGGTGCAAGCAATTCTCCTGCCTCAGCCTCCTGAGTAGCTGGGATTACAGGCATGTGCCACCATGTCCAGCTAATTTTGTATTTTCAGTAGAGGTGGGGTTTCTCCGTGTTGGTCAGGCTGGTCTCTGGACCTCAGGTGATTCACCTGCCTTGGCCTCCCAAAATGCTGGGATAGCAGGTGTGAGCCTCCACCTGGCCAAGGATCCTTAAATGGGAGAGAGGGAGGCACCAGAGATGGTGTCCTGAGAAAAACCTGCCCACTACTGCTGACGTTAAGATGGAAGGACCCATAAGCCCAGGAAACAGGCAGCTTCTGAAAGCCAGAAAAAAAGGCAAAAACCAGACCCTTCCTTAGAGCCGGTAGAAGGAATGTGTACCTGCTGCCTTGTTGATTTTAATTCAGTAAAACTCATTTTGGACTTCTGACCTCCAGCTCTGTAGTATGATAAATGTGTGTGTTTCTGCCACTGAGTTTGGGGTAACTGGTTATAGTAGCAGCGGGAAAAGAATCTGCTATGGTTGATGGAGGCTTGAATTGTTTCCAGTCTCTTCTCTGGAGTTCGAGACCAGCCTGGCCAATATAGTGAAACCCTGTCTCTACTAAAAATACAAAAATAAGCCAGGTGTGGTGGCAGGTGCCTGTAATCCCAGCTACTCTGGAAGCTGAGGCAGGAGAATTGCTTGAACCTGGGTGGCAGAGATTACAGTGAGCTGAGATTGCACCACTGCACTCCAGCCTGGTCAACAGAGTAAGACTCTGTCTAAAAAAAAAAAACCAAAAAACAAAACGGGCCAGGCACGGTGGCTCACGCCTGTAATCCCAGCACTTTGGGAGGCCAAGGCAGACGGATCATGTGAGGTCAGGGGTTCGAGACCAGCCTGGCCAACATGGTGAAACCCCGACTCCACTAAAAAAATACAAAATTAGTCGGGTGTGATGGCATATATCTGTAATCCCAGGTATTCAGGAGGCTGAGACAGGAGAATCCCTTGAACCTGGGAGATGGAGCTGCAGTGATCTGTGATTGCACCACTGCACTCCAGCCTGGGCAAGACACAGAAAGACTCTGCCTCAAAACAAAACAAAAAATAAAGATAGTGGGCTTTCTGTCCTGCCCTGGCCACTGGCTGTCCTGGTTCCTCCTCCTCTTTGACAGCCTCACCCTGTGGAAGCTGACCTCTCATCTGCTTCTCCCAAGTTAGGAAAACAATTGCCATCCCACGTGGCTTGGAAGTCAAATGAACAGAAAGACAAACACACATTTCCAGACAAAGAAATAAAAATTCAGGTGACACTTTAATAGTTTAACTGATCTAATTGAACTAATTTCCAACTTTCTTTTTGTGTTTTTTTTTTTTTTTTTTTTTTTTTTTTTTGAGATGGAATCTTGCTCTGTCGCCAGGCTGGAATGCAGTGGCGCGATCTTGGCTCACTGCAACCTCTGCCTCCTGGGTTCAAGTGATTCTCCTGCCTTAGCCTCCCTAGTAGCTGGGATTACAGGCGTGTGCCACCATGTCTGGCTAATTTTTGTATTTTTAGTAGAGACCAGGTTTCATCATGTTGGCCAGGTTGGTGTTGAACTCCTGACCTCAGATGATCTGCCCGCCGCAGCCTCCCAAAGTTGCATCCAGCCTTGTTTGTGTTTCTTAAGACAGGGTTCTCGGCTGGTATTCGTGTGCCTGTAATCCCAGCTACTTGGGAGGCTGAGGCAGGAACATCTCTTGAACCCAGGAGACAGAGGTTGCAGCGAACTGAGATTGTGCCATTGCGCTCCAGCCTGGGGGACAGGTAGAGACTCTGTCTCAAAAAAAAAAAAAAAAAAAAGAAAGAAAGAAAGAAAGAAGGAAGGAAAGATAGAGTCTTCTCTTGGAGCCCCAACTGGAGTGCAATTATGGCTACTGCATCCTTTAACTCCAGGGCTCAATCAATCCTCTTACCTCAACCTCCCAAATAGCTGGGACTACAGGCGCAGGCCGCCACACCTGGCTAATCTGAGTGTGTTTTGTAGAGACAGTGTTTCCCCATGTCATCCACATTGGTCTCAAACTGTTGGGCTCAAGTGATCCTCCCACCTTGGCCTCCCAAAGCGTTGGGATTACAGGTGCAAGCCACAGTGCCCAGCCATTTCCAAGTTTTAAAGCAACAGAAGGTACCAGCATGGCACAGACAGAGGGTTTTGACCCCACAGACACAGTTTAGCCTCCTGCATGGACGGTAGCCTTTGGAAGGCCATGTGGCTCTCACACAGAAGGGGAGGCTGCAGGTGCAGACGCTGAAGACTGACAAAAGGAAGCTAAGAACAATATGGGAGGCTCATTTTTTTATAAATTAAGGATATTAGAGAACGACATATAGATATATAATAGTAGTTCCCATTTATTGAGCAGTTACTGTCTGCCTACACTGTGCTAAAAGTGATCTATCCGTAGGTATTAACACATTTGGTCTTTTGCTGTTGTTATCACCTTGTTTGATGGGTGAGGAAGGAACTTACCTCAGGCAGTCTAATTCCATGCTCTTTATCTTATTTATTTATTTATTTATTTATTTTTGAGACAGAGGTTCACTCTTGTTGCCCAGGCTGGAGTGCAATAGCATGGTCTCAGCTCACTGCAACCTCCATTTCCTGCGTTCAAGCTGTCCTCCTGCCTCAATTTCCCAAGTAGCTGGGATATAGGCATCTACCACCATACCTGGCTAATTTTTGTATTTTAAGTAGAGACGGGGTTTTGCTATATTGGCCAGGCTAGTCTTGAACTCCTGACCTTAAGTGATCCACCCACCTTGGCCTATGAAAGTGCTGAGATGACATGCGTGAGCCACGGTGCCTGGCCTTTTTTTAGTTTATTTGTTTTTGACAGAGGGTCTCAATCTGTCACCAAGGCTGAAATATGGATCATGACTCATGCAACCTTGAACTCCTGGGCTCAAGTGATCCTCCTGCCTCAGCCTCCTGAGTACCTGGGACCACAGGTGCGCATCACTATGCTCAGATAATTTTTAAAATTTCTATAGAGATGGGGGCCTCACTATATTGCCCAGGCTAGTCTTGAACTCCTGGCCTCAAGCGGTCCTCCCGCCTTGGCCTCCCACAGTTCTGGGATTACAGGCATGCGCCACTGAACCTGGCCTAATTTTTGTATTTTTGGTAGAGAGGAGGTTTCACCATATTGGCCAGGCTGGTCTTGAACTCCTGACCTCAAGTGATCCACCTGTCCCAGCCCCCACAAAGTGCTGGGATTACAGGCATGAGCCACTGTGCCCAGCTTGGCATCATTTTCCTTTCAGGGAGCTGAGCTCCTGGGATGAACTGAGAGGACTGTAGTGCCGGGGCCCACGCAGTGCACCACTAGGTCTTGCAGAGTAGGACTGGCCTCCTTTGGACAGAGTGAGCTCCTGGAGTTCCCAGACTATTCTGGAAGAGGCCTCAAGAGGGAGATGCTGGGCTTTTTAACAATAAATGCATGAGGATGCGGTAGAGATTGGTTCAAAAAAAGTCACCACAGCACAGCGGCTGGGCTGTTCTCCAGGCTGGTTAAGCGGCCCGTGAGTGTGTGTGCATGTGTGGACACTCCATGTTATCGGTGATGATTTTCTCTGAAAAATGGATTTGGGTCACGGTGCACTGTTATGTTTTACTTTATACACTTTTTTTTTTTTTTTTTTTTTGAGACGGAGTCTCTCTCTGTCACCCAGGCTAGAGTGCAATGGTGCAATCTTGGCTCACTGCAACCTTTGCCTGGTGGGTTCCAGTGATTCTTGTGCCTCAGCCTCCCAAGTAGCTGGGATTACAGGCACACACCACCATGCCTGACTAATTTTTGTATTTTTAATAGAGACAGGATTTCTTTTTTTCTTTTTTTTTTTTTTTTGAGACGGAGTTTCACTCTTGTTACCCAAGCTGGAGTGTAATGGCGCAATCTAGGCTCACCGCAACCTCCGCCTCCTGGGTTCAGGCAATTCTCCTGCCTCAGCCTCCTGAGTAGCTGGGATTACAGGCACGAGCCACCATGCCCAGCTAATTTTTTGTATTTTTAGTAGAGACGGGGTTTCACCACGTTGACCAGGATGGTCTCGATCTCTTGACCTCGTGATCCACCCGCCTCCGCCTCCAGAAGTGCTGGGATTACAGGTGAAAGCCACCGCCACATGTATTACTTTTTTTTTTTTTTTTTGAGACAGGGTCTCTCTCACTCCAGTTGCCCAAGCTGGAGTACAGTGGCTTGGCTCACTGCAGCCTCTACCTCCCAGGCTCAGGTGATTCTCCCACCTCAGCCTGCCAAGTAGTTAGGACTTACAGGCAGGCACACGCAACCACGCCTGGCTAATTTTTCGTATTTTTAGTAGAGACGGAGGTTTCATCATGTTGTCAAGGCTGGTCTTGAACTCCTGGACTCAAGTGATCCGCCTGCCTCAGCCTCCCAAAGTGCTGGGATTACAGGCATGAACCGCCTCACCTGGCTAGCAATGTCATCTTTTTCCCCATTCAGATGAAGATCTTGAGAGGCGATCATGGTGCTGGCCAGCTTGACTGCAGACAGAAATCCCATACCTGGCCACAGGGGTAGGTGTCAGATCAACCTACTCAGATGACAATTTGCCATGAGAAATCAAGAGCATTGCTATCCTAGCACTTTAGGAGGCCGAGGTGGACGATCACTTGAGGTCAGGAGTTCGAGACCAGCCTGGCCAACATAGTGAAACCCTGCCTTACTAAAAATACAAAAATGAGCCAGGCATGATGGCAGGTGCCTGTAATCCCAGGTACTCGGGAGGCTGAGAATCTCTTGAACCCAGGAGGTGGAGGTTGCAGTGAGCAGAGACCGAACTATTGCACTCCAGCCCGGGCGACAGAGAGAGATTCCATCTCAAAAAAAAGATGAATGAATGAATGAAATAGAGTTCCTGACACAGAGTAAGTGCTGCAGTTTAACTGTTAGCTGTTTTCATCATTGGTATTTCAGACTCCTGGACAGAAATGACATGTTTACCCACAAGGCAGCAGAGACCTGTGACCACGTTAAGTGTCTTTGTTTTGGCTAACCTTTATATCCACTGTGGAGCGGTGGATTTTCTTCTGCTGATCCAAAGCTTTCACTGGCAGTTCCACGTGACTTTGCTTGAGTGTTTACTGTTTAATTTTTTTTTTTTTTTTTTTTTTTTTTTTTTTTTTTTGAGACGGAGTTTCGCTGTTGTTACCCAGGCTGGAGTGCAATGGCGCGATCTCGGCTCACCGCAACCTCCGCCTCCTGGGTTCAGGCAATTCTCCTGCCTCAGCCTCCTGAGTAGCTAGGATCACAGGCACACACCACCATGCCCAGCTAATTTTTTGTATTTTTAGTAGAGACGGGGTTTCACCATGTTGACCAGGATGGTCTCGATCTCTTGACCTCGTGATCCACCCGCCTCGGCCTCCCAAAGTGTTGGGATTACAGGCTTGAGCCACCGCGCCCGGCCTTGTTTAATTTTTTTAAATTAATTTTTAATTTTTTTTTTGAGACGGAGTTTCACTCTTGTTGCCCAGGCTAAGGTGCAGTGGCATGATCTCAGCTCACTGCAACCTCCACTTCCTGGCTTCAAGTGATTCTCCTGCCTCAGCTGCCCAAGTAGCTGGGATTATCGGCGCCTGCCATCATGCCCGGCTAAATTTTTTTTGTATTTTTAGTAGAGACAGGGTTTTACCCTGTTGGCCAGGCTGGTCTTGAATTCCTGACCTCAGGTGATCCACCCACCTTGGCCTCCCAAAGTGCTGGGATTACAGATATGAGCCACCGTGCCTGATCTATTTTAAATTTATTAATATTATTTTTGAGACAGGGTCTCGCTCTGTTGCCAAGGCTGGAGGGCAGTGGTGCATGTAACCTTCAAGTGTAACCTTGAACTCCTGGCTCAAGCGATCCTCTTGTCTTAGCCGCCCAAAGTGTTGGGATTACAGGCTGGAGCCACTGTGTGCAGGCTTAAAGTGGTTGGTTTGTTTTGAGACAAGGTCTCTGTGTTGCCCAGGCTGGAGTGCAGTGGTGCAATCATGGCTCACTGCAGCCTCAAATTCCCAGGCTCAAGCAATCCTCCCACGTCAGCCTCCTACCTAGTCGCTGGAACCACAGGCATGCCACCATGCCCAGCTAATTTTTTCTATTTTTTTGTGGAGACAGGATCTCACTATATTGCCTAGGCTTCAGCCCTTCAGCCCTAAGTTGTTTTTGTTTTTGTTTTTGTTTTTTTCATAAAATGGAGTTTCACTCTTGTCGCTCACCCAGGCGGGAGTGCAGTGGTGTGATCTCGGTTCACCGCAACCTCCGCCTCCAGGGTTCAAGTGACTCTCCTGCCTCAGCCTCCCGAGTAGCTGGTATTACAGGTGCCCGACACCACGCCTGGCTAATTGTTATATTTTTAGTAGAGATGGGGTTTCACCATGTTGGCCAGGCTGGTGTCGAACTCCTGATCTCAGGTGATCCACCCACCTCAGCTTCCCAACGTGCTGGGATTGAGCCATGGTGCCGACCCCTCCTCAGTCTTTCTAGTAGCTGGGACCACAGCTGCACCACCGTGCCTGGCTAAAAAAAAAAAGCCTTTTCGGCTGGGCACAGTGGCTCATGCCAGTAATCCCAGCACTTTGGGAGGCCACGGCAGGCAGATCATGAGGTCAAGAGATTGAGACCATCCTGGCCAACATGGTGAAACCCCGTCTCTAAAAAATTAGTGGGCATGGTGGTGCACATCTGTAGTCCCAGCTGCTCAGGAGGCTGAGGCAGGAGAATCACTTGCACCCAGGAGGAGGAGATTGCAGTGAGCCGAGATCATGCCACTACCTGGCAACAGAGTGAGACTTCATCTCAAAAACGAAAACAACTTTTCTGCAGATGAGATCTCACTATATTGCCCAGGGCCATGTTAAACTCCTGGCCTCAAACGATCCTCCCAACTCGGACTCCGAGTGTGCTGAGATTACAGGCGTGAGCCACACACCCGACCTGTAACAAGATTGAAGAGAGGCTCATCTCACCCCTGAGCATGAAAGCCCAATCATGATGCTTACAAACCAGAAAAGGATCATACAGCAAATATTTACTAAACAGGCTGTCTGCTGTGCACGCCGGGGGCATATACAGCATGCACATGGGCTGTGTGTGTGAGCAGGAGTGTATAGAATAGGGCAGCTGTGAGCACAGGTGTTCATAAGTGAGTTCATCTACAGCTCTGTCTACATGGTTGTGGGTGTGGTGTGCCCAGCATGAGTTTTGCGTCTTGGCAGGCTCTGCTTCCCCAGCCTGGAGCACCCTCTCTCCTTTGGTCTCCCAATTATGCCTGTTTATCTTTGAAGACTCAGTACAGGCGTGACCTGTGCTGCGCAGCCTTCCCTGGCTCCTCTGGCCAGGTCAGTTGCATCAGTTGTCCCTGGCATTGTTGTTGCTTCCCTCACCTTTGCAGTGTGAGGGCAGGGACAGGGCGTGGCCCTTCAAGTCTGTCACTCTGGTGATCGGAACAGGCTTGACCAGGGTATTAACAGGGATGATAACAGCTGCTACTCAGACTCAATGGGTCTGGCTACACTTGGGGCCTCACTTAATCCCATTTCTTTTTTTTTTTTTTTTTTTAAGACGGGGTTTCACCATGTTGGTCAGGCTGGTCTTGAACTCCCGACCTCAGGTGATCCGCCCGCCTTGGCCCCCAAAGTGCTTGGATTACAGGCCTCAGCCACCACGCCCAGCCTTAATCCCATTTCTTAATCTCATCTCAGGTGAGGAAGTGAATTTCCAGGAAGATCACTAATTGAAGCAGGTATGTGGTAGAGCCGGACAGTGACCCCTGAGCTTGGTGCCAGCCCTGTCACTCCCATACCAGCCTCTGTTCAGGACTATTTTATGCCTTTTTAAAACTTTATTTTGGAAGAGATATCACACACATGTAGGAAATGGTGCAGAACATAGGAAAGCATTTAACACTGAAATGGGCCAGGCGCGGTGGCTCACACCTGTAATCCCAGCACTTTTGGAGGCTGAGGCGGGTGGATCATGAGGTCAGGAGATCGAGACCATCCTGGCCAACATGGTGAAACATCCTCTCTACTAAAAATACACAAAAATTAGCTGGGCGTGGTGGCCTCCGCCTATAATCCCAGCTACACGGGAGGCTGAGGCAGGGGAATTGCTTGAACCCAGAAGGCAGAGATTGCAGTGAGCCAAGATCGTGCCACTGCACTACAGCCTGGGTGACAATTTGAGACTCTGTCCCCCCCAAAAAAGAAAAAAAAAAAATACAGAAATGTGTCCCACCACCCCTGGCCCCTGGGCTTCCTGCCCCTCGCCGAGGAGGCAACCACTGTTCCCAGGATCTTGTGTGTCAGGGCCCCTTCACACTGGGCTCCCTCACCCTGGGGCTGTGTATGCACAAGTCTATGTGTGCACATCCTTCTGGAGAGGTTTAAACATGCATAAATACAGACGCAAATAGACAAGAGTCTCATTCTCATCCAAGCTGGAGCACAGCTGGGCCATCTCGGCTCACTGCAACCTCCGCCTCCCGGGTTCAAGCAGTTCTCCTGCCTCAGCCTCCTGAGTAGCTGGGATTATAAGTGCTTACTACCATGCCTGGCTAATTTTTGTATTTTTAGTAGAAATGAGGTTTTACCATGTTGGTCAGGCTGGCCTTGAACTCCTGACCTTGTAATCTACCCACCTTGGCCTCCCAAAGTGCTGGGATTACAGGTGTGAGCCACCGCACTCAGCCCCCCACCCTTTTTTTTGAGACGGAGTTTCTCAGGTCACCCAGCTGGAGTTCAATGGCATGATCTAGGCTCACTGCAACCTGAGCCTCCCGGGTTCAAGCGATTTTCGTGCCTCAGCCTCCTGAGTAGCTGGGATTACAGGCTTGTGCCACCATGCCCCGCTTTTTTTTTTTTTTTTTTTTTTGAGATGGAGTTTCGCTCCTGTTACCCAGGCTGGAGTGCAATGGCGCAATCTCGGCTCACCGCAACCTCCGCCTCCTGGGCTCAAGCAATTCTCCTGCCTCAGCCTCCTAAGTAGCTGGGATTACAGGCACAAGCCACCACGCCCAGCTAGTTTTTTGTATTTTGAGTAGAGACGGGGTTTCACCATGTTGACCAGGATGGTCTCGACCTCTCGACCTCCTGATCTGCCCGCCTCGGCCTCCCAAAGCGCTGGGATTACAGGCTTGAGCCACCGCGCCTGGCCTTGCCCCGCTATTTTTAATTGAGACAGGGTTTCACCATGTTAGCCAGACTGGTCTCAAACACCTGACCTCAGGTGATCACCCACCTCGGCCTCCTAAAGTGCAGATTACAGGCGGGAGCCACTTCCTTCTTCTAATGCTGGAATTAATGTTCCTGTCACCTTTCAGACACACTTGGCCAGTGCACCAGCTGCCCAGCTCCTGAGAGAGGACACAGCCACATGGGGGCAGCTGGGATGTGGCTCTGGAGATGCCACAGTTGAGGTCCCTGGGCTAGTAGATGGCCAAGCCAGGTGACCAACTTGAAGACGCAGGCTCCGCCAGCCTGGTTGAGTCCTGGCATTGAGAAGCCACAAGGGAGCTCACAGAGGGTGGGATCAACTGGGGCCAGGATGGCCAGAGTTAGGGAGGGGTTGGCCTGGGAGTTCCAGGCAGGGATCAGCCTGTGTAAAAGCTCAGGGGCTCTGGAAAGCAAGCAAGGTTGGCAGCCCCTGAGACTTAGGCGATGAGACTTAGGCTTCGGCGTGGTGACAGGGCAAGGGCCAGCCAACCACACAGGCAACCCCCGAAACCCCTCCTGCCCTTTGCAAGGGGCTCTAGCCTTTCTGGGCCCTTTGGGAAGAAGCCGTTGCCCTGCTTTACTAGGGAAACTGAGGCAGGAGTGTGGGGTGGCTCATTCAAATCAGCCTCACCAAGGTACACCCAGACCTCCCCCGATGCCTACCCCCAGGCAGGGGGACCCAAGGTACCCAGTCCCCAGGCAACCTCCAATAAGATGTGGGTCAGCTCAGGTGGCCACCTGGGCTGTGAGGCCAACTGACCTGGCTGTCACCTCATCGTGCTGCTGAGTCCCGGCCCCCTATCGGGGACTACTGTGCCACCTCCCTCATCAGGCTGCTCTGGGGATTAAAGGAGCTCTTGAGTGAAAGGCTTGTTCCAGGGTCCCGCCCACAGTAAGTGCTCAGCAAAAGGCAGGCATTGTCACTGTTGGGGAGGCCTCTGGGCAGGGAGGGGAGATGCGCTGTAGAGTCAGATCTGCTGGGATGTGAGCCACCAAACTGCTGTCCTTGGGTAAGCCCTGCCTCCTCTCTGAGCCTGTTTCCTCCTGTAACAAGGGGAGAGCAGGACTTTAAAGGGTTGCTGTGAGCATTAGAAGGTTGGCCGTCATAATGTTTGCTCATGGCGGATGCGCCATCAAAGTTGAGTCCCCTTGTAAAGTACTGGGGGACTTTATGGGATGATAGGGGTGACTCACAGTTACATCTGGCCCTCTCATGTGCCGGAAACTGCCATTAGCCTCCAGCCCTTCAGGCTGGCTGCTGGGCTTCTCAGTGGGTTTATGGGGACGTCCAGGCCCTCGTCATTACAGGTGTGAGCCACTGCGCCTGGCCCACTTCCTCCTTCTCATGCTGGAATGAATGTTCCTGTCACCTTTCAGACACACTTGGCCACTGCACCAGCTGCCTGGCTCCTGAGAGGAGCAGCTGGAATATGGCTCTGGAGATGCCACAGTGGAGGTCACAGGGCTAGTGGATGACACAGACTTTCAGTGACTGAATGAGTGACGAGGGGAGAGACTGAGGCTGAGGAGCTGAGGCTGTGGCTGTTTCCTGCCTTGAGGGTGTCTGACTCAGTGATCGTTCACTTCCAATTAGTCAGTCAGTCAGTCAACAAACACTCATCCCACGGAGACAGACGGCAGGTGCTCGTTTTTTTTTTTTTTTTTTTTTTTGAGACGGAGTTTCGCTCTTGTTACCCAGGCTGGAGTGCAATGGCGCGATCTCGGCTCACTGCAACCTCCGCCTCCTGGGTTCAGGCAATTCTCCTGCCTCAGCCTCCTGAGTAGCTGGGATTACAGGCACGCACCACCATGCCCAGCTATTTTTTTTGTATTTTTAGTAGAGACGGGGTTTCACCATGTTGACCAAGATGGTCTCGATCTCTTGACCTTGTGATCCACCCGCCTCGGCCTCCCAAAGTGCTGGGATTACAGGCTTGAGCCACCGCGCCCGGCTGGTGCTCGTTTTGAGTAAAGTGATGGAAGTGATGCTGCAGCACCTCCAGGCCTAACTCATAAGAAGCTTGTAGATTCCACTTGGGGCTCTTGAGGCTCCCTTTATTGTTTTTACTTTTTTTAGAGATGGGTCCCACTTTGTCACCCAGGCTAGAGTGCAGTGGCAGCGATCACAGTTCACTGTAACCTCTAACTCTTGGGCTCAAGCAATCATCCTGCCTCAGCCTCCCAAGTAACTGGGATTCCAGCACCACCACGCCTGGCTTTTTTTTTTTTTTTTTTTGTATATAGGGGGTTTTGCTGTGTTGCCCAGGCTAGTCTCAAACTAACTCTTGGCTGCAAGTGATCCTCCCGCCTCGGCTTCCTGAAGTGCAGTCCTGAGCCACTGCACCTGGCCAGGACTCCCCTTTCTAGGGGAAGTCAACCACCATGTAGGAAGTCAGACTATAGACTGTCCCAAGACCACCATGCTGTGAGGAGCCCAAGCTAGCCCCATGGAGTGGCCAGGTGGAGAGAGTGATGTCCAGGCCGGGCTCGGTGCCTCATTCCCGTAATCCCAGCACTTTGGGAGGCTGAGGTGGGTGGACCACTTGAGGTCAGGAGTTTGAGACCAGCCTGTCTAACATGGTGAAACCCCATCTCTTCTAAAAAAAAAAAAATACAAAAATTAGCTGGGTGTGGTGGTGGGCGCCTGTAATCTCAGCTACTCAGGAGGCTGAGGCAGGAGACTTGCTTGAACCCAGGAGGCAAAGATTGCGCCATTGCACTCCAGCCTGGGCAACAAAGTGGGATGTCTGTCTCCCAAAGTGCTGGGATTACAGGCGTGAGCCACTGTGCCCAGCCGGCATGGTAAATTTTCACGTGTATGTACCCACATGACTATAACCCAGACCATGATATAAACATTTCTGGGACCAGAATGTTCCCTTTTGCACACTGCTCGTCAATGCCCCTCAGCTCAGAGATACCCACTGTTCTGACACTATCACCATAATGTTTTGTCTGTTCTTGAATGTCACCTAAACAAAACCATACAGGCTTCACTCTACTGTGGTTACTTCTGCTGAGCATTTTATCTGCTTCACCAATGTTTTGTATGTAGCAATTCTTTAAACATTGCTGTATAGGCTAGGCACGGTGGCTCACGCCTGCACGCCTGTAATCCCAACACTTTAGGAGTCTGAGGCGGGTAGATCACGAGGTCAGGAGTTTGAGACCAGTCTGGCCAATGTGGTGAAATCCTGTCTCTCTCTTTTTTTTTTTTTAATTGCTCTATGTATGAATATACCACAATTTATTCATTCTGTAACTGATCGGCAACTATACTGTTTATTTGCTGATGTGAGTATTCCCATACTCATCCTTTTGTGCATGTAAGCACTCATTTCTCTTGGGTATGTAAGCAGGAGTGGAAATGCTAGGCCGTAGGGTAGATGTGTATTTAACTGTGTTTCCCGCCATGGTTGTACAAAGCACACTCTCTCGAGCAGCGCCTGGGAGCTGCTATCCTCCACATTCCTACCAGCACGTAGTCCTGGCAGACCTTTTCCTCTGAGCTATTCTAATAGTGGGGGAGTGTGATCTCATGTTTTTGTTTGTTTGTTTTTTGAGACACCCTCACTCTTGTTGCCCAGGCTGCAGTACAGTGGCGCCATCCCGACTCACCACCGCCTGTGCCTCCCGGGTTCAAGCGATTCTCTTGCCCCAGCCTCCCGAGTAGATGGGATTACAGGTGCCTGCCACCACGCCCGGCTAATTTTTGTATTTTTAGTAGAGCCAGTTTCACCATCTTGGCCAGCCTGGTTTTGAACTCCTGACCTCATGATCCACCCACCTCAGCCTCCCAAAATGTTGGGATTACAGGCGTCGAGCCCCCACGCCGGGCTGATCTCCCGGTTTTTGATAAGATGTGGAGCACCTTCCTGCGATTGGTCTGGTTTTTGTAGCTCCCCTAGGCAGCCCTGGGAAGATGGGAGCGAGGCTGGAGACGGGATGTTGCCACAGCCAGGTGTGAGATGGGGGAGCCCCAAGTTAGGCTGAGGCTAGAACGGAGGCAGAGCATGGGACTGAGAGCCGTCCTGGGGGGGATGGTGGGATGGTGAGGATGGACGCCGGGGCTGCCAGCGACAGACATCCCGTCTCCTTGTGGCTAGGAAGCCCCCTTATCTCCTAAGCAAGCAGTGCTGAGGCAGGCAGCGCCGAGCCTGGGGGATTTGATGGCACAGGGTCTTGGCTCTTTCTTCTGCTCTGACTTTTTCAGCCATTGACGAGGCCAGATGGCGGTGAGGCCAGAAGAGAGGGGTCCCCTCCTTTTGCCTCCTCCCCACCGTTTTTTTTGAGACGGAATTTTGCTCTTGTTGCAAAGAGCAAAACTCTTTGCTTAGGCTGGAGTGCAGTGGCGCGATCTCAGATCACTGCAACCTCTACTGCCTGAGTTAAAGTGATTCTTCGCCTCAGCCTCCCAAGTAGCTGGGATCACAGGAGCTTGGTACCACGTCTGGCTAACTTTTTGTAATTTTTGTAGAGATGGGGTTTCACCGTGTTGGCCAAGCTGGTCTTAACTGACCTCAGGTGATCCCCCTGACTTGGCCTCACAAAGTGCTGGGATTGCAGGTGTGAGCCACCTCGCCCAGCCTCTTGTGCCCCTTTTTAAGACCAAGGACACCCTTCCCAGATGCCCCTCCGCCCTGCTCCCAAGACTTCCCCCACATTTTACTGGAACTGCATCCCTTGTCCATTCCTGAACCAATCCCTGGCAAGGGAATGGGAAGCAACTTCCGCCCACTCCACGAGGTCACTCTCCTGTGGGTCACTCCCTGAACACACCAGGGACACTTGCTCCTGCTCCTGCCTCCGCATGGAAGGCCCTTCCTGATCCTTCCATCTGGAAGAGTCATCTTTCAAAGCTGCTTCCGGCCGGGCGCGGTGGCTCAAGCCTGTAATCCCAGCACTTTGGGAGGCCGAGGCGGGTGGATCACGAGGACAAGAGATCGAGACCATCCTGGTCAACATGGTGAAACCCCGTCTCTACTAAAAATACTAAAAATTAGCTGGGCATGGTGGCACGTGCCTGTAATCCCAGCCACTCAGGAGGCTGAGGCAGGAGAATTGCTTGAACCCAGGAGGCGGAGGTTGCGGTGAGCCGAGATCGCGCCATTGCACTCCAGCCTGGGTAACGCGAAACCTCCGTCTCAAAAAAAAAAAAAAAAAAAAAAAAAGCTGCTTCCAAAGGCACTTCCACCTGCAGGAGGGGTTGGGGTCTCCTCTGGGTCCTCACAGCCACCCCTACTGGATGTGGCCAGTTTCTGTAGGTCTCAGAAATGGAACCTCTTCCCAGCTCCATGTGACCATAATCAGCACAGCTGGCCATGGTGAGGGCTCCAGCCCACTGGGCCTGGGCCTGGAGTGGCCACAACCCCTGACCTTACCCCTGCCCAGGTTTGGGCATGACCTCAGAGCAAAGCCTCAGGGGAGGACTGGAACTGAAAGAAAAACACCCATTTGATGGAGAAGAAAACTGAGGCTCAGAGAGGGGTATGACTTGCGCAAGGTCATGGTCAGGGCCAGTCTCAGCTCCAGGCCTCTCCCTCAGGCCTGGGCCCTGTGCCCTACCCCAGGGCTCCTCAGACTTCAAGGGTCACCGTCAATCACTCGGGCAGCCTGTGAAAATGCAGACGCTGGTTAAATGGGCCGGGGTGGGGCTGGACTTGCTATGTCACCCGCTCCCAGCTGCCACTGGCCTGCAAGCCACACTGGGGGTGTCACAGTGCTTGCTCAGGGAGGCCCCACGCTCAAAAGCCCGGAGGCCACTGCTTTAGGGTGGGTGGGGTGTGGGTAGGGTGTGAGTGGGGAAGCCACTTCAAGAAACCCCAGTATCTGTTCTGGTTTTGTCAGCCATCTAGGACACCAGAGCTGCTGGAACGTTTTATTAAGTTAAGAGGTTCAGGGAGCAGGAGAGAAACACCTTTTGCATGGCATGGCCTCAGAGGAGGCTGTGGGGCCATGAGGCCGGCTGCTGGCTCCCTCTGTCCCGAGCCCCACAGTATGGGCCATGTGGGGCAGGAAGTGTTAGTAGGAGGTAGGGTGGGAAGAGGGTGGTGGGCTCCTGCCTCTCCCCTGCAGAGACAGCTCGCTGTGGCCGCTGCTGCCTGGGCCTCCGCCAGACCCCTGGGTCAGGGACACCAGCCCAGAAGCCCAAGAAGAGGGTGGCTGGAGACAGAGCGGGGGACCAGGGTTGGAGGCACACAGCCACCAGGAATTGCTTTTTGCTTTTTTTAAAGTATAAAGTGTTTTGGAAAAAAAGGAAAAAAATCTATATAAAAATCTTTTCACATATAAAATCCTGAAGAAGGTGCAAGACCCAGTGCGAGGGGCGCGCTCAGATACGCAGTGTGTGTGTGTGTCCGTGTGTGTCTGTGTGTGTGTTTGGTGGGTGCGAGTGCATGTGTGGCCCACAGAGGGTGGGAAGAAAGCTTGGCTTTGGACTTCCATCCAGCAGGGAAGGAGGGTGGCTGCTCCTCCAGGCTGGAGGGTCTGCAGCTGGGCAGGACCTGAAAGACAAGGTGTGGCAGGGCTGAGGCCTGGGCTGAGAGGCTGCGAGGCCACCCGCAGGCCAGGCGAGCGTGGTGACTGGGTCCTTCCACTGCCGCCTTGCAGTCCTGAGGGTGCAGCCAGATCTGCTCTTCCCGGCTCCTTCCCAAGTAGCTCGGCCACAGAGTGGCCTCTCCTGTGTCTTAAGAAGTCCATGGGGACTTGTCAGAAAGAGGACGTTTCAGGTAGATGTGATGTTGAAAAAGCAAAAATAAAACACTTTGTGCAGGTGCAGCAGCTCACGCCTGTAATCCCAGAACTTTGGGAGGCTGAGGCAGGTGGACTGCTTGAGCCCAGGAGTTTGAGATCAGCCTGGGAGACAGGGCGAAACCCTGCCTATAAAAAAGTACAAAAATTATCTGGGCATGGTGGTGGGGGCCTGAGGTCCCAGCCACTCGGGAGGCTGAGGTGGGAGGATCCCTTAAGCCCAGGAGGTTGAGGCTGCAGCAAGCTGTGACTGCATTACTGCACTCCAGCCTGGGTGACAGAGCAAGATCCTGTCTCAAAACAAACGAACAAAACCACTTCGAGCCCCGCTAAGTCCAGAATCAGTTAAGACTAACCAGGACAGAGGCCCCGCCTCGGTGCGCAGTGTCCGAGTGTGAGGTGGGTGGAGGCTCACTGTGGGTGAGCGTTACACGTGCCTCCAGCCCCGAGGCGGGTGTGCGCTGAGCCGGCTGTGGCTCCGCACTGCGCTGCCCAGCTCTGGGAGAACAGGCTCAAGCAGATGAGGCAGCCTGCGGCCCGGGGCTGATGGGATCTCAGCGACAACCTCGTGTTGCTGGCTTCATGGTCCCTTTCACAGAACGGGAATTGGAGGCCAGGAGAAGGAAGTGCCCTGGCTGGGGTGGCCCAGGGAGTCCTGGGTGTGGGAGAGCCTCAGCCCCTGCCCAGCCTGCAGGGTGCACGCCTCGGCACCCACCTCTACTCAGCCAGGCTGTTGCGCACGGCCTCCTTCTCCTGCAGGGCGGCCATGGCAAGGCGCAGGTGCTCCTTCAGCTGCTCGATCTCCCGTTCCGACCGCGTCTTGATGTGGCTCAGCTCCACGTAGACGTCCTGGTACTTTCCCGAGGTGAAGCGCTTGTCCTGCGCGGCAGGAGGAGGCTGTGAGGGAATGAAGCCTCTCCCTCCAGCCCGGCCCACCTGGCACCTGGGCAGCACCAGCAGCCAGACCTCCCTGGAGCCCCCTTGCTTCATACATCCAGGTGGCTCCCCCAGGTGGCTCTGGTCTTGGTCTTACCCCTCCCACCCCCCTGGTACCACCCAGGGACACAGGCATCATTGGCATCCTCATCCTGTTTGGGAGGAGATTTTGCCTAAGAACGAAGAGCAGTGAGTGGCTGGGATGAGAACCAGGTCAGCCTGGCCGGGTGCTCGGGCCCTTCCCGTGAGTTCGTGCCAGCTGTTCTTCAAGCACGGTAAACATGTTCTGGCTGAAACATGCTTACAGAGTCCACTTCCCGCCCCAAACTGACAGCACCAGGCAGGGACATAGCAGCCAAGGGTGGGCCAGGTGGGCTGCAGATTCCCACCTGGGCTGAACCCTGACACTCCCAACTCCTAGCAATGTGGCTATTCTCACTTGAGTGCAAGGTCCACACCGCAGAGATCTGGGGCTATTTTGTTCATATCTGTCTTCCCAGCACCTAGCGCAGTGCCTGGGACCTAGTAGGTGCTCAATAATCATCAATAAATTGAATAATGCTAAATAAATAGAAGCAAGGATGGCCTTGGGCAAGTCACTTCCCCATTCTTAGCCTCAGTTTCCCTGTCAGTGAATGGGGATGATGACATCTACATGGGAGAGGCACAGGAGAGCCTGAGGAAGGATGAGGCAAGTGGAGGGCTTGGCACAGGGCAGGTGCTCACAGGATGGCACCCGGGTGGCTCGAGGCCCCCACGGCCCCACGCGCAGTGGCAGGACCTACCTCCTGCATCAGCCGGAGCTCGTCGCGGAGGCACTGCACCTCCTTCTTCAGGTACTGGAGCTCATTCTCCTTTACTCGAAGCAGCACCTGGGGACATAGGTGCCAGGCTGACCCAGGGCCAGAAGCCAGGGCTGCCCTGGCCCACAGCGCCCTGCAGCCTGCCTTCTCTCTGCCTCAGGCCCCTAGAATGCAGTCCCTATCCGCACCCAAACCCTGGACATCCTGGAGTCGGACTCCTCCAGGAAGCCCTCTCTGATTCCCCTGCTTTCCCTTCCTTTACTCTCACCCCTGTCCAGCCTGTGTGAGTGGCTATTCTCGCGGTCAACTCTGCTGCAGCCCCTCATGCAGCACCACGCTCTCACCTCTGGGGTGAGGAAGAAGAAAAGAAGCCCTACATAAACCTGAGCAGCCGGGTCACCCCACAGGCCACCTCACTAACCCCTCCCAACCCTGAGGGCCAGGTGCTGCTGACTTGACCAAGGAAGAGACAAGTTCAGCCAGGACTGGGGAGGCTTAAAGGCTCAGACGGGAGCCAGACTGCCTGCTTCAAGTCCCAGGCCAGCTGTGCAAGCTTTGGGAAGGTACGTGCCCTCCCCGTGTCTGTCTCATCTGTAAATGCGGACAGTAACAGTAGCCAACGTATGCAGCTGTCGGGAAGATTAGATGAGTTAACAGACCAAAAGGACTTCCAGAAGTTCTAGGCAGAGGGTGAGTCTCACCTAGGTGTTAAGAAATAAAATACCAAGGTTGGGTGTGGTAGCTCATGCCTGTAATCCCAGCATTTTGGGAGGCTGAGGCAGGCGGATCACTTGAGGTCAGGAGTTCGAGACCACCCTGGCCAGCATAGTGAAACCCTATCTCCACCAAACATATAAAAAAAATTAGCTGGGTGTGGTGGTGAGGGCTTGTAATCTCAGCTACTGGGGAGGCTGAGGCAGGAGAATCACTTGAGCCGGGGTGGCAGAAATTTCAGTGAGCTGAGATCGTGCCACTGCACTTCAGCCTGGGTGACCAAGTGAGACTCTGTCTAAAATAAAATAAAATACTAGAGTGATCCTGGGATCACACACGCACATATTTTCTTACCCCAATACTTCCCAGTAAGGGAGGTGCTAGGGCCATTTTACAGATGAGCTACTGGGACTCAGAAAGGTGGAGTGACTGGCTGCGGTACACGGCAGGCAGGCGACACAACCCAGGTGGGAGAGCAGAATTCTGGCAACTGGATGCACAGTAGATGTTCTGGCCGAGTTAGGCTGGCCCAGCCACTGGGGGACTTGGAGTTCCCGTAGCAGGTGATACCCAGCCTGTGGGCCCCAAGAACCACTGGGCTGCCTGGCGCTAGTGTGGGCACTCACCTCTAGCTCACAGGAGCTCCGCTCGTTGCTGCGCCCGCAGCCGTTGCCCATGCCCTGCGAGGCGATGAAGCTGCGCAGCCGGTCTATCTCCTCTGACAGGCGGGCATGCAGCTCCTGGGAGGGGCACAGTGGTCAGGGTAGGGGTGCCGGGACCCACCCACATTCCCCCAACCTGGAGCCAGGCCCACCTGGTTGTGGCGTAGCAGCTCCTGGCCCTCCTGCTGGCAGCGGCGCAAGGTGTGCTCGCGCTCCTCAGCCTGCCGAGTCAGCGCCCCGATCTCTAGGCACTTCTGTGAGTACTGCTCAGATAGCACCTGCAGCTCCCGCTTCAGTGCGTCCACATCTGACCTGCCCCAGAGGAGGAGCAAAGGATGGCATGGGTTATCCTGCCCCTGCCAAGCCTGGAGTCCGGTCATGGCAGACTCAAAGCACCCCAGAACTCGGGGCTTCCCTCTCTAGGTTTGCCTTCAGCCTGCTGTGGGGCTGTGAGCCAGTGACAGCCTCTCTGGATTGCAGGTGTTCCCCCATGACAGAGAGTGGCTTGGAGGAGCATATCTTTAAAGCCCCTGAAGCCTCAACATTCCAATACTGTGCTCTGGGGCAGGGACATACTGGTCAACAGTGACATTGCAGTCCAGCTCTAGGGGAGACTAAAGGGCTGAAGAGGTGGGTGAAGGCTGGACCAGCCAAGACAAGAAGGCGCCTGAAGAGCTGTCTGTGAGGACTGGCATGGGGTCTGCCTGAGGACTTTCTCCTTCTGTTTCTTGCATCCATGAGACCGGTGCAGGAATCTCAGCTAGGGGCAAACTGATGTGTCCTCTGCCAAGGAGTCTCAGCAAAGTTCCTCACTTCGTAACCATTAGGGTGGGCAGCTGGGCCCGGCATCATCTTACTGGTGCTGCTTCCGGAGGCCATCTGGGCCCTGCTGGAGACTCCGTGTTTTGCTCAGCTCTCGGCTCAGCTCTTCCTGGTAGGCCTTCTTCATGGCTTCAATGGCTGGAAGCAGGGCAGAGAGGCACAAGAGAGACTGGAGGGGGGTCAGCAGCACCAAGTGCCACCTGCTCTGAGGTGCCACATGTACCGGTGGAGACAGGACCAAGGAGCGGTGTGCAAAGAGCACTGAACCAGGAGTCCAGAGCAGCCCAGGCTGTGTCATAAACTGAGTGGCTTTGAGCCCATCTATTAAGGGAAGATAATCCTGTTGGATGGACCCTGCTGGAGAGACCTCAGTGTCTGACCACTGGTACCTCCTGTTCTAGTGATTTCTGGGTAGGACCCCACACAGTACACCCTCCCTGCAGACTCAGAGGCCTCTCAAACAAGGCCTATCTGCTTTGCCCAGCCTTGTGGTCAACAGCTCAGGTTCCAGAGTCGGCATAAATCTATGTGACTTTGCACAGGCGACTTAACCCCTCATGCCTCAGGTCCCTTATCTGGAAAACAGGGATAACAAAGTACATTTCCCCATGAGGTTATTGGAAGATGTGTGTGAAGCATTTAGAACAAAGCATGGCTCGGGGTAAATGCCCCAACATTAGCTCCTTCTGGCTTTATCCTCAGACTTGTGAGCGCCTAAGGACCAAGACCAAGGCTTTTTTCCCACTCAGGGTTGTTGTGAGGATTAAACAAGCCACATCCATAGTTTTATCCACAATTCTAAGATCCAAAACTTCTGAACATTGTAAGTTTCTCATAATTCTTTTTTTTGGTTTGTTTTTTTGGATGGAGTCTTGCTCTGTCACCCAGGCTGGAGTGCAGTGGCGCGATCTCAGCTCACTCCAGCCTCCATCTCCTGGGTTCAAGAGATTCTCCTGCCTCAGCCTCCTGAGTAGCTAGGACTACAGGTGTGTGCCATTATGCCCTGCTAATTTTTGTATTTTTAGTAGAGATGGGGTTTCACCATGTTGGCCAGGCTGGTCTTTAACTCCCGACCTCAGGCGATCTGCCCACCTTGGCCTTCCAAAGTGCTCGGATTACAGGCGTGAACCACCACACCTGGCTGGGAGTGTATCTTTTCTGCCTCAGTTTCACCTTTTCAAGTAGGGGCTACAGGCCAGTTCTGGGGGCTTCCAACCCCTGCTGACCCTTACCCCAAATGCGGCACTGAGACCCCTACCTCTTATTTGATAAAATCCTCCCTAATTTGGCCAGGAGGAGCCTCAGTGGGGAGGCTGAGGGCTCGGCCCACTGTGCCCCACCCAGGGTCCACACCTGAGGCCGTGGCTGCTGTCTCCTCGGCCAGGAGCCACTCCTTCTCCTGCTGTAGTCGCTGCAGTTCTCGCTCGTGGTGCCGCTGCAGCTCCTCCATCACCTGCTGGTGTGAGAACTCCATCTCTGCCAGGCTGCGCTCACATGCCTCCTGCGGGCCGGAGGCCAGGGTGTCAGGGGCTGCCTGTTCCTCTGGCCCTTTCCCAGACTCCAGAGAAGGCCCAGGGGCAGGCGCACCACCTCTTCCTGGGCCCTGGCACCTCCAGCCTGCACCTACTGCTGCTCCACCCGCCACCCCATGGCTCCTCGTTCACAAACCTCGCCTTGTCGCTCCTGCCTCAAGCCCTCCAGGGACTCCCTCTCCCACAGAGTCAAGTCCCTGCTCCCATGGCTGACGTTTGCGGTCTCATCCCCAGTCCTTCCCGCCAAGCAACCTTGTAGTTATGGTTGCAGCACGTTCACACCTCTGAGCTTTTAGCTCATGCTATTCCCACTGCCTGGAACACTTTTTTGGCAACTTTACCTCCCTGGGGAATTTACTGACCTGCAACCCAGTTTAAATGTCTCTCCTAGGTCTGTCTCTGGGCAGCCTCTCCCCTGCCTCAAAATGTTCTGCTTCTGCCAAACCATAAGTTCCCTGAAGACTGAGAACACCTGACTGGTGCAGTCCCCAGGGTCTAGGCCAGGGCCTGACATGTGGCAGGTGCTCAGAAAATGAGCTGAAACTGATGACATAATGCAAAATAATGCTTAGTAGACAAGATGGGCAAGTATCTCAAAGACTAGTAATACCCACTACTGGGAGTGTCCGCCGTGACGGTGTGTGTGAGGGGGGTGGTCGGGTGGCATCATCACATTTTGAGACCCCACTGGCTGACCTAGCAGGCCCACTCCTTTTCTGATCCCACAGAAAGTCACATGTGTACAGACACTCCTGGAACAAGGATATTTCTTCCCTACGGCAAGGTTGGTAACAGATGAAAACTGGAAACAATCTAAATGCCTATCAGGGGAACTCTGGAATAAATGATGGGATCGAGCTTTACTTTTTTTTTTTTTTTTTGATGGAGTCTCGCTCTGTTGGCCAGGCTGGAGTGCAGTGGCATGATCTCGGTTCACTGTAGTCTCTGCCTCCTGGGTTTAAGCGATTCTTCTGCCTCAGTCTCTCAAGTAGCTGGGATTACAGGCAACCACCACCAGGCCCGACTAATTTTTGTATTTTTAGTAGAGACAAGGTTTCATCATGTTGGCCAGGCTGGTCTTGAACTCCTGACTTCATGATCCACCCACCTTGGCCTCCTAAAGTGCTGGGATTACAGGCGTGAGTCACCACGCCCGGCCTAGACAGAGTTTTTATGTGGATGCTATGGAAAAAGACCCCCAATCCGGTAAAGCTGGCTTCTGACATGCGTGGTATGATCTCACTCACGGGAACAAATGTGCAGACCTGTCCGTCCCAGTCCTTGGACACAAAAACACAGAAAAGGTAGGGAGGAGATTGTGGGGGGCAGAATGACAGACCCCCAAAGTTGCCCACATCCTACTCCCAGGATCTGGGACTGTCATGTTACGTGGCATAGAGGAATTCAGACTGCTGAGGGAATTAAGGTTGCTAATCAGCTGACCTTAAAATCGGGAGATTATCCCAGATTATCCCTGGAGCCCAGTGTAATCCCAAGGGTCCTTAAAAGTGGACGAAGGGGCAGCAACAAAGAGTTCAAGGGAGGTGTGACCAGGAAGGGATGGTCAGAGTGACGTGACGGGAGGACTCAACTTCTCTTCTGCAGGCTTTGAAGATGAAGGAAGGGGCCAAGAGCCAAGGGACCTGGGCAGCCACCAGAAGGGATGCAGGGGCACCTGCAGAGGAACACAGTCCCGCCTCGGCTGCAGGGTGGCAAGACCCATGTTAGCCTTCTCGCCTGCAGAAGCGCGAGGTAATGCATGTGCATTATTTAGGCAGCTGTGGTGACCGGTTACAGCTGACACAGGAAACTGAGAGGCAGGCAAGGCGGCAGCAGCCACCCGATGTGACCCCGGGGTGGCAGATGGCAGTGGAAGGAGTGTGAGGGTGTTGATTTCTTTCTTTTTTTTTTTTTTTTGAGACGGAGTTTCGCTCTTGTGACCCAGGCTGGAGTGCAATGGCGCGATCTCGGCTCACCGCAACCTCCGCCTCCTGGGTTCGGGCAATTCTCCTGCCTCAGCCTCCTGAGTAGCTGGGATTACAGGCACGCGCCGCCATGCCCAGCTAATTTTTTGTATTTTTGGTAGAGACGGGGTTTCACCATGTTGACCAGGATGATCTCGATCTCTTGACCTCGTGATCCACCCGCCTTGGCCTCCCAAAGTGCTGGGATTACAGGCTTGAGCCACCGCGCCCGGCCGAGGGTGTTGATTTCTAATCTTTCAATTCGTTTGAATTATTTTTGAAAATGTAAACATGTTTTTTAAATAATTTAAAAAATGCTTAAGGTAATTAAAAAGGGAAGGGGAAGAAGAGCCAGGGAAGAAACTGAGGCAGAAACTGAGGCACAGAGGGCCAGATGAGGGGCTGTCTCCCCCCAACACAGGCCACCTCCCTGCCTCTCCGGCAGCCTCACCTGGGCTGCAGGGGATGCTATGATAGAAGGGTGAGGGCCAAGAGCTTCAACTGGAAACAGTGGTGGCTGTCCCTGACTTCTGTCCCTGCCCTCTATATGTCTCCCGGCTTGGGACAACAGAACATGGCTTTGGACCTCAGAGGGGGGGTCCTCATCCTGGCTGCATCTCAGAGTGAACCTGAACAAGCCCCTCGCCCCTCTGAGCTCCAGTCTCGGCATCTGTAAAGCAGGCCTCACAGGACCAGCCCCCTTGGCTCCCTGGGTACGGGACAGGAACCTTGTGCAGAGGGAGACCGTATGCCAGCCATACCCACCAGTGGGGAGCCCAGCAACGTGGGGCCGGGGACTGGGCTTCTGAAAAGGGCCAGATCAGGCAGGCAGACCTGGCAGCTCAGGGGTGCAGGGGCTGACATCAGGAGGTGGGACCCAGCTGATGAAGAGGGACTCCTAGGTGGCCAGGGAATGCTCTGTGACCTACCTTCCTGAGTGGCCCAAGGTGTCCTGATTCTGGCTGCTGCCTCTAACATGCATATCAAAATAGGTAAAGAAATGCCTCTGTCACCCACCACAACAGTGGGGAAGGGTCCTCTTTATCAGACATCCAGTGGGTGAAGCCCCAGACCACCCAACAGCTGTCCCACAGCGGCAAGCCCCCAAGCCCTGAAGGAAGGGCACCCACTCAGCCTGAGACACCAGCTGGGGAATCCCTCCCCAGCTGTCACTCCTCCAGGTCCACTGAGTTTCCAGCTGCCTCCTCCCATGCCTGAGGGCGACACAGATGACTTTTCTCTGATTGACGCCCTCCGCATCTGGCGTCACTCCTCCACCTGCCTGGTCTTCAGCTCTATTTCTCGATTACTCCCTTCTCCCCTCCCACCTGCTCCCCCTGCCCAGGCCACTGTAACGGGATAAAATGCTGACAGCCTGTGGTGTCATGTGGGGCATGTGGGGACCAGAACGCCTGGATTCCAGACACAGGTCTGCCCACAGCTCAAAGATCACACCCTTCTGTGGGCCTCAGTTTTCCCACCTGTAAGCTGAGAAGCCACAGCAGTGCCTTTCAGACTTCCCTGTAGTGGCAGAGCCTTTATCCAAAGGAAATCGAAAGCTGGCTCTGTGAGTAAAATGGACAAAGACGGGCTGGTGCAGTGTTCACACCTGTACTCCCAGCACTTCGGGAGGCCAAAGTGGAAGAATCACTTGAGCCCAGGAGTTTAAGACCAGTTTAGGCAACACAGTGAGACCTTTCTCTACAAAAACAGTTTTTTAATTAACCAGGCATGGTGGTGTGTACCTGTAGTTCCTACTCAGGAGGCTGAGGTGGGAAGACTGCTTGAGCCCTAGAGTTCAAGGCTGCAGTGAGCCATGATTGTGCACTGCACTGCGGCCTGGGTAACGGAGAGACCTCATCTCTAAAAAAATTAAAATAAAATGGAGAAAAATGAAGCTGCTCTGATTATAGGTGGGTACAAATGGGCCCCAGCCCCACCCACCCAGAAAGCAAGCCCTGGAGCGCCTTAGAACAGAGTGCATGTGAAAGCCCCGTGGTTGGGCTTTCTGAGGTCCTCTCACCTGCCTCATCTAGGGTGCTGGGCCCCTAACTCCCTTCTCTGCCCCAGGGAGGGGCTACAGCACACAACACTGGCCTCTCACCTGCCCCTCCCCAGGACAGGGTAAGCCCCCAGGTTCACCCTCTGTGTCCCACCCCTACTCCTATGCCTGCTCCTCCATCAGTGGAACCTCCATCCACTACTCTGCCCCGGCATGGTCTCTGGGCTTCCTTGCAGGAGCAGCCCCAGCCTCAGGGCCCCCGAAGGCATCTCTGTCTTCCACAGATCTGGTCATCCAGTCCTGAATTCTCCTTCCTCCAGACCCCTGACATTCACCCTCCTATAGCCACTAACCTAGCGCCTTCTCCCAGCCCCTTCCACTCCGACATCACTTTCCTGACGTCACTGCCTGACCCTAAACTTCCAAAAGTCTATGGAGTGAGCTTTATATATATAAAAGATAGATTCTCACTGTCACCCAGGCTGGAGTGCAGTGGCAGGATCTCAGCTCACTGCAACCTCTGCCTTCCGGGTTCAAACAATTCTGCCTCAGCCCCCAGAGTAGCTGGGATTACAGGTGCACACCACCACGCCCTGCTAACTTTTGTTTTTTTTTTCTTAGCAGAGAGGGGGTTTCACCCTGTTGACCAGGCTGGTCTCGAAAATTTGACCTCAAGTGATCTGCCCACCTCAAACTCCCAAAGTGCTGGGATTACCGGCATGAGCCACCATGCCTGGCCAGAGCTTCTAAGTCTTAGCTGGAGGCCTCCACGATAGGCACCAACCAGCCTTTTTTCTCAAGCCCCAGACAATACCTTCCTGAGAGCCCCCTCATGTGACCTCCCCTTGGAAACTTCTAGAAGGCTCCTCCTGCCTGGGGCCTGTATCTCAGCCTTCTTTTCTACTTTAGGTTATGGTATGCTGACTGCAGACAGTTGATTGTCAAATTTTTAGGAATTCTGTGATGTAGCTGTTAAGCACAGCCATTAAAAATTAAATTTATATACTTATCATTAACTACATTAAAGACAAGGTAATGGATACTCAAATTTATTAATTTCCAATTATTTCACTGTTTTATTATGTGTGCTCTTGGGGTCAGTCACATCTACTGTATCTGTGTGGTGGAAATCCTACAGAATGATCTGACATCTCTTCCCAACTCTGTGTCCAGGGACTTCATGCTGGTAACGCAGCATCAGCCACAGTGGGAGTATTCACACCATGGAATTGGTAAACGATACACGGCAGGGCTTGATTTATTGTTTGGTTGACTGTCTAGACTTAAGCTTAAGTGATAAGAAAATGCTAATAACGCAGACTGAACTTAAAAGTGTGTCACAGCTATCACCATTATATTGTAAATAGAACAAAGAATTGCAAAAATATTCACAATAGGATATTCTCAGATATTCTTTTTTTTTTTTTTTTTTTGAGGCGGAGTTTCGCTCGTTACCCAGGCTGGAGTGCAATGGCGCGATCTCGGCTCATCGCAACCTCCGCCTCCTGGGTTCAGGCAATTCTCCTGCCTCAGCCTCCTGAGTAGCTGGGATTACAGGCACGAGCCACCATGCCCAGCTAATTTTTTGTATTTTTAGTAGAGACGGGGTTTCACCATGTTGACCAGGATGGTCTCGATCTCTCGACCTCGTGATCCACCCGCCTCGGCCTCCCACAGTGCTGGGATTACAGGCTTGAGCCACCGCGCCCGGCCTATTCTCAGATATTCTTAATAAAAAACGACTATCAGATTTAGCAAAGAAGTCATGCACAACCTGGACCAGTAAAGTTTTGACAAATGTCTCATCATCTTACTCATTACCATAGAGAAAAGTGTCAACCAGTATACATGCTGAAACAACCTGTTTGTTAATTAGTTGTGGATACAAGAGTATGGAAAAAATCACTGAGAGCATTCTGAGAAAAATCCATTTGCTATATGGAATTCACAATAAAATTATATATTGGTAAACTGGGTACTAAACATTGTTTTTATTGGTAAAATTTATAATAAACTTACATAGGTATACACACACTTTTTTTCTAGATAGTTTGTCCTAGTTGTGACAACCAAAATTGTTCCCAGACACAGCCAAATGTCCCCAAGGGGGACAAAATGGACCCAGTTAAGAACCACTATCCTAGGCAGATGGTGCATTCTGAGGGCCAGTGGAGACTCCCTCCGGTCCTGCAGACCTCCTGTGGGGGGCCTCGGCCTGGTGGGCCTCGGAGGATTTCCCTGTGTTCAGGGAGTGACTCTTGGGGCCACTGGTCCCCACTTCCCTGGGGGAAGGGTCCGAGTGCAGAGGGTCACACGGGGACTCACAGGCTCTGCAGTTAGCTGGACCCTGGCTCAAATCCCACCTTTGACACCTGCAGGCAGGGTGACCTCAGGCAAGTCACAGCCTCTCAGAGCTCAGTGGCCTTGTCTGTAAAATGGGCACCGTGATCAGGCCCACCAGCTGTGGGGAGATTAAATGAGATGACGCATGTCAAATGCCTCACACGGGTTTCAGCACACACAGGAAGGGCTCCCAAAATCTCGGCTGTTTTCTGATAACACTGCAATCAGAAACCTGCCCCTTCCCCACAAAAAACAGGCCCCCAGCCTTACCTGTGAGATGTAGCCAGGGGGGATGGGGCCGTCCTCCTGGGATCTCGGTATACTCTGAGGAGCCTCCCCTTGGAGACGCCATGCCTCCAGCTGGGCCCGAAGAGCCTGAACCTATGAGGGAGGAGGGTGATCAGTGGGGCCTGGAAGCCGGGGCAGGGCTGGTGGAAGGCAGTGGGGAGCCCACAGGCTGCCAGCTCCACACGGCTGCAAGCCCAGCGTCCCTGGGAGGCTTAGGAATGGCTCAGGGTCTGAAAGAGGGGCAAGCAGCCCTGGAGTGAGATGGGGCCAGGGGACAGGCTGGGCGGTCAATCACCTGGGAGAGCCTTGGCCCAGAGAAGACTAGACAGGGTTGGGAACAGGAAACTGTGGTCACAGATATTTACACATCATGTAGGTGACAGAGGAAACATCTTTGAGCCTCAGTTTTCCTGTGAGTAAAACTGCTAAGGTCCACCCTAAGAGTGGAGGCTGCTGTGAGGATTCCATGAGTCGGTGCAGGCAGAGAAGCCATGCACAGAAGATAATAAACACAATTTAACGGTCTCTCCCGTCTTCTTCTTTTTAATTTAAGACAAGGTCTGGCTCTACTGCCCACGCTAGAGTGCAGCGGCTTGATCTTGGCTCACCGCAAACTTGCCTCCTGGGCTCCAGGCATCCTCCCACCTCGGCCTCCCAAGTAGCTAGACGACAGGTGTGCACCAGCACACCCAGCTAGATTTTGTATTTTTTGTAGACGTGGAGTTTCACCACGTTGCACAAACTGGTCGTGAACTCCTGGGCTCAAGTGATCCTCCCACCTTGGCCTCCCAAAGTGTTAGGATTACAGGTGTGAGCCATTGTGCCTGGCAGGTCTCTCCCTTCTTTTCCCACTTCACTTCTCTGTGGTCGCTAAGGGCAGAACTAGGGGAAAAACAAACAAACAAAAAAAACCAAACCAAACTACTAAGATCTAAGGAAGAAGATTCTTGTTCACAGGAGTGGAGGGTATACACTCACAGCAGATCAGGGGTGAGCTCTCCATCCCTGTAGGAGTGCAAGACAAATGCCAGGGCATGGACGCAGGGACTGGAGGGGCGCAGGGGCGAGGGGCCTCCTAGAGAGCCGGCCGTGGGGCCTACCTCTTTCTCCAGTGCCTCATGGCTGTCACTTTGGGGCCCCCGGCACTCTCCACGGCTCTGGTTGAGCAGGGCAGTGAGTGGCACCCGCTTATTCTCCCGCAGAGGCAGCTTCTCCAGCTCCTGCCACTTCTTCTCGATCTCCTCACTGAGCCGGCTCTGCTGGTCCTCAGTCAGGGGGGCACCCAGGCCCCGGCGTGGCCCCTCACCAGCGGGCACCTCTGGGGCCCTGCTGTCTGTGGCCTCGAACCACTTGCGCCGCTCCTCGGAGCGCTGGGCCAGGTCCCGCTCCAGCTCCTCCTGCTTGGCCAGGCGGTCGGGAGCACGGGCCGAGGTGCGGGCCCGCTGCGGGGAGGCCTGGGTCAGCGGGGAGAGCTCCACGTAGTCCAGGGCCTGCCACTGCCCGTCCGCCTTCCGAGGGCCACCTCGGCTGATGACCTCAGAGCCTGCCCGCTGCTGCCCTGCCTTCAGGGGGCCCTTCTGGGTGCTGTAGCTGTGTAGCGCATTCTCCTTATTAGAGTCCGAGAGCCTAGGGCACCAGCAGAGCCACGTCAGGTGGGTCCTCTCCCACTCAGTCCCACAACGAACTCTTCTGGAGTGACACCTGTGTGCCAGGCCCTGTGCCAGGGGCTGGAGACAGACCCCAGGGAAGGAAGCAGCCTGACCTGAGCTTCCTGGCTAACAGACCCCGGGAACATCCCAGCTCCACCACTTGACATCCCAGGGGCCCGCCAGGTCACCTGGCTTCCCTTGCCCCCTCTTCTTGCAGGTTTCTCAAGGGACAGGGCCTCTTGCCCTGGCTGAAGTAGAGCAGTGAGATCATAGTTCACTACAGCCTTAGACTCTTTAGCTCAAGTGATCTTCCTGCCTCAGCCTCCAGAGTAGCTGGGACTATACTCATGCACCACCGTGCCCAGCTAATTTTTTAAATTTTTGGTAGAGATGGGGGTCTCAATATATTGCCCAGGCTGGTCTCGAACTCCTGAGTTCATGTGATCCTCCCACCTCATCCTCCCAAAGCACTGGGATTACAGGTGTGTGCCACCACACTGGCCTCATTGCCCTCTCTGAGCTTCAGTGACCTCATCTGTAACGTGGGACAGCACCACCTCTCGAAAGATGGATGTGAGGACTGGGTGGGCGAGCATGGAAAGCAGGCAGAAGGCTTTCTGCCAATGGTGATCAGTGAGTTGCTGCAGGAGACAATGGCCTGGGTTCCCGAGGCTCAGAGTGGTAATGGGGGTGCCCACAGTCACTGCTGATGGGCTGAAGGCAGGGACCTCGGGGTGCACAGAGCACAAGCTGTAGAGACTCTGAGCATCTATAGCAATTTCTATTTTTTTTTTGAGACGGAATCTCGCTCTGTTGCCCAGGCTGGAGTGCAATGGCACGCTCTCGGCTCACTGCAACTTCTGCCTCCCAGGTTCAAGCATTTCTCCTGCCTCAGCCTCCCAAGTAGCTGGGATTACAGGTGTGCGCCACCGTGCCCAGCTAATTTTTGTATTTTTAAGTAGAGATGAAGTTTCATATGTTGCCCAGGCTGATCTTGAACTCCTGCACTCAAGTGATCGTCCCATCTCAGTCTCCCAAAGCACTGGGATTACAGGTGTGAGCCACCACACACAGCCCAGCTCCGTTTAACACCACACTCTGGGTTGAGCGCAGTGGCTCACGCCTGTAATCCCAGCACTTTAGGAGGCCGAGGCGGGCAGATCATGAGGTCAGGAGATTGAGACCAGCCTGGCCATGGTGCAACCCCACCTCTACTAAAATACAAAAATTAGCCGGGCATGGTGGTATGTGCCTGTAGTCCCAGCTACTCAGGAAGCTGAGGCAGGAGAATCGCTTGAATCCAGGAGAAGGAGGTGGCAGTGAGCCAAGATCACGTCACTGCACTCCAGCCTGGCGACAGAGCAAGACTCAGTCTCAAAAAAAAATTAAATTAAATTAAATTTTAAAAATACCACACTCTGTTCCCACTGCCCAGCAGCTCCAAGTCCCAGCCCACCATGGCCATCTGGGGTTTATACTGTGGGGGGCTCTGCCACTAGGTAACTCAGCTCTCCTGCCCCAATGCCCGTGGCAGCCTCCAGAGGGAGTGGGCTCTCCATCCCAGGAGGCATGGGTGCCGATGCCAAACTACTTAGCCACCCCTTTCCAACACAGGGTTAGACACAGCCCCCATGGCAGAGACAGAACAGCCCTCTACCAGGGGCTTCTGACTCACAGGATCTCCTTCAAAGAGAAAGGGCCCCATCCAGCACATGTGAGGAGGCAGATCAAACCTCTCACCCTCAGTGTATTTCAGGATGATGCCAAGAATGCTCACTGCTCTCTTCCCACGTGGATAGGGAAACGAGGGCCCAGAAGGCAAAGCCCTCAGTAGAAACCTGCTCAGGGATGGAAGGCCAAGTGCTTTCCCCACGGCCCCAGTCCAGCTTAGTACGTACTTGGTGACATCTGGGGCTGAGGTTGGACGCACGGTCTTTCTCAGAGCCTCAATCCAGTTCCGCCGGATGCCTGAGGTCATGGCCGACAAGGTATAGACAGCATCCTTGGTCTGTAAGGCCACCGCACAGGTTGGTTGCCACATGGCCAGCCCCATCTCCCTCCCCACCATGGATCCCGGGGGGGCTGACTCTTCCTTCCCAGGAGGTGTCTAAGGTCTTGACTCTGGGGTGGGCACGGGGTACAAAACCTCCCTTCCATTGGCCCAGGAGGAGCCCTGCTGGCTCCAACGTCTTTCCACATACGCTAAGTGTTGGCATCACAGCTCTGTCTGGCTCTGAGGACAGAGTCTCTGGGTAAATGAGTGACAGGGATCTGGCCTCCATGGTGAGCCATGTTCAATACCAAAAACTCTCCCAGGGGCCTCCAGCCATGCTGCCCACCACCAGCCCCCAAGCTGCACGCAGGCTCACGTGGATCTGGAAGCCGTAGTTGCGCTGCACCGCATACTCAGTGACGTCCGTGCAGGAGCGCAGGTCGATCTCGCCGTCCAGCTCATCTGCCTGGAGCAGGAGGGCCCACTACGGTCCACATGGGCCCTGGCGTGACCCACCCCACTGACCCCAGCCAGGCCACCCCAAGCCCTTCTGGGGGTTCATCAGTACATCCCTGAGCTCACCTCCTCAGCAGTGGAGTCTCTGTAATATTTGAGGCTTGAATCTGTCAGCACAAACCAATGCTTCTTCCACTGCGAAGTAGAGGTGGTGGTGAGCGAGGGGGAGGGAGGCTGCAAGGAGGGTAGAACGAGAGAGCCAGTGTGTGCGATTGGACAGGTGTCCTGGGTGGCTGCCAAACTGACTGTGCTGCACACAGGAGGGGTGCGGAAGCAGGAAATGCTGAGTTGAGACCTGGCCCCTCCATTTCCTCTCTGAGCTTCAGGGGCAGCATCTGTGAAATGGGCTGGCTTCCCCTCCCTTTCCTTCTTGGAGCCCTTTTTAAGATGACCAAGGCTCCGCGGGCACCCCAGACCCAGTGCAGACAGGGAGGGGTGATGACTTGTGTAAGCAAGTCAGGGACTCAGTGGGGCCAGGACTTCATGTCTTTTTCCATATTCCCCAGATCATCACCACGGTCAGGGACAACAGTCCCTCCGGGCGTAGGACTGGATGGAGCCCTGGGGTAGGGGTAGGAGTGAGTGCCAGGCACAATCTGCTTTTTTTGTTTTTTTGAGATGGAGTTTCGCTTTTGTTGCCCAGGCTGGAGTGCAGTCTGTGCGATCTCAGCTCACTGCAACCTCTGCCTCCCAGGTTCAAGCAATTCTCCTCAGTCTCCTGAGTAGCTGGGATTACAGGCACCTACCACTGCCCCTGGCTAATTTTTGGTATTTTTAATAGAGACAGGGTTTCACCGTGTTGGCCAGACTGCTCTCAAACTCCTGACCTCAGGTGATCTGCTCAACTCGGCCTCCTGAAGTGCTGGGATTATCGGCCTGAGCCATCGCACCCGGCCACACAGTCTGCCTCTTGATCTGCAGGCTGGCTGCCCACATGTGCAGCAGGTGAGAGCACACTAACCTGTACGTTTAGGATTTGTGATTGGGTGCATTCCTGCACTGCCTGTCTCTGCTCCAGCTCGGGGTTAGATTGGCAGGACATGTAGGAAAGGGGTGGGGGCGCCAGAACAGCCCAATATTATGCCAAGCCCAGCCCGCCTCTGGGATTCTCCATACTCCACTGTAATCCCGGTCTTGGCCCGCCTACTGCCAGGGTCAGTGCATGTCACCCGGTCCCCAGCCCTCCCGGGGTTTCCTCGCATCACCAAGCCCTGTCTGTGCTGTTGGGTGTTTCAAGTACTTAGTTTTCTCTCCTCAAGAAGACGGTGAGTTTTCAGGGGGCATGCAAGGATGACACTTTCTACTTCTTTCCACATTGCCTCCCTGAGAAACAAGGTTTAGCACCCAAGAGCTCCCTTGCTTGCTGTGTGCCTGTAGGCAAGTGTCTCCACTTCTCTGAGCTGCAGTCTTCTGACCCATAAAGGAGAGCTATAAGAAGTCCCTATGCCTGGCATCAGTCCTTCATGGGAGCTGGAGGTGGCAGTGAGCCAAGATTGAGCCACTGCACTCCAGCCTGGGTGACAGAACAAGACTCTGTCTCGAAAAAAAAGAAGTCCCTACACCTTCCGGTGAGGTAAGAGGTGCCTGACCCTCTCTTGTATGTATGGCTGTCATGGCCCTTGGCACGGGCATGGACACCAAGTCATTGGGTTTGTTCTGGGAGGCCGGGTCTCTTAGAACCATTCTGCTCTCATTGAGTGAACTGAGTTGCTACTGCAGACCTCAACTGCCTCTCTGTAAAGTAGGACAGGAGCTCCATGCCAAGTGGCTTCTTTAGCTTTTCCAGGCCTAGCCTACGACGGTCTGAGATGGAAGCTGGGTGGAACTCCGTGGGCCTCAGGTGTGCTGAGTTCTCAGCCCCACGTGCTCCTAGGCCTGGAAGAGACTGACACCCTCGTGCGCCTGTCTCCTGTCTGTGCACCAAGGGGTTGAGCTGGCTGAACTCCCAGGGCCCTTCCAGCTCGGACATTCCAGAACCCTGTGATAGAGGATGAGTAATGGCCAGCTCTGGGTGGGGCCCGTAATCCCTCTGCCCTCCGGGGACCCTGGGTGGGGAGGCCGGGAAGGGGTCACTGGCCAGGTGCCAGCCTTTGTGTGAGCCTAGAGAGCAGCCGCCAGGGGCGGCGGGCAGGCAACGGGTAAGGAAGGCTGTGGGCTGGAGGGAATAAAACATGTGGGCCGGAAACACAATGAAATCCCCTCTGGCTCGGAGCCCTCCCTGGCATGCAGGCTGCACGCAGACCGGAGCGGTAGGCGCATGCAGGGCCGGGGTGGGGAGACGCTCCCGCCCAGGCAGGGCGGGCAGGGAGCCAGCCTGGCAGCCAAAAGAACAGAGCTGGGAAACGGCCACTGTCCCTACTGGTTCCAAGGACACATATGCCACAGGAAGGGAAGGGTCTTTAGCTGAGCCCACAGTAAGTGCCAGGGGCTGTTGGCACCTCTACACGCTTGATCTCTGTGACCTTGTTATCCACGTGGAAAGAATTGTCATTATCAATTATGCTCATGTTACAGATGTGGCCACTGAGGCCTAGAGGAGGCTGTGACTCAACCCCAACTAGTGGGGCTCCAGGTGGGTGAAACTCCAGCACCTGTGCCCTGAGCCCCGCCCCTTCAGCCCAGGCTTTAGGAATCTGTGTCTCGGGCCAGACAACTTCCATCAGCCTTTCCACCCAAGACCCTCGACTCCCAGCCAGGCTCCTACTGAGGTGGGAGGGCCAAGAGGCTCTTGATGAGATCAAGGGATGGGGCACTGGGCGTGAGGGGCTAGACGGCCCCCACCCTGGTCCCTTTTACACACTGCAGACTGCTCCAGGAGGCAGAAGTCTGATGGGCAGCACCTGCCCCCAGGGTTCTCACACCAGACCTGACCCCCACCCCCACCCCACCCCCAGAAGCCAGGGACAGCTCAGCCTCCTGGGCTGCCGGACATCAGCACAAGCCAGCCTCCTCCCGGCCCCCCTTGGTCCTCCTACCTCTCCAGGCTCATCCAAGATTGACATCCATCCCTTCTTGAAGTTGAGCAGATCGGGCTGTGGGGAGAGGAGGAGGGAGGTGAGTCGGGGCCAGCAGGAAGCTGATGGGGGTTGGTGAGGGGGACATGCTGCACCCACCCTGCCTCCAAGTCCTGTGGGATGGAGCTCCTAGGAAGCCAGCCAAAAGGGCTAAGGGCCGAGGTAACCCCCAGGTCCAAGCAGGCTCTCCAGCCACTGAGGCAGACCTAGCCCCTTTCCTGATAGCGGCACTTGGAGAGCTGAGAAGTTGGACTGGGCGGGTGGCACGCTCACCCAGATGTCCCAGGGCCCTCCCTCCAGCCCACCCCTCAGCCAAGAGTGGGAGAGAGGGGCTGGGAGGACTCCGCCTGTAAAGAGACCTCCTTAGAGCTCAGAGGGCGGCCCAGACCAGCGGCACTGCGCAAACTGTCCAGTTCCTCCCTCTGATGAGGACCAGGTGGCCTGAGGGGACCACACCTCATGTTTCTGCCTAGCCTGCCCCATGGGCCCCACCAGTCCTGCCCTTCCCTTGGCTCCAGGAGACTATGGGAGGTAGAGCCAGTCGCAGGCTGGGGTCAGGAACCCTCTGGTCCCCCCCAGATCTCTTTGGAAAGCTAAGGTACGTCAGTCCCAGCGAGCCCTACCTTCTGGGTGCTGCCCAGAGGGGCACAGCCCCGGAGTCTGGGGGCTGCCAGCTGTAGCATGTTCCATGGGGGCCGTGCCAGGCACCCCCACCCAGGCTTAAAGAAGTTGCTCATCCCAGCATTTTTCTCCCCATGCCCATCTGGTGGGTGCCAACCACCAGACCCTCCCTGCCTGCTGGGGAGACCTCTGTCATCTAAGTCCTGGTCCCTCTGCGGTCTCAGCTCCTGCCACCAGCTGGGAGGAGGTGGCCACCTGTTGCCATAGCTCTAAGCCTACCTATCAGCACCTACATCAAGGCCTCACTAGGCCAAGGTGTCTGGTTGCGTGCAGAGAGCGAGTGGCATGGCTCAGTGGGGTGGGTGGTGACAGTGGCAGCTGGAAACCAGAGCCACCTTGTGTCTGGCCACCTCTCCTGACCCACCCTCCTCCCACAGAGTCCCTTCTCAGGTAGAGGGAGTGGACCAAGGGGGGCTTGGGGCAGCTGAAGATCCAGAACCCCCCACAGCCATGGTGGGCGGCCCCAGTAGCATGGTATCCCAGCCCCTCCCTGCATGCCTCTAAGGGAGAGACACAGGCTCTGCTCAGAGCTGAGAACCTCTGGGCTGCATCTGTCCCGCTGCTCTCAAATGCCCACCGTCTTCCACCTGAGACAGAGGCTGCCCAGGGTGACCCTAAGCTAAGACTGAAGACTGGTGACCACACCTGGCTCTACTTTCATTCAGTATGGGATCTCCTGTGGCCCCAGGGCCTTGCAGGGGAGGGGACCTGAGCACAGCAAGGCTCACGAAAAACTTGCTGAGGAAATATCTACCCTCTTCTATCCCCCTGGTCTAAATTCCTGTGCTTTATGGGCAGTCTCCCCAACCCCTACCTAGCCTGGAGGAGCCAGGCTTCCTGGGCCCACAGAGCTGGCGCCACTGAGCGGGCCCGGACGAAAGTCCCTGGGCCAGGGCTGGGAGATCAGGGGCAGGAAGGATGGAACGTCTAGGGCTGCCTGGGAAGTGGAGCTGCCGTGACCTTCCTACATCACAGCTCCTTTCTGAGTCCTGGCTGCCTGATGTGGCAAATGACGGGGCAGTCCTTTCCTCCTGCAGCTTCCGACAGGACTGAACGTGTCCGTACAAGGAGAAGCCTGGTGATGCTCCAGAGCCCAGTACAGACACATCACACACCATGTCAGGCACGCCATGACACAGTGACCTTGGGATTAGGAGGTCACCGATGTGAGTTTTGTTTTGTTGAGACACGGCCCTGCTCTGCTGCCCATTTTGGAGTGTGGTGATGCAATCACAGCTCACTGCAGCCTTAACCTCCCGGGATCAAGTGGCCCTTCCACCTCAGCTTCTAAGTAGCTGGGATGACATATACACTCCATCATGCTCACTAATTTTTTTTTTTTTTTGGTAAAGATGGGGTCTCCCCGTTTCCCAGGTTGGTCTCGAACTCCTGGGCTCAAGTGATCTGCCCACCTAGGCCTCCCAAAATGCTGGGATTACAGACGTGAGCCACTGTGCCTGGCCAACCAATGTGAGTTTTCAAACTGGCAGGGAAACCTGTCCCCAGGGTCAAAAGGTCCCATCATCGAAATCTCCCACGATGCCCCTTCATATAGGGCTCTTCAGGCTCAATTGCCTCTTCTTCACCTGCTGAAAGCTACCTTTTGGGAACACTGGCAGGTTCTCATGGCCCTGCCTCCCACCTGGACAGGGACACAGCTCCCTCTATGCACCCTTGGGCTGGCAGGACTCACTAAAAAAGGCCTGGTGCCCCAAGCTGACTTAAAATTTCCAGGGATAGCTCCAGGTGACTTTATTTATTTTTGAGACAGTCTCTGCTGCCCAGGCTGCAGTGCAATGGCACGATCTCGGCTCACTGCAACCTCCGCCTCCCAGGTTCAAGTGATTCTCTGACCTCAGCCTCCCAAATAGCTGGGATTACAGGTGCCTGCCACCATGCCCAGCTAATTTTTTTTATTTTTAATAGAGATGGGAGTTTCACCATGTTGGCCAGGCTGGTCTCGAACTCCTGACCTCAAGTGATCCACCGACCTCAGCCTTCCTAAGTGCTGGGATTACAGGTGTGAGCCACCACACCCAAACTTTGGGTGGCTTTAAAACCAAGTCCAGCTTCCTCAGGATGGCAGGGAAGCACCATCACACCCTTGCAGCCTGGCCTCCCCTTGCTGAGGGGCCTGTGTTTATACTACTGCACAGTCCTTGCCGATCCCAACCTAGCAGCACTCCGGGCCCTTCACACGTGCCGTGTCCTTGGCCTGAAATACTAGGCTTCCTCCTCTGATGAGCAGGCAAGCCCCTACTCGGGCCTTAAGATTAGGCTTAATGGCCACCTCTGAGGTCCCCTCACAGTCCATGCCACTCACCGCACCACCAGATGCCCCTGTCCTGGCCTCCCATGGCCTCTCGCTGAGGCCTCTGTTGCATCTGTGACTGTCTTGGGGCCATTTACTTATCCTTCGCAGGCTAAACTGACTAGATGCAAGTCACAGTCAGGGACACACTGTTTACCCACCAGGACCCAGCACAGATGGGGAGGCAGGGAGTGTTCACAAAAATTTATTTTCTTTTTCTAAAGCAGGTGTCCCCAAACTACGGCCCACGGGCTGCATGCGGCCCCCGGAGGCCATTTATCCAGCCCCCTGCCACACTTCAGGAAGGGGCACCTCTTTCATTGGTGGTCAGTGAGAGGAGCACAGTATGTGGCGGCCCTCCAACGGTCTGAGGGACAGTGAACTGGCCCCCTGTGTAAAAAGTTTGGGGACGCCTGTTCTAAAGCATCAGGCACTGTTGTAGGCCAAGAAATTAGCTGTGACGGAGAGCTGCGGCCCCTGACCTGGCGGACTGTAGGAGAGAGACAGACAGTCCGTACGGGACCAAATATAATCTGATGCCCAGTAGGCGCTGGGGAAGGAGGCTCCAGGAGCAAAGCTGCACCCAGGCAAAGGCAAAAGGGGTGGAAGAGGATCCTGACTCCATGAAGCCTCGGAGCCTTACACACTCGCACACCTGTGCCACTTGCTCTGTATGGATCCCTGACTCAGGGCATGGGGGCCAGGGGAGGAAGGTACAGAAGGAGCACCAGCTAAGAGCAGGCTGAGGTCCGCGTGGCAGCCAGGGTGAACTCAATGAACACTTTTTTTTTTTTTTTTTGGAGACGGAGTCTCACCCTGTTGCCCAGGCTGGAGTGCAATGGCACAATTGGCTCACTGCAACCTCCACCTCCGAAGTTCTAGCAATTCTCCTGCCTCAGTCTCCCGAGTAGCTGGGACTACAGGCAGGTGCCACCACACCTGGCTAATTTTTTGTATTTTTAGTAGAGACGGGGGTTTCACCATGTTGGCCAGGCTGGTCTCAAACTCATGACCTTGCGATCCACCCGCCTTAGCCTCCCAAAGTGCTGGGATTACAGATGTAAGCCACCACATCTGGGGCCTCAATGAACACTATTAATGATGATCATAGCCTCCTCTCTGCTCTAAAAGCTTTCATGTCTCCTAGTTGCCCCTGAGCAAGCCCTAGCAGTGAGGCCCTCCTCCCCAGATCCCTTCCTGATGCTCTTGCTAGTTCTCAAACACAACCACTAGCTTCTGTCCACACTGCTGTCTCCTCACTAGTCCATCTCTGCCTGACAAAGCCCTATAATCACAGGAAGACACCTCCCTCGGGAAGGCCTCCTGCCACCAGCAAGCACCTTTCCTCTTGCTCTGCACGTGCTGCCCCCAGGACAGGCAACTGTGTACATTTCTTATCTCTCCAAAGAAAGAAAGCTGGAACAGACCTGGATACAAACTCTGGCTCAGCCTGGGACTCTCTGAGCCACCTGGGGCATGACACTTCATCTCGCCACACCTTAGTTTCCTCATCTATTTGATGAAGACGTTACTATCAACCTTCAAGAATCAGATCTGGTAACGTGAAGGCAGCCGGCAGAGGGCCAGGCAGGCACCCGGTGAGCAAGGCAACCACTCTCCTCCTCCCCCCCGCCCCCCACATCCCTTCTGCTCCTGACAGGGAAGGGGAGGCTGCTGACCACAGGAAAGGCCAGCAGGGAGGTGGCAGGATGTCCAGGAGGAGGCGGAGGAAGTCCAGCCAAGGCGTTCTGGCCATCACACTCACAGAGCATGCCACGCCCCCCAGCAGCCCAGCCCACTCATCCGCAGGGTCTCCACTCCCTTGAAAGACGACTGCCCGCGCCTGTGCACATACACACCCTGCTCATCCTCCCCTAGCGAGGCCACTGGGCTGTCGGAGCCTCCCTGAAGCACTAGCCAGAAATCAAAAGCAGCCCCACCCCTCCCTTCCCGAACATCATGGTCAATGGGCCAGAGCACCAGGAAAGGAAGTACTCCTTCCCTTATACCTAGGATGACCACCGGCAACTCACCAATGCCCCACCCGCTGCCTCAGTTTACCCGGCTGCGGAGAGTCCAGGGAACTCAGCTGTGAGGCTCAATACGCTAACCATGGCACAGGTAATTGATAGGTCTTGGGTATAGCTCACCCCTAAGAGAAAGGCAAACCCCTGCCACCGCGCCCCCTACCCCGACTCGCAGGCTTGCCCAAGGCCCCAGGGCCGCGGGAGAACGTGGTATCCCAACGCTTTAGACGTCCCGGGACTGGCTCCCGGGCTGTGGGTGGGGCGGTTCGCCCCTTCTCGCCCACCTGACCTCGGGCCACCGGCCACACCGGGGCCCGGCCTGCCCAGGCCCGCGGCGACGCGACCCATCCGCGCCCAAGCCCACCTCCGCCGCTCCCTGGGGCCCATGACCGCCCTGGGGAATCGGGTCTTCCCCTAAGGGGCTGGAGGGGAGGTGGGAAAGGGTCACCCCGAATCCACCCGTGACTGGTGCCGCCAAGTGTGAGAAGGGGGCGGCCGGGACGGGTCGTTCCGACCCCTTAGGGTCGCCTGGGCTCCAGGGGGCGAGTGGACGAGGGAAGGCGAGAGGGGAGCCTGCGGGGAGGGCGAGGCCAGTCTGGCCGACCAGCGCCTCGGAGGTGGCCCCGTCTTCAGGCCCAGCCCTCCTCTCGCCTCAGAGAAGTGAGGAGGGGGCTGCCCGGGAGGGGAGTGGCTGGGCTCCGCCTCGGGCCGTCGCCCTCCTCCCGGCCTGGGGCGCGGGCGGCTGCCGAGGGCACTCACCGTCATGGCGGCGCCCCGGGGCGGCGGGAGCAGGAGGCAGGAAGGTGGACGCGGCTCTCGGGCCGGGCTCCGCGGCGCGGGGACCCCGCCGCCGCCGCCCCTCTCGGCCGCCCGCCGCCGCGCCTCCAGCCCTTCCCTTCCCCGGCGCTGCCCCGGCCCCTTCCATCCGCCCATAAAACTTTTTTTTTTTTTTTTTTTTTTTTTCAAACTTCCTGGGAGGACCCGGGCGGGCCAATAGGCGGCGGGGAAGCCGGGACAAACAGCGGCGGGGGCCGCGGCGGGCCAATGGGAGCGCGGGCCGGGTCGGGGGCGGGGCCTGCAGCGACGGGACGGGCGCGCGAGGGCGGCGGGGCGGGCGGACGGGGCCGCAGGGAGGGGAGGGCGGTGGCGGCCGGAGGGCGGGCGGGCTCGGGCCGCGGGCGCGCTGGGAGGAAGGAAGGGCCCAGTGTGCAGGTGACTCCGTCCGGCCAGGGCGCGGGGGTGGAGGATGCCGGCGGCCAGGCGTGGCAGGCCTCGCCCAGGCTGCGCTCCCCGCCCCAGCCCCGGAGCGCTGGGTCCACTAGGGCTCGGTGCCTTGGTTTGGCGGGGACCGGGGCAAAGCACCAGTACTAACGACTCAGCGGGTCCCACTCGCCAAGAGTCGATTTTCGTCCTCACCGCTGTCTAGGGAGGAAGGTGTCATTTTACTAATGAGAAAACGGAAGCTCAGAGGGGTGAGCCTATTTGCCCGAGGTCACACAGGAAGAAGAGGCGGAATTCCTAGCGAGAAAGCTGGACACAAACTGAGTTCTTGGATGGCAGGGTCTTTCCCAAATGCCCACTTTTCACCAATGGATCTTTTTTGGTTTGGGGTTTTTCAGGTGTAGGCTCAGGTTCACAGAACCCTTGGCCGTTTGTTCGATGCTCTTTTCCTGCAGGTGAGGAGGGACCCTGGTGGAATTGGTTACTAAATGCACTTGGACGTCTTTGTAGCATGGAGATTCCAACCCAGTGTTACTTTAAGCAAGGTACCTCTTGGTGCTCAATTTCACTCTGTGAAATGGGGTAATGCTGTTACCTCATGAGGTTCCTGGAAGGATTAAGTGTTAATTCAGGTAAAGCACCTAAGAAAACCTCTTTATCCCTCATTAGCTATCCTTAGGCAGGGAGGCAGGGAAGCTTGGAATAATTGCCACTTCAGTTATTCTGCCATCTTGATTTGGGGTTCAAAAATTATTGCTCTTGCCGGGTGCAGTGGCTCACCCCTGTAATCCCAGCACTTTGGGAGGCTGCAGTGGATGGATCATTTAAGATCAGGAGCTCAAGACCAGTGTGGCCAACATGGTGAAACCCTGTCTCTACAAAAAATAATTAGCTGGGCATGGTGTCAGGCGCCTGTGATCCCAGTTACTCAGGAGGCTGAGGCAGGAGAATCACTTGAACCTGGGAAGTGGAGGTTGCAGTGAGCCAAGATCGTGCCACCGCACTCCAGCCTGAGTGACAGAGCAAGACTCCATCTCAAAAAAAAAAAAAAAAAAAAAAGAGAGAGAGACAACACAGGACTACTGGGAATTCCCAGGATAAGACAGGTTCTTCTACCCGCTGACTACAAATGTTCTCTGCTGTGCCTGGAACACTTCTCTTCCTGTATTCTATACTCCAACACACACACACTCTCTCTCTTTCTCCCCTTCCCCTTCCCTCCTTCCCACTCCCAATGCTTGTTGGCCTGGAAAATTTCTTCCTTCAAGTCTCAGGCCAAAGGAAGCCGAAGTGTCCCCAGCAGACTTAGAACTGCTGGCACAGTGCTCCCTACATCTGTACATTTCCCCACTAAAGTGATGACTACACTGTTCTCATAAGTTACATGTCAGTGTCCTCACCTAACTGTTCCAGAGGGAGGGGCTGGAATGTCTTTTGTCTACATCTTCGGAAGCCAGCCTAGGGCCTAGGCCCACAGTACATCCTCAGTAAGCATGGGTCAAATGAATCAATGTACCTATGAAGGAACCACAACTCATCCTGGCATGTCAGAGATGGCACAGCCTCAGGGACCCAGGAGTGAGTTATTAAACTGGCAAAGACCAGAGCTACCATTGAGGTTATCTGGTCTCAAACCATTACTCTACTGAAGATAATAAGGTAAAGCTCAGCCGGGCACGGTGGCTCACGCCTGTAATCCCAGGACTTTGGGAGGCTGAGGCGGGCAGATCATGAGGTCAGGAGTTGGAGACTAGCCTGACCAATGTGGTGAAATCCTGTCTCTACTAAAACTACAAATATTAGCTGGACGTGGTGGTGCATGCCTGTAATCCCAGCTACTCGGGAGGCTGAGGCAGGAGAATTGCTTGAACCCAGGAGGCAGAGGTTGCGGTGAGCCAAGATTGTGCCACTGCACTCCAGCCTGGGTGACAGAGCAAGAATCTCTCAAAAAAAAAAAAAATAAATATAAAAAAAATATATATATATAAGGTAAGGCTCAGGGAAGGGCATACAAGTTAGGGGCCAAGCCAGAACTCGACGCCGGGCTTTTTGGCTCTTGGCTTGGGCTAATTTCACTGCTTCAGCCCAAGAGAAGTTTAAATCTGCTCTGTGTAAGTGGGAGGCCCCACTGGCAGTTGCATCCCTAGCTCATTTCCTCACTCCCACATGACAGAGCCACTGCAGCCCAGCTCAGCAAGCCTCAGTTGCTGCATCTTTCCAATGGGGAAAATCTGTGGGGATTCCCAGAGCTGCAGGAGGACTCAGAGATATCAGAATATGAAGGCAGTGATGTAGGGATTGTGTTAGAAGCACTGGGCTCTGAGGTCAGCCAGAGGAGGGTTTGAATCTCAGCTCTGCCCCTTGCTCCCTGTGTGACCGGGAGCAAGTGACCCTCTCTCTCTGAGCTTCACTTCGTCATCTGTAAAATGAATATGAGTATAACTGTGCCTGGGAGTTCAGATCAAACACAATTAGGTGTGCCATGCAGTGAACACGGAGCCGGGCACGTAGTAGGCACAGGTAAGTCCTTGGTAGAGCAGAGGAGGAGCACCCTGGCATAACGATGCTGGTGATTGTGCACCTACTGCATGCCCAGCTCCATGTTCACTGCGTGACGAGCCTGATTGCATTTGATCCGCACTCCCAGGCACAGATGGCCTCATATTGTCCATTTTTCAGATGACGAAGTAAAGCTCAGAGAGGGATGGCCACTTGCTCCAGGTCACACAGGGAGCAAGGGGCAGAGCCTTGATTCAAACCCAGCTCTGGCTGACCTCAGAGTCCAGTGCTTCTAACATGCCCCCTACACCACTGCCTCATATCCTGATCGCTGAGCCCTCCTGCACGCAGCTCTGGGAATCCCCATGGGACTGTGTAACCTGGGATGACTTCCCTGCCTTCATTCCCTCATCTGCACAATGAGGGTTTGGGCAGAATTCCCCCAACTTTGACTCACGGCAGGGCCAGACTTGGGGGCTGCAGGCTGCCTGACAAGACACTCCCTGCCACACCTGGCTTTTCAGGAGGCGGTAGGGGGAAGAGCAGGACTGGAAAATACAGCTGTCTCCTCCTCCCACACCTCCCACTGCCCCACGGCCAGACCTGCTGTATGTTGGTGACCTTTAGTTAGTTTGATAAGGTAATTCCTGCCCATGGCTTAAAGGTACCACACTACTCAGATAACCATGCTTGCCTGCTCACCCTTGGTGCCTTAACTCCAAACAACAGTGAAAGGAAATTCTAGTCTCAGCAGGGTGACTCATGCCTATACTCACAGCCCTTTGGGAGGCGGGCAGATCACTTGAAGTCAGGAGTTCGAAACCAGCCTGGCCAACATGGTAAAACCTCTGTCTCTACTAAAAATACAAAAATTACCCAGGTGTGGTGGTGCATGCCTGAAATACCACATACTCAGGAGACTGAGGTAGGAGAATCGCTTGAAACTGGGAGGCAGAGGTTGCAATGAGCCAAGATGATGGGGCCACTGCACTCCAGCCTGGGCGATAGAGCAAGACTCCCTCTTAATTTAAAAAAAAGTCCGGATGCTGTGCCTCATGTCTGTAATTCTAGGACTTTGGGAGGCCAAGCGAGGTCAGGAGTTCAAGACCAACCTGGCCAAGATGCTGAAACCCTGTCTCTACTAAAAATAAATTACTTGTATTAGCCGGGCTGATGGCGGGCGCCTGTAATCCCAGCTACTGGGGAGGCTGAGGCAGAGAATTGCTTGAACCCAGGAGGCGGAGGTTGCAGTGAGCCAAGATCTTACCACTGTACTCCAGCCTGGGCAACAGATGGAGACTCCTCAAAAAAACAACAAAAACAGGAAATTCTGAAATGGATGGGAAAGTTAGCGTTTCAACAACAGCTCTGCAACCTCCCTGCGTCCCGATCTCCCTGAGCCCTCTCTGCAGCTCTCAGAGTCTCCACAGACGTTTTCCTAATAGAGAGATATGGCAACCAAGGTTCAGTGAGTTTCATTGCAACCCTTCTCTCATCTGAGAATGAGGAAAATCAGCTCCTTTATACCCCAAGCCGTGCAACCTTAGGCAAGTCAACTCACCTCCCTGGGCCTCAGGTCTCTTCATCTGTAAAATGGACACACTATCTCCAGCCTAATGCTGGACCCAGAGCCAATAGCAGTAAGAGAGCATCTCACCAAGGGACCCCCTGAGCCAGCCTGTGGCCGCTGGAGATGGCCAGGCCCCTTCTATCCTGCTGTGAAGGGGGTGGGAGGGAGCGGGTGTCAGCTCCCTGCCCTTACAGAAAACCCAGCCAGAGGCTTGAGTGTTTCCAGGCCTCTCCAGGCAGGGGATGGGTTACGTAATGCCAGATGTTTGTGAAACTGGCTCAGGCCCAGGTCTGAGACACACTTTGCAATCCCAGAGCCACTCCTAAGCCCGCCGTCCCTTCCCCCACACCTGGCTCCCCTGTGGCGGAGGGCTGGCCAGAGGTTGCTGATTCGAAGCTTTCAGCTGTATAGACTATTCCATCACCTCTCACTTGGAAAGCTGAAAGCAGCCCCCAAGCCTGCCCCGGGGGTGGGAAACCCATTCGCTTGCTGAGACCAGGGTGGGCTTTAGCGCTCTGCTTCCACCTCTCCTTCCAGGCGAGGGTCCCAGATGCCTCCTCCTCAGCCCCTACTCTCTCCTTTGCCTAACACCACCCCTCCTCCCTCCCCTCCCCATCTCTATCCACCCTCACCCCTCCAGCCCCCGCTGGAGCCAGCCTACCCTTCGCCACCTGAGGACCCCCAGAGACAGCAGGAACGGATTGAACAGCGTGGGCCGGTCCCCGGGCATCCGCCATGAGGTCACCAGTCGGCCCTTGAGCGGGCTCCCAGCCTTGCCCTCTGCTGGCCTCTTGTCTGCCTGTCAAACAGGGTCCAGTGTTGGCCCCAGGTCCCTTTGGCGAGATGGGGGCACCCGTGGCTACAGCCTCCCCTGCCCTTTCTGTGGTGCCCCCCACGAAACCCCAGGGTTCCCATCTTTCTCTCCTCCCAGAGCTGCCGAAACAAGAGCTGGTTAACACTACATTGTGTTTGACTAACAAGGCGCCCAGGGCCCAGCATCCTCGAAGGTGCGCATGTCATCAACCTAAAGTCAAACCAGTGGCGCCAGCTGGAGGGGAGTGCAGACTGCGGGTGTGTTTCATTCAGCCCACGTAGTGTTTTCAGAGTATTTGACCTTAGGTTAGAGATTTCACCTATAAATTGATATTTCCGCCCGGCGCGGTGGCTCAAGCCTGTAATCCCAGCACTTTGGGAGGCCGAGGCAGGTGGATCACGAGGTCGAGAGATCGAGACCATCCTGGTCAACATGGGGAAACCCCGTCTCTACTAAAAATACAAAAAATAAATTAGCTGGGCATGGTGGCGCGTGCCTGTAATCCCAGCTACTCAGGAGGCTGAGGCAGGAGAATTGCTTGAACCCAGGAGGCGGAGGTTGTGGTGAGCCAAGATCACGCCATTGCACTCCAGCCTGGGTAACGAGAGCGAAACTCCGTCTCAAAAAAAAAAAAAAAAAAAATTGTTATTTTCAGTGTTTCTTGAAAGATCGGACGATGTGGAAACTCTTGGCCCATCTTCCCCAGGGCAACAGCTATCTGGAACCGAGGAGTCACACAAGTGCCCGTGGTCCCCCACTTCTCAGCGTTGTCACCTGCCTGGCCTTCAGGGCGTTAGGTTTGTGACCCCAGCTTAAGCAAAAGGATTGAGTTGCAGACTTCTATAGACACCCTCGGCAGAGTCCCCAAATGCTCCCTCTTTGGAGTTATCCCTGTTGGGAAAATCAAGGCCCCAATGAACAGAGGCATCTGCCCAAAGTCACATAGCAGGTTACTGGCAAGGTAGGAGACAGCCCAGGTGTCCCCTCTCTGGAATCTACAGACTCTCTGGGGGTGGGACTTGCATCAAAGCACAGGTCCAGGAGGGCATTGTGGGTAGGGGTGCCCCTGACCCTCCTATCATCCTCATCACAGACCTGACCATAGGCACGCAACTGTCTCACTAGACTGAACTTGATGGCACCCTGACTCACCTCTGACCCACACCCAGGCATACAGAAGGTGCTCACTACTTGCGTGTGAATGAATGCAGGAATGAGGTAGTTATCAGTTCCAACCAGTCAAGGCTGCCTAGGGGTAGGGGTAGGTCGAGATATTTTCTGCGTTGATGGGCCGGGCCCGTTTCATGGAGACTAGAGGGGCACCCCTGCATCGCCATTTCCGCCTTCTTCGCTACTCTGGCTCCAGGAAGTATGAAGAAATAACCGAGAAAGAGGAAGAGCAAAGTCAAACTTCTCGGAGCCCCTGGGAGGGCTGGCAGCGCCTTTGGCCATCAGCGTCTCCTGTCCCCTCCTGTTCCACACATGGGAAGACTGCCCCCCCGCTTGAAAGAAATCAGGGCGGGACCAGGGGGCAGCATGCAGAGAGAGAGGGCACTGGGTGGTTCCTGGGCCCTGGGTTCTAGTTCGAGTCCAGCTACCCACTGACTGTGTGTAACCTGGAACGACTCCCCTGCCTCCATTTCCTCATCTGCACAGTGAGGGTTTGAGCAGAATTCCCCCAACTTTGACTCAAGGCAGGGCCAGACTTGGGGGCTCCAGGCTGCCCGACAGATGCTGCCTGCCACACCTGGCTTTTCAGGAGATGGCGGGGGCGGGGGGGGGGAAGAGCAGGACCGGAAAACACAGCCCCAGTCTGTCTCCTCCTCCCCTGCCTCCCACTGCCCCACGGCCCTCAGCTCTGATCTCACCTCTCTGGAGGCTGAGGGTGACGAGAACAGTCTGTTTGGCAGGTCCCGGGGAGGGGCGGGCAGAGCCGTGCTCACCAGCTGCAGCCAGGCCTCCGAGCAGCCTCCGTGGGTCCCACCCCCGCACATCTCTCTCCTGCCTCCTGGACCCTGGAGACCCTCCAGGCCTGGCTGACCACGGGCACATCCTCAGCTCCGACTCCTGCCCCTGGAAGCCCTGCTCTCTCTCAGCCTGGTCTGGCCCTCTCAAAGCGGAAGGATCTCTTCCCTCAGAGACCACTGAGTCCAAACTGTCATTTGCCCAGGGAAAGACACTGACCTTTTCGGCCCCAGCAAATGAGAAGCGCGGCCTACAGTTCTGACCTCAGGATGGCCCACCTACCCAGGTCCCCAAGCCAGAAGGTGGCTCTCCAGAGCCCCTCAAGGCCCTGCCACACACACAGATGACCCCGTGGCAAAGCCAACTTTGCTCTAGATGATTCCAGGGCTCTCCTGAGGAATGCAGCCATCTCCAACCTGCTGCCCCCTTCCTCCCCTTCCGTATGTACCCATGCCCATGACCCAACTACCGAGTCGGCCTGCTTCTGGTCAGTCAGGGGGTCTTGGCCTCTGCTTGGTTCTGACTTCTCAGGCTCCTCTGGTGGGAACTGGAGATTAAAAAAAGAGCACAGCTTAGCCCAGCTTATTCTCCAGGATGCATCCATCTGTCTACCTTCTCTATCCATTTATCATCTATCCATGCAACAGCCATCTAACGTCCAGCATCAGTAGATCCGTGTATCCCTCCAACCATCCAATGTCTGTCCCTCATTACTCACCCCTCTTCTATCCAACGTCCATTGTCTACCACCCACACGTGTACCTGCCCTCCATTGATCCGTGTGTCCATTTACCCCATGCCTATGTATCCCTCTCTCCATCAATCATCCATCTACCCATATATCCAACATCTGTCTGTCCACCATCTATCATCCAACATTCATCCATCCATGCAGCATCTATCCATATTCCGCCCAACCTTCAGCTGTCCATCACCTAAGCAACGTCCATCCTAGATGCACCATTAATTCATCACCCAGCTATCCACCCATCACCATGTGTCATCCATCCAACGTGCATCATTGATCCATCACCCGTTCACACGTTCATCCTCCATCCGTTGTCCACCCACTGACCCCGCTGTCCTCCATCCTGCATGTTTCCAATGAGCTGCCCCCTCCTTTATGTCAGGCCCTGGGCCAGAGCCAGAGGTACAGAGAGAAAGCAGGCAGGGCTCAGCTGAGAGCAGTGGCTCATGCCTGTAATCCCAGCACTTTGGGAGGCCGAGGCAGGTGGATCACGAGGTCAGGAGTTGGAGATCACCCTGGCCAAGAGGATGAAATCCCGTCTCTACTGAAAATACAAAAATTAGCCAGGTGTGATGGTGTGCGCCTGTAGTTCCAGCTACTCCGGAGGCTGAGGCAGGAGAATCGCTTGAACCCAGGAGGCAGAGGTTGCAGTGAGCTAAGATCACACCATTTCACTCCAGCCAGGGCAACAGAGTGAGACTCCATCCAAAAAAAAAAAAAAAAAAAAAAAGTGGGGGCAGGCAGAGCTGCTGCCCCCATGGAGCTTCTGGAGAGATGCCAACCCCATTAGATGGACAGACACGGACAGATGAGGGAAGCAAAACTGCCAAGCCCAGAAGGGGACCGTTGCTAGGAGAGACTGTTCAGGGAGGGCTTCTCAGGACTGGGTGCCTGACCTATGACTTGAACAATGAACAGACGTTTGGTGGCTGAAGAGGGGAGGGAAGGGCAGCTGAGGCCATGGGAACAGCACATGCAAAGGCAGGGATATGTGCTCACAGGCCCTGCAGCCAGCTCAGCACCAGCGAGGCAAATCCAGAGTGGAAGGAAGGGAAGGCGGCCTTGAATACCATGCCAAGGATTTTCATAGAGAGGAGCTGGAGCCCTGGCAGGACCTGGTGGTTCCACGTTTTGCCATCTGTGAAATGCCTTTCAGCTCGTGGCATTCCTACGCCTTCCTAGCTACCAGCTCCCAGTCTCCTGAGAATCCTGAGCTTCACCATGAAACTGAAGAATCAATCTCTCTCTCTCTCTCTTTCCTTCCTTCCTTCTTTTTTTTTTTTTGAGGGGGAGTCTTGCTCTGTTGCCAGGCTGGGGTGCAGTGGTACAATCTCAGCTCACTGCAATCTCCACGTCCCAGGTTCAAGCGATTCCCCTGCCTCAGCCTCCCAAGGAGCTGCGACTATAGCCGAGTGCCGCACCTCGCTAATTTTTTTTTTTTTTTTTTTTTTTTTGAGACAGAGTTTCGCTCTTGTTACCCAGGCTGGAGTGCAATGGCGCGATCTCGGCTCACCGCAACCTCCGCCTCCTGGGTTCAGGCAATTCTCCTGCCTCAGCCTCCTGAGTAGCTGGGATTACAGGCACGCGCCACCATGCCCAGCTAATTTTTGTATTTTTAGTAGAGACGGGGTTTCACCATGTTGACCACGTTGGTCTCGATCTCTTGACCTCGTGATCCACCCGCCTCGGCCTCCCAAAGTGCTGGGATTACAGGCTTGAGCCACCGCGCCCGTCCTCCACTTCCTTCTTGACCTGGCTGGCCTGCAGCACCAAGCATGCCCCGGGACACAGCACCATGTCCCCCCTGAGCTGCCTGTGCTCTGTGTGCCTTCCCAACAAGCCTGAAGGCAGGACAAGCTGACTTTTCTGTACTTCTCTGGTGACCATACATGAGTTGATCGGAGGGTCAACTCATGAAAACCACAGGGAAATACTGGGGAGAGGGCTCCCTAGCTTTCCTAAGGGCTCAGGAGCTTTGTGACATGGTGGTTAAAAGCACAAACCTTGGAGTGGACGCTTTGATCTCATTTCTCACAACCTATGCATGTTTGACCCCGAGCAAATGAGCCTGAGTTTCCTCATCTGTCAAGTGGCAACTACCTCCTATCCACCTGAGGCACATATGTCAAGGCCCGGGGCCCAGCACATGGTACCCCCCAATGCCCAAAAGCCCTGCTCATCCTGCGAGAGGTGGCATCGAACTTTGCATCTAGGAGATGAGGAGGCTTTGGAGAAACAAGCAGGAACCCCCACAGCACCCCAGTGCTGCCTGTCAGAGAAACGGTTCGTCCATCTTTTTTTTTTTTTTTTTTTTGAGACGGTGTTTTGTTCTGGTTGCCCAGGCTGGAGTGCAATGGCACGATCTCGGCTCACTGCAACCTCCGCCTCCCAGGTTCAAGTGATTCTCCTGCCTCAGCTTCCCGAGTAGCTGGGATTACAAGCGTGTGCCACCACGCCTGGCTAATTTTGTATTTTTAGTAGAGTTGGGGTTTATCCTTGTTGGTCGTGCTGGTCTTGAGCTCCTGACCTCAGGCGATCTGCCTGCCTCAGCCTCCCAAAGTGCTGGGATTACAAGCGTGAGCCACCGCACCCAGACGAGGTTGGTCCATCTTACAGAGGGAGAGAGACTGGTGTTCAAAACCATGTGCCGTCCTCCCAGTGAGCTGTCACCAGGCTGCAGGACTCTGGCCTCCGGGACCCTCCTTGCCTACCATCTTCGGATGAAGAATGTTCTGGGCTTCAAGGCAGCACCAAAGTACCACTGAACCAGGGGAAGGGTGAGTACCTACTGTGTGCCCGGCGCTGGGCCTACTTTACACACAGCCTCATTTAAGCAGCCTGTCCTGACAGCTAGCTGGACCCAGGGAGCACTGCTGCACCTCTGTATCTGAGAGGAGCTGTAGGGGGCAGAGGGGGTAAGCCAGGCTGTCCTGGACTCAGGAACCCGGGAACCTCCAGGGGAAGGGGCATGACGACACTGGCTACAGTCCCAGGAGGGGTCAGCTGTGTGCCACCAGACACAACATCGACCAGGTATGGTAGAGCCGGGAGGGGAGCAGGCCCTGGCCAGAGCATCTTGCTTGAGGCCTCAGCGTGGTCCGCAGTGAGCAGATCTGGGTTTTGCCCATCCCCCACCAGCAAGCGGCTTCACCCTGGCTTCAGTTTCTTTATCTGTACGTAGTGTATTTCCCACCTGGTTGCTAAGGAGTCTGAATGGGAAAAGTACACATCAAACATTCAGGTCAGGGCTTGGCCCGTAAATGCTTCAAACGGTTGCTCATCATCACTGTCGGGCCAGTTTGGTGTTTGGGATAGGTTGTGGTCAGCAGGGAGGCCCGGGGGATGCAGGGGCTCAGGCTACTCACAGGGAGGCTTTTCCTAGGAGGTTTGGCTGGCTGACTTTCTGCCTACCTTTGGGAGGGTGGGACCCTCGACCCTCCTTACCTGCAGCTCTGGCAAGCTGGGGCTCTCTGCAGGGCTCCTGCTCCCCAGGGGGCCCATCTGCTCCAGGCTGGTCAGAGTTGCAGTCGCCGGTCCTCTTGTCACTTTGGTCTTTGGCCACTGGGTGGAGGTGCAGGTAGGGCTGGGAGGCTGGGCGGGGCCCTGGGGCCGTAGTGCAGCGCTGTATCCATCGACTGGGGTGGCCTCAGCCTGGCCTTCTGGCTGGCTGTGTGGATCCTGCTCGGGGGCATCTTTTGTGCCTGGGGGACCCGGCTCTGGCCCTGAAGCCCTGGCCGGGTCACCCCTGTGTCCAGCTGGGTCCTTGTGGGGCAGCCTGGCCTGCAGGAGCTCCAAGAGGCCCTCCCAGTCCAGCCTGGGGAGACGGGCCCAGGCCCCATCTCCTGGTGCCCGGAGAAGGCCCAGCAGGTCCCTCCAGTCAAGCTCGGGTTGCCTCTCAGGGCCATGTGGGTATGGACAAGCTCCCTCTGCCCCCCGGCCCACGGCGGTGGGTGACCCAGGCTGCCAGGATTGCGAGGTCTCTGCAGGGCCTCCCCAGCTCTCTGGGGTGCTCACGGGTGAACTGCTTTTCCCTCGTTCTCTGGGGGCCTCATGGGTGGACTTCTCCTCCCAGGTCTCTGACTGCCCCCAGCTCTCCTGGTACTCTCTGGGAGGGCCCCCCCATGTTCCCTCTGAGGCTCTGGCCGCCCCCAGACTGGGCTCCCCACATCGCCGCCAGCCCCCAGGGCCCAGGCCTCCCTCCTGGCCACTCCAGCTCCTTTCCAGGTGTCTGTGAGGGCCCTGGGACCCTGGCGGCTCCTCCTGACTCTGCCACACCCCCAGAGGCTGTCTTGTATCCGCTCGGCCACTCTCCAGAGGTCTCTGTGTCCGCAGCTCCCTCTCAGGGGTCCTGGCTGATGTCCTGGGGGACGGCGGGGACCCCTGGAACCACCGATCTCCATCCGGTCTCTTCTCAGGACTTCGAGGACGAGGGGGCTCTGCTCGGCTCTGCTGGGCCGGTTCTGCTTGTTTGGCAGGGGGCTTGGTCACCTGGGGACGAGGTGAGGGAGTGGGTGAGGTTCTCTCTCTGGGGACCTGGCTGCCGGCTCTGCCTTTCTTAGCCAGGCCCCCAGAGAGGCAAGGCTGTGTCCACACAGCAGCCTGAATCAGAGCTGCATCGAAAGCACACAGGGTCCCTGGCCCCCACTCCGGGGGGTCAGCTCCTCCCTTTCACCCTTTTTCCTCAGTTCCAGAAAAAGATCTGCAAAGATCTGTTTCTGTTCTTGGCTTCTCACTCCCTCGAAGATACCGATTCCAGCTGGGGCTATCAGGTGCCAGAACTCCCACCAACACCCCATTCCCCTGGGGTGAGCCCAGCCCTCTGAGTTTTGTTACAGATACAAATCACCCTGAAAGAGAGGGCCCTTAGAGCCAGATTGATGCATCAGGCTTTCCCTGAAAGCTGCTGAAGACAGCAGTATTGGCCGGGCGTGGTGGCTCACCCCTGTAAACCCAGCACTTCGGGAAGTGGGTGGATCACCTGAGGTCAGGAGTGACCAGCCTGGCCAACATGGTGAAACCCTGTCTCTACTAAAAGTACGAAAATTAGCTGAGTTTGGTGGCATGTGCTTGTAATCTCCCAGCTACTTGGGAGGCTGAGGGAGGAGAATGTCTTGAACCTGGGAAGCGGAAGTTGCAGTGAGCTGAGATCTCGCCACTGTACTCCAGCCTGGGAGACAGAGCAAGACTCCACCTCAAAAAACAGACAGTAGCACGTCGTGAAGGAAGGGGGCTGTCTTCAAAGGACCAATGTGGGTCTGGAATCTTGTGCATTTGCCAAGAACTGCTGGCCCTTGGGAAGAGGGGAGAGCCAGATACTCATGACTGGACTCCGACCCTTTCATAGAGATCTTCCTGTCCAGGACCCCTGCCTGGCTCCCACGGGGCAGGAAGAGACAGTGGCTGCCCCTTGGGGTGCGGGGCCCCATACAGCAGGCAGTGCTCACCTGCCTGCTGGGGGCAGGGCTGGACTGTCTTCGGAGAAGTTGGCTCTGGCCTTGGCTGGGCCGCTGTGACCGTCCCTCGTCCCGGGTCTGGAAGGCCCCCGCTGCCTCGGACTTCCTATGAGCAAATGCAGCCACTCCTCTGAGGGACAGTCCCACTGCCAGCACCCCACCCCTCTGCTCCCACCTCCAACAGGAGGAGATGTGGGAGAGCCAGGGGCCCCACTGCAAGCTGGTTGAAGGGCCCTAAGTGACTCTCAGGGCCTCAATGTCCCCTGCTGAGAAATGGGGATGATTTAACACTGCTCTATTCTGCCTCATGAGGATCTTGAGGTCGGGTGGGGAGAGGAATCTGGCTTTGACTCCTGTGTCCTTCAGTACTTCCTGTGACTAACCACCACCCCGCCAGCAGCCCACCAGCCACCCCCAGACAAAGGTTAGGCTGGTCTTAGTGGGAATTAAGATTTATTGAGCACCTACTGTGTACCAGGCACCAGGCACACATAATTGTAATGGCAAAGCATTTACTGAGTACTTCTTACGTTCCAGGGGCCAGGCGCTTGTATCGTGATCTCATTTCATCTCACACAGCCCACGTTGGGGGGTGACAGAGGCAGATTGCTGTGTGCCCCCGTCTTGTATTCTTTGTACCCTTTTCCTGTCCATATCGTAAATTTTGGATTTCTTTTCCTTTTTCCCTCCCATGACTGCTAACCAACAGAATCCCAGCACTTAGCCTTAAAAACTCAGGCTGGCCAGGAGCAGTGGTTCATCCCTGTAATCCTGGCACTTTGGGAGGCCAAGGTGGGCGGATCACCTGAGGTCAGGAGTTTGAGACCAGTCTGACCAGCATGGAGAAACCCCATCTCTACTAAAAATACAAAAATTACCCGGGTGTGGTAGCTCATGCCTGTAATCCCAGCCACTCGGGAAGCTGAGTCAGGAGAATCACTTGAACCCGGGAGATGGAGGTTGCAGTGAGCCGAGATGGCGCCATTGCACTTCAGCCTGGGTGACCAGAGCAAAACTCTGCCTAAAAAAAAAAAAAAAAACCTCCAGGCCATCCTAGCTGTTGGCAAAAGACTTCTGGGCAAGATCAGAAGAAAGAAACATTCTCCCGGACAACTCCAGAGAGGCCAACATGAACTGTTGGAGCAGATGTCATTCCTTTGTTTTTTTTGAGATGGAGTCTCACTCTGCAGTGGCGCAATCTCAGCTCACTGCAACTTCCATCTCCTGGGTTCAAGTGATTCTCTGCCTTAACCTCCCAAATAGCTGGGATTACAGGCATGAGTCACCATGCCTGGCCCTGGGCAAATGTTATTTCTAAGACACCAGACTTAGGCATTGTTGCCGCATCTGCTGAGATCATCTCTCATTTGTGTAACAAGTCTAGTTCCAGTTGTCTTGCTTACTAACGGGGAGGCATGGTTGTTAATGTTTAACGTGATATCTCTGTTGACAGGTAGAAACACCAAACAGAACCTCCGCACATCTCTCCCTTCCTCCACCTCAGGAGGTCACAACAAAAGACCCAGCCACTCCGTGAATGTTTATTTTGGTGGGGTCTCAGCAAATGGAGCCAAGTCTCTGGTGGATGAACTGAACCAGGAAGAGAAGTCTGAAAAAGGCCACCCTATGGTGGGTCCAGAGTGAGGCAGCAAAAAGGGAAGAGGAAATTCTGCTCAGGCCTCCGTAGGTCCTGCCAGCTGTGGTCTGCCTGTGCTTAAGGAATCATGCTGGAACAACAGCTTTAAAAGTTTGAGATTGGGTGGGGCGCAGTGGCTCATACCTGTAATCCCAGAACTTTGGGAAGCTGAGGTGGGCGGATAGCTTGAGCTCAGGAGTTCAAGACCAGCCTGGGCAACAGGGTGAAACCTGGTCTTTAAAAATACAAAAATTATCCAGTTGCCTGACCATTTGGAGAAAAAATAAAAATACAAAAATTAGGCCGGGCACAGTGGCTCATGCCTCTAATCCCAGCACTTTGGGAGGCTGAGGTGGGTGTATCACTTGAGGTAAGGAGTTCAAGACCAGCCTGGTCAACATAGTGAAACTGTGTCTCTACTAAAAATACAAAAATTAGCTGGGTGTGGTGGAGGATACCTGTAATCCCAGCTACTCGGGAGGCTGAGGCAAGAGAATGACTTGAACCCGGGAGGCAGAGGTTGCAGTGAGCCAAGATCATGCCACTGCACTCCAGCCTGGGTAACATAGTGAGGTCCTGTCTCAAAAAAAAAAAAAAAGTATGGGTTTGGGAGGCCAGGTACAGTGTCTTACATCTGTAATTTCAGCACTTGTGGAGGCTGAGGTCGGAGGATCATTTGAACTAAGGAGTTTAAGACCAGCCCTGGCAATAGAATGAGACCTTGTTCTATGAAAAAAAAAAATTTTTTTCATGAGACTGGCATGGTGGTATGTGGCTGTAGTCCCAGCTACTTGGGAGGCTGAGGTGGGAGGATCGCTTGAGCCTGGGAGGTTGAAGCTGCAGTGAGCCATGATCATGCTACTGCATTCCAGCCTGGGCGAAAAAGCAAGATCCTGTCTCAAAAAGGAAGAAGTATGAGGTTGGAGTCTTTTGTTGTTTCATGGCTCTTGCCAATGTCTTTAGAATCAGAGCCATAAAGTACAGTACTTTTGAGTTGTTAGCAGTTATTGGCAGCTGGTTCAGACAGGAACGTAAGTTTCCTGGAAGAAGTGTTTCTGAGTTTGAGGGGCTCCCTGAGCAGGCCGTTTGTACTTTTTTTTTTTTGAGATGGAGTCTCGCTCTGTGGCCCAGGCTGGAGTGCAGTGGCGCCATCTCAGCTCACTGCAATCCCTGCCTCCTGGGTTCAAGCGATTCTCTTGCCTCAGCCTCCCAAGTAGCTGAGATTACAGGTGCCCACCACCACACCCGGCTAACTTTTGTATTTTTGGTAGCGATAGGGTTTCTCCATGTCGGCCAGGCTGGTCTAGAATTCCTGACCTCAGGTGATCCACTCGCCTCAACCTCCCGAAGTGCTGGGATTACAGGTGTGAGCCACTGCACCCAGCCAATTTGTGATCTAATTTGAGGCGAGTGAGTTTCCTTACTCTGTGAGAGCTGAAGGCCTTAGAGTGAATTTCCCCGGAACTGGGGTAGAGGAGCCTCAGTGAAGCCGCAGCTCGAACATGACCCAGTGGGCTGTTCCTCCCTAATGGGGAGGATGGGGAGGCCAATGGCCCAAATAGCTGGTGCAGGGAAGCAAGGCACTTGTGTGTCGTCTTTCGAATGGATGCGTTTTCCATACGAACTGCAGCTCGCGTGATGAACATTCCTCCTGAGAACTCGCCTTCCTTTTTCTCCCCATGTGGAATTAAGAGAAAGGAGCGAGGGACTCAAGAAGATTCTGAGACCCCCCCATGGAGACCCGGCTTGTCTGATGCTGAAGCAACAGCGTCTCCTCGGGGTCACCTGTTCTGGAGGGTTGGTGTGGCCACACCAAGCATGACAAAGGAAACGTGTCTCCTTGAGAAGCTTAGATGGGCTCTTTGACCTCCAGAGAGAATAAAGGACCAAAGCCATCAAGTCTAGCAAATCCAATGAAGGCTGTTTTGAATTCAAATGACCACAAATGCTTATACGACTCTAAGAGATTCCAAAGGCATCTAAGGAAAAATAAATTAAGATCAAGCCAAAACTCCCAACACTTTGATGTGATAAGCCTTTAAGAAAAATTTTCCAGACTTGGGACAATGCTGGGACAGAGTAGATGCTCAATAAATACATATCGATGAGGAAAAGGGAGAAAATCAAAGCACAATCCTACAGCCACCTGCTCACAAGCTCCAGTCTGTCCCTTACACACTACACTGTTAGAAAATTTTCATCTTCCACGAGTGGCCGGGCGCGGTGGCTCAAGCCTGTAATCCCAGCACTTTGGGAGGCCGAGGCGGGTGGATCACGAGGTCAAGAGATCGAGACCATCCTGGTCAACATGGTGAAACCCCATCTCTACTAAAAATACCAAAAAAATTAGCTGGGCATGTTGGCGCATGCCTGTAATCCCAGCTACTGAGGAGGCTGAGGCAGGAGAATTGCCTGAACCCAGGAGGCGGAGGTTGTGGTGAGCCGAGATCGCGCCATTGCACTCCAGCCTGGATAACAAGAGCGAAACTCCGTCTCAAAAAAAAAAAAAAAAGAAAATTTTCATCTTCAGAGGATGAATGGTTTTCTATCTGGAAAAGGTGCCAGATAAGAGGAAAAAATTTCATTACTCAGTAAAATGATAAAACCTTGACTAAATGGTAAATAATCTATTTCAAAGATAGTAGAATGAAATGTATAGGAGTGATTGTGTAAAAACAAATGGTTAATAAAAGTGTAAACCTATTCCTCGTTTCTGTTATTAATATAAACATTTTCTCTCTCTAAAATTAACCTGAAAAAAAAGAAAGAAAATCAATTTTGGCTTAAAGATCTTAAGTCCCCATTGAGTTATTAGTTAAGACAAAATTAGGAAAATTGACATCAGACCAGAAATAGTCATCATAAAACCGTCAAAGACACTTTGGGATGCCAAGGTGGGAGCACTGCTTGACACCAGGAGTTTGAGACCAACCTGGGCAAGAAAGTGAGACTCCATCTCTACAAAAAATAGAAAAATTAGCTGGGCACAGTGGTGCACGCTTGTAGTCCCAGCTACTGGGAGGATGAGGTGAGAGGATTGCTTAAGCCTGGGAGTTGGAGGCCACAGTGAGCCATGATCACACCCCTGCACTCCTGCTGGGTCACAGATCGAGACCCAGTCTCAAAAAAAAAAAAAGGTCAGCCTGTCACAGTGGCTTACACCTGTAATCCCAGCACTGTGGGAGGCTGAGGCAGGCAGATTATGGGGTCAGAAGTTCAAGAGCATTCTAATATGGTGAAACCCTGCCTCTACTAAAAATATAAAAATTAGCCGGGCGTGGTGACAGGTGCCTGTAGTCCCAGCTATTCCAGAGGCTGAGGCAGCAGAATCGCTTGAACCTGGGAGGCGGAGGTTGCAGTGAGCCAAGATTGCGCCACTGCACTCCAGCCTGGGTGACAGAGCGAGACTCCATCTCAAAAAAAAAAAAAAAAAAAAAGGTCAGTGACGCTGAAAATTTTTAAGGTAGTGAAACCCTAAAATGGTGAAGTAGCACCATGAATACTTGTCATTACACATTCATTCAAACCCACAGGCTGTACACCACCAAGAGTGAAGCCTCAACTTTGGGTGATTTGTCAGTGCAGGTTCATGGATTGTAACAAATGTATCACCACCAGTACAGTGGCTCACCAGCACTTTGAGAGGCCAAGAAAGCGGGGTCCCTTGAGGCCAGGAGCTAAAAACGAGCACACATCTCTAGTACAGGACATTGGTAGCGGGAGAGGCTGTGCATGGAACTCTGCACTTTCTGCTCCGTTTTGCTGTGAACCTAAAACTACGCTACGTTTTTGTTGAGATGAAGTCTTGCTCTTGTTGCCCAGGCTGGAGTGCAATGGTGTGATTTTGCTCACTGCAATCTCCGCCTCCCAGGTTCAAGCGATTCTCCTGCCTCAGCCTCCCAAGTAGCTGGGATTACAGCTGCGTGCCACCACACCCTGCTAATTTTATATTTTTAGTAGAGATGGGGTTTGGGGTTTCACTATGTTGGTCAGGTTGGTCTCGACCTCCTGACCTCAGGTGATTCATCCACCTCGGGCTCCCAAAGTGCTGGGATTGGTTATAGGCGTGAGCTACCATGCCTGGCCTAGGGTTTTTTTTTGTAAGGCCTAAGAAAGAATTATACTAATGCCGGAGACCACATAGTTGTCACCTGGATATTAAATGATCAAGCTACTGGGAAAGGAAAATTTTTTTTTTTTGGAACGGAGTCTCACTCTGTTGCCAGGCTGGAGTACAATGGCACAATCTCGGCTCACTGCAACCTCCGAATCTCTGGCTCAAGCGATTCTCCTGCCTCAGCTTCAGCCTCCTGAGTAGCTGGGATTACAGGCACATGCCACCATGCCCAGCTACTTTTTCTTTTTCTTTTGTTTTTTGTTTTTTGTTTTTTTGTTTGTTTGTTTGTTTTTGTTTTTGTTTTTGTTTTGAGACGGAGTTTCGCTCTTGTTGCCCAGGCTGGAGTGCAATGGCGCGCTCTCGGCTCACCGCAACCTCCGCCTCCTGGGTTCAGGCAATTCTCCTGCCTCAGCCTCCTGAGTAGCTGGGATTACAGGCACACGCCACCATGCCCAGCTAATTTTTAGTATTTTTAGTAGAGACGGGGTTTCACCATGTTGACCAGGATGGTCTCGATCTCTTGACCTCGTGATCCACCCGCCTCGGCCTCCCAAAGTGCTGGGATTACAGGCTTGAGCCACTGCGCCCGGCTACTTTTTCTATATTTAGTAAAGAAGGAGTTTCACTATACTGGGCAGGCTGGTCTCGAACTCCTGACCTCATGATACCCACCTCAGCCTCCCAAAGTGCTGGGATTATAGGCATGAGCCACAGCCTCCGGCATTCTCTTTCTTAAAATAGGTGGCTCTGGCCATACATTTTAAATTGACATCTATTTTCTGAAACGCACAGGGACCCATGAGTTTTCTTTGCTAAGTCAGGAAAAAATCATGGGCACTTCCTTCTTGCACAGAATAAAAAACAAACCCATGAGTCTGGATCAAAGGGTTTGAGATTTCACCCTCATTTGAATGAATGTGCTCACGCTCCCCTCCATTACGGATGAGGAAACTGAGGCTCAGGTAGGTTAACTCATCTGTCCAGTCACACAGGTGGAGACGTGACTTTGACCCAGGATTTGGACTTAGCCTTCCTGACTACAGTCTTTGCTGTTGACCACCGGGCTGTGCATGACATCACTTAACCACACACAAAAAAACCAAAAACAGGCCGGGCGTGGTGGCTCACACCTGTAATCCCAGCACTTTAGGAGGCCAAGGCAGGCAGATCATGAGGTCAGGAGTTTGAGACCAGCCTGGGCAACATAGTGAAACTCTGTCTCTACTAAAAATACAAAAAATTAGCCAGGCATGGTGGTGGTCACCTGTAATCCCAGCTACTCTCGAGGCTGAGGTGGGAGAATCACTTGAACCTGGGAGGCAGAGGTTGTAGCAAGCCGGGATCGCACCATCACACTCTAGCCTGGGCAAAAAACCAAACAGCCCGGGCGCGATGGCTCACACCTGTAATCCCAGCACTTTGGGAGGCCGAGGTGGGCAGATCATGAGGTCAAGAGATCAAGACCATCCTGGCCAATACGGTGAAACCTCGTCTCTACTAAAAATACAAAAATTAGGCCGGGCGCGGTGGCTCAAGCTTGTAATCCCAGCACTTTGGGAGGCCGAGGCGGGTGGATCACGAGGTCGAGAGATCGAGACCATCCTGGTCAACATGGTGAAACCCCGTCTCTACTAAAAATACAAAAAATTAGCTGGGCATGGTGGCACGTGCCTGTAATCCCAGCTACTCAGGAGGCTGAGGCAGGAGAATTGCCTGAACCCAGGAGGCGGAGGTTGCGGTGAGCCGAGATCGCGCCATTGCACTCCAGCCTGGGTAACAAGAGCGAAACTCCGTCTCAAAAAAAAATAAAAAATAAAAAATAATAAATAAATAAATAAATAAAAATACAAAAATTATCTGGGCATGGTGGCACATGCCTGTAGTCTCAGCTACTCGGGAGGCTGAGGCAGGAGAATTGCTTGAACCCAGGAGGCAGAGGTTGCAGTGAGCCGAGATTGCGCCACTGCACTCCAGCCTGGTGCCTGGCGACGGAGCAAGAGTCTATCTCAAAACAAACAAACAAAACCCCACAAAACTCCTAAAATGTAGAAACAGAGAGATGGGGTGATTTGCCCAAGGTCACACAGCCAGTAAATGGCAGTCTAGGAGGATTTGAACCCTTTCTTCTGGCACTCTAACCCTGAGAACCTTCCACCTGTCCCACTGCAGAGCCTCCTCCCCAGCCCACCTGGCTGACGCCACCCTGGGCTCACCTGCGCTCCTGCCCGAAGAGGCGCTCCACCTCCGCACGGCCAGGGCTGCGTTTGCGGCCGCCGATGCTGCTTTGTGCCTGGGGCCCTGGCTGTCTCTGTGCCAGCCTCCTGGGTGGGGGCAAGTTGGCCAGCACGGTGTACTCTTCCCGCTCCAGGTTGTGCCTCGTCTCCCCAGGAGGCGCTGAGCCCCGGGAGCCCCCGGAGCTGCCTGGGGAAGGTGAGGGTGCCAGGAACACTAGGTCACTGGGCGGGTGGCGGGGTGGGGAGGAGGCTCGGGGTGCATCTCGGTGCCCGATGCACACTTGGGGGATCAGCACTGGGGAGCCATGCAGAGAGTCAGTGGAGGGGGCCAGGCTCTCCATGCTAGTTCCAGGGGGATCCTGGAAGAAGAGGGATGGCTCAGGAGCCTGGCGTGGTGGGGACGAGAAGGCGGGTGCATCCCGGTGTCCGATGCACACGGGGGCGGGGATGTGGGGGGGCTCGTGCAGAGAGTCCACGGAAGGGACAAGGCTCTCGGTGCTGGCCCTGGGGAGGTCCTGGAATAAGAGGGAAGGCTCTGGGGCCTGGCGTGGTGGGGAGGAGGCCCGGGGTGCATCTCGGTACCCAATACACACAGGTTGGGGGAGCTGAAGGGGCTCGTGCTGGGGGGACTGACACTGATGCTCAGCGTCTGACATGTCTGGGAGGAAGGGGAAGGGGTCAAATTGGGTGTGGCGAGGGGGCGAGGATGCTCGGGGTGCATCTCGGTGTCCAATGCACACGGCAGGTGGTATATAGGGAGGCTCATGGTGGGGCGATTCACTCTCAGGGACGCTAGGCTCTGGGAAGAAGGGGAAGGGGTCGTGCTGCAGATAGCGAGGGGGCGAGGACGCTCGGGGGGCATCCCGGTGCCCAATGCACACAGCACAGGGAGGCTGGGAGGGCTCAGAAGAGGTCAGGGGAGCCCCACAGGTAGCGGGGTACAGAGGCGAGGAAGTCTGGGAGGTGCTCTGGTGGCCTGGGTTATGGGAGGAAGAGGTGGCCCGTGAGGGCAAGTTGTACTGGGTGGGGCCAGAGGAGGACTGGGGTGGGTCATGCTGGGCTGGCCGACTGGGAGATGAAGTCTGAGGCCTGTCACCTTGGGTTGGCCGGAGGGCAATGGACGCCCAGGGAACCTCGCTTTGCTTGGAGCGAGATGGGGAAGAGGTTCGGGGACCATCACTCTGAGTTGGCCGGAGGGGAAAGGAGGCCCAGGGGATGTCTTTGTTAATCCGATGGGGAGACGAATTCCTGGGAGTGTTCCGTTGAGTGGAGCAGTGGGGAGATGATGGTCTCAGATTCTCCTTTTGGGTGCAGTACTGAGAGGAGCTTCCAGGGTTGTCTGGTTGAAAGGAAAGGGAGTGTGTGTGGTCCCGTCGTGTACAAGTGAGTCTGAGGCTATCCCATTTGGTAGAAGAAGTTTTAGGGTTGTCTTGTTGGGTAGAAGATGATCTGGGGGTGTTCTGTTGAATACAAGTTCTGGGGTTGTCCCTTTGGGTGGCTCTGATGGGAGAAGAGGCTCTGGGATTGTCCCGCTGGGCACAGGGTGTTCTGGGGTTGTCTCGTTGGGTGGTTCTGTTGGGAGAGGAGGTTCTGAGATCGTCCCGTTGGGTTGCTCTGATGGAAGAGGAGACTCTGGGATTGTCTCGTTGGGCACAGGGTGTTCTGGGATTGTCCCGCTGGGTGGTTCTGTTGGGAGATGAGGCTCGGAGATCGTCCCGCTGGGCACAGGGTGTTCTGAGGTTGTCCCGTTGGGTGGCTCTGATGGGAGAGGAGGCTCTGGGATTGTCTCGATGGGCACAGGGTGTTCTGGGATTGTCCCGCTGGGTGGTTCTGTTGGGAGATGAGGCTCTGGGGTTGTCCCGTTGGGCACAGGGTGTTCTGAGGTTGTCCCGTTGAGTGGTTCTGTTGGGAGATGAGGCTCTGAGATCGTCCCGTTGGGCATATTGTGTTCTGGGGCTGTCTCTGATGGGAGATGAGGCTCTGGGATTGTCCCGTTGGGTGGCTCTGTTGGGAGAGGAGGCTCTGGGATTGTCCCGCTGGGCACAGGGTGTTCTGGGGTTGTCTCTGATGGGAGAGGAGGCTCTGGGATTGTCTCGCTGGGCACAGGGTGTTCTGGGGTTGTCTCTGATGGGAGAGGAGGCTCTGGGATTGTCTCGCTGGGCACAGGGTGTTCTGGGGTTGTCTCTGATGGGAGAGGAGGCTCTGGGATTGTCCCGCTGGGCACAGGCCGTTCTGCGATTCTCTCGTTGGGTAGTTCTGTTGGGAGAGGAAGGTCTGGGATTGTCTTGTTGGGCACAGGGTGTTCTGGGGTTTTCCTGCTGGGGAGTACAAGCAGGAAAAGAAGTTTGGGGGTTGTCCTGCTGAGTAAAAGAGGTTTTGGGGTTATCTTGTTGGGTGGCTCTTAGGGGAGAAGAAAGTTGAGGATTATTTTGTTGGTTAGATGAGGTTCTGGGGTTATCCTGTTGGGTGCTTCGTGAGGGAGCGGAAGCTCTGGGGGTGTTCCGCCGTGTGGATGAGGCCCTGGAGGTATCCTGCTGTGTGGATGAGGCCCCGGGGCCATCCCTTTGGGTGATTTGGTGGGGAGAGGAGGCTCGGGCGGTGTCAGGCTGTGTAGAGACAGCCTGGGCAACGTCCCTTTGGCCAGGGGAAGTCTGGGGGGTGGTGCTTCGAGGTCCACTGTGTGGTGTCATGGAGGAAGCCTGGGTCAGTGGTGACCGGTGCTGCCCCAGGGAGAAGTACCCGCTTTCTCCCCGGAGCTTTGCCCAGTGCTGTCCTGCGCTCCGGCCCCCACCGCCGGTGTCTGGAGAGAGAAGAGAGAGGCTCAAGGTAAGGCGAGGGGTCCAGACAGCTCTCATATTCCACCTTTCTTTGTCGCCTAGGACCAGTGATTAGGGCAGACCCCACACCCTCCTCTTACAGGCCTCTGTCTGTACCAAGTGACTCCACCTCTCTGACCAAGGCTGGTTAGACAAGGGCTTGGATGCCTCTCTCAAGATGAGATCAAGAATTTGAAACTGGTCGGGCTCGGTAGCTCACACTTGTAATCCCAACACTTTGGGAGGCCAAAGTGGGTGGATCACCTGAGGTCAGGAGTTTGAGACCAGCCTGGCCAACACAGTAAAACCCCATCTCTTGGCCGGGCGCGGTGGCTCAAGCCTGTAATCCCAGCACTTTGGGAGGCCGAGGCGGGTGGATCACAAGGTCAAGAGATCGAGACCATCCTGGTCAACATGGTGAAACCCCGTCTCTACTAAAAATACTAAAAATTAGCTGGGCATGGTGGCGTGTGCCTGTAATCCCAGCTACTCAGGAGGCTGAGGCAGGAGAATTGCCTGAACCCAGGAGGCGGAGGTTGCAGTGAGCCGAGATCGCGCCATTGCACTCCAGCCTGGGCAACAAGAGCGAAACTCCATCTCAAAAAAAAAAAAAAAAAAAAAAAAAAAAGGAGCTGGCTCCTCCTCTCTCTCTTGCTTCAGCTTGTACCTTGCGATGTGCAGGCTCCCCCTTCACTTTCCACCATGATTGTAAGCTCCCTGAGGCCTCACCAGAAGCAGATGCCAGCACCATGCTTCCAGTACAGTCTGTAGAACCATGAGCCAAAAAAAATTATTTACAAATTACCCAGCCTCAGCTCAGGTATTTCTTTCTTTCTTTCTTTCTTTCTTTTTTTTTGGGGGGGAGCTCAACCTCACCTCACTACGACCTCTGCCTCCCAGGTTCAAGAGACTCTCCTGCCTCAGCCTCCTGAGTAGCTGGGACTACAGGCACCCACCACCACACCAGGCTAATTTTTGTATTTTTGGTAGAGACGGGGTTTCACCATGTTGGCCAGGCTGGTCTCGAACTCCTGACCTCAGGTGACCCACCCACCTTGGCTTCCCAAAGCGCTGGAATTACAGGCATGAGCTGCCATGCCCGGCCAGGTATTTCTTTATAGCAACGCAAGAATGAACTAACACGATACCTATCTACCTACCCACACCTACCTATCATTGATCCATTTTGTTGACCCATGTGAGAGGGGCAGTTGAAGCCATCATGACACTTCCCTAATGCCTCTAAGAACAAGGACATTTTCCTTCTCATCCACAATGTCATTTCACACTCAGGAAACAGAACATCAATACAATCCTGTGATCTAACATGCAGTCCATATTCAAATTACCCGAGTTAGCCAGGCAAGGTGGCTCACATCTGTAATCCCAGCACTTTGGGAGGCCAAGGCGGGTGGATCACCTAAGGTCAGGAGTTTGAGACCAGCCTGACCAACATGGCGAAATCCTGTCTCTGCTAAAACAAAAAGTTAGCTGGAGGCGGTGACAGGCATCTGCAATCCCAGCTACTCAGGAGGCTGAGGCAGGAGAACTGCTTGAACCCGGGAGGCAGAGATTGCAGTGAGTGGAGACTGAGCCACTGCACTCCAGCCTGGGTGACAGAGCAAGACTCCATCTCAAAAAAAAAAAAAAAAAGTTGTCAGGCTCAGTGGCTCACGCCTGTAATTTCAGCACTTTGGGAGGCCAAGCTGGGCAGATGATGAGGTCAGCAGATCGAGACCATCCTGGCTAACACAGTGAGACCCCACTTCTACTACAAATACAAAAAATTAGCCAGGCATGCGCCCATAGGCCCAGGTACTCAGGAGGCTGAGGCAGGAGAATCTCTTGAACCCAGAAGGCGGAGGTTGCAGTGAGCCGAGATCGCACCACTGCACTCTAGCCTGGGCAACAGAGCGAGACTCCATCTCAAAAAAAAAAAAAAGTAATAAGTTTCCCCAGTTGTCCCAATAACATCTGCCACAGCTCTGTCTCCTCCTGTCCCAGATCCCACTGGGCTCACACATGGCATTCCGTGTCCTTGTCTCCTTAGTCTCTTTTAGTCAGGAACATCCTCTATTCCCTTTTTCGCCCTATGGATAGTCCAATCATTTTGCAGAATGTCTTTGAATTCAGGTGTGTTTGATGTTTCACTGGGGTGAGGTGCAGGCAATGCATTTTCAGCAGGACGAATTACAAGGGAAGGGATTCCATGCCCACCCCAGCATCCCCACCCCCGACCCCATGCATCACATCAGGGGGCATCTGATGTCGGTTTGCCCCACTCTGGGGATGCTGAGCAGCCACTTGCTGAAGGTGGTATCTGCCCACTCTCCCCAGCCTAAGGGTACCTTTTTCTCTCAGTAACTGACACAGAATCTGAGGGGTGATTCTTGGAGACCATGACTATCCTGTTTCCTGACAACCTACCACCCTAGGGATTTCCCATTTGCCGGCGATTCAGGCATGAACCAGTTATTGCTACAGCGGCCACAGCAGCCTCTGAACTGGTTTCTCATCCTTCAGCCCCGCCCTGCTCCAATTCATCCTTTGTACCTTTGCCCTAAGGAACTTCCTAAGACACAGTCCAATGGCATGCCTTTCTGCCTCAAAAACCTTCGCGCCGGGCACGGTGGCTCAAGCCTGTAATCCCAGCACTTTGGGAGGCTGAGGCGGGCGGATCACGAGGTCAAGAGATCGAGACCATCCTGGTCAACATGGTGAAACCCCGTCTCTACTAAAAATACAAAAAATTAGCTGGGCATGGTGGTGCGTGCCTGTAATCCTAGCTACTCAGGAGGCTGAGGCAGGAGAATTGCCTGAACCCAGGAGGCGGAGGTTGCGGTGAACCGAGATCGCGCCATTGCACTCCAGCCTGGGTAACAAGAGCGAAACTCCGTCTCAAAAAAAAAAAAAAAAAGCCGGGCGCGGTGGCTCAAGCCTGTAATCCCAGCACTTTGGGAGGCCGAGGCGGGTGGATCACGAGGTCGAGAGATCGAGACCATCCTGGTCAACATGTGAAACCCCGTCTCTACTAAAAATACAAAAAAACTAGCTGGGCGTGGTGGCGCGTGCCTGTAATCCCAGCTACTCAGGAGGCTGAGGCAGGAGAATTGCCTGAGCCCAGGAGGCGGAGGTTGCGGTGAGCCAAGATCGCGCCATTGCACTCCAGCCTGGGTAACAAGAGCGAAACTCCGTCTCAAAAAAAAAAAAAAAAAAAAAAAAAAAAACCTTCGGTGGCTCCCTACTACTTAGAGAAGAAAGTCCAAACTCCTTAGCTATGGCCAGGCATGACGGCTCACTCCTGTAATCCCCAGCCAGGAATTTGAAACAAGCCTGACCAACATGGTGAAACCCCATCTCTACTAAAAATACAAAAATTAGCCAGGTGTAGTGGCGGGCACCTGTAATATCAGTTACTTGGGAGGCTGAGGGAAAAGAATTGCTTAAACTGGGTGTTAGGGTTCCAACAAGTCAGGCCCATAGACACCCCCCCACTATTCCATTCTCCCCTGTTAAGCCAAGCTTATAACAGAAACAGCCTCAGGCCTTGTAAACAGGGCACCTAGGTTCCAGGATGTGACCGCATCTGGCTCTTGGATTCACAATGTTGACCCAGTTAAGCAGGATGTCAGCCCCCGAGAACCAAAATGAAGTTTTTCTTAGAACAGCACCTGGCTACCTGCAAACCCCTCTATAGACCCCCATAGTGTGTAAGCCAGGCTGCTGCCTTCATTGCCTGTGGTGAGACAGCCTGGCAGGTTGAAATAAACTTGCTAAACCCAACCCTGGGTCTGCCTCTCCCTGCTTTTGGTCAACCTTACACTGGGGAGGCAGAGGTTGCAGAAAGCCGAGATTGCGCCACTGCACTCTAGCCTGGGTGACAGAGTGGGACTCTGTCTCAAAATAATAATGATAAAATAATAATAATAATAATAATAATAAAGTGGGTAGCATGGCTCATTGTGGCTGCTCCATCATGACAGGGAACTCTATTATTATTATTTTATTTATTTATTTTATTTATTTATTTATTTATTTTTTTTGAGACGGAGTTTCGCTCTTGTTACCCAGGCTGGAGTGCAATGGCACGATCTCAGCTCACCGCAACCTCCGCCTCCTGGGTTCAGGCAATTCTTCTGCCTCAGCCTCCTGAGTAGCTGGGATTACAGGCACGTGCCACCATGCCCAGCTAATTTTTTGTATTTTTTCAGTAGAGATGGGGTTTCACCACGTTGACCAGGATGGTCTCGATCTCTCGACCTCGTGATCCACCCGCCTCGGCCTCCCAAAGTGCTGGGATTACAGGCTTGAGCCACCGCGCCCGGCCTATTTATTTATTTTTTTAAGATGGAGTCTCACTCTTTTGCCCAGGCTGGAGTGCTGTGTGCGGCACAGTCTCGGCTCACTGCAAACTCTGCCTCCTGGGTTATCCACCTCCCGCCTCTCCTGCCTCAGCCTCCCAATAAGCTAGGATTACAGGCACTGCCACCACGCCCAGCTAATATTTTATATTTTTGGCAGAGATGAGGTTTCACCATGTTGACCAGGCTGGTCTCAAACTCCTGACCTCATGATCCACCCACCTCAGCCTCCCAAAGTGCTGGGATTACAGGTGTGAGCCACCGTGCCCGGCTGGAACTGTTACTATTATTAACACTCAGGCCACCAAAGTAAGCCATGCACAGGGTCCCAAATGGCCAGTGAGATGGCTATGTGGGGAGCCCCATGCCATCACATACCCACGAGCATGGGAACGAACCTGGCAGAACTCACCCTCCTTTTTCTGGCCTGCAGCATCTCCTCTCACAGAGGATCTGGTGAGGAGAGATGGAGCCCGTTGGGAGCTGTAGGCTCTCGGCCCCTCCTGAGGCTGCCTCGGGATCATCACTTCGAGCTCGTCCCAGCTGAGGGCCTCCTCCTGCCTCTCGGCAATGTCCCAGTCCTGCCAGAGAAGGGGAGGAGAAAGTATATTTGCAGAAGAAAGGCTCCAGGACATGCAGTTCCTGAATGAGAGGGTGGAAGAAAGGGAAAGGAACTGACATTAAAAAACACTTCCCGGCCAGGCGCGGTGGCTCACGCCTGTAATCCCAGCACTTTGGGAGGCCGAGGCGGGTGGATCACGAGGTCGAGAGATCGAGACCATCCTGGTCAACATGGTGAAACCCCGTCTCTACTAAAAGTGCAAAAAATTAGCTGGGCATGGTGGCGCGTGCCTGTAATCCCAGCTACTCAGGAGGCTGAGGCAGGAGAATTGCCTGAGCCCAGGAGGCGGAGGTTGCGGTGAGCCGAGATCGCGCCATTGCACTCTAGCCTGGGTAACAAGGGCGAAACTCCGTCTCAAAAAAAAAACAAAAAACAAAAAACACTTCCCGGCCAGGCGCAGTGGCTCACGCCTGTAATCCCAGCACTCTGGGAGGCCATGGCGGACGGATCACGAGGTCAAGAGATCGAGACCATCCTGGCCAACATGGTGAAACCCCGTCTCTACTAAAAAAATACAAAAATTAGCTGGGCATGGTGGTGTGTGCCTGTAGTCCCAAGTACTTGGGAGGCTGAGGCAGGAGAATTGCTTGAACCCGGGAGGCGGAGGTTGCAGTGAGCTGAGATCGCGCCACTGCACTCCAGCCTGGCACTGGTGACAAAGCAAGACTCTGTCTCAAAAAAAAAAAAAAAAGAGATTGAGACCATTCTGGCCACCATAGTGAAACCCCATCTCTACTAAAATACAAAAATTAGCTGGTCATGGTGGCACGTGCCTATAATCCCAGCTACTTGGCAGGCTGAGGCAGGAGAATTGCTTGAACCTGGGAGGCGGAGGTTGCAGTGGGCCAAGATCATGCCACTGCACTCCAGCCTGGCGCCTGGCAACAGAGCAAGACTCTGTCTCAAAAAAGAAAAAAAAAAAAAAATTAGCTAGGCGTGGTGGTGCATGCCTGTAGTCCCAGCTACTCAGGAGGCTGAGGTTGGGGGATCGCTTGGGTCCAGGTCAACGCTGTAGTGAGCTGTTTTTGCATCACTGCACTCCAGCCTGGGCAACAGAGAGAAACCCTGTCTCAATCAATCAATTAAATAAAAAGCATGTGCTGTTAGCCTGGCACTGTGCTGGGCTCTAGCAGGTGCTAAGTGCTAAGTCACTCACCTTCAATAAACCTGGGAGACATGCATGTCCACTGAAGCCAAGAGCTTTCCCCAGAGTCCCAGAGTTCTGCATTCAGGACTGCGTGAGACTCCCCAAGGGGCCAGAGAGAAGTGGGTTCAAATCCTAGCCCCAACACTTCCCAGGTGTGTAGCCTCCACTAGGTAGCTCCCCTCTCTGAGCCTCAGCCCCATGTGGGGCCATCGGAGCCTCCGCCTCCAAGGGTGTGGTGGGTCTCCCCTGAGCCCACACCCACCAAGCCCTTAGGAAGGAGAAGCTGGGTTGGTTTTGTTTTGTTGTGTTGTATTTTGTTTTGTTTTGTTTCTGAGAAGGAGTCTTGCTCTACTGCCCAAGCTGGTGTCTAATGGTGTGATCTCGGCTCACTGCGACCTCCACCTCCCGGGTTCAAGGGATTCTTCTGCCTTGGGATCCTGAGTAGCTGGGATTACAGGCACCCGCCACCATGCCCAGCTAATTTTTGTATTTTTAGTAGGGACGGGGTTTCACCATGTTGGTCAGGCTGGTCTCGAACTCCTGACCTCGTGATCCGCCCACCTTGGCCTCCCAAAGTGCTAGGATTACAGGTGTGAGCCACCTCACCCGGACTGGTTTGTTTTATTCTGAAACTTATCACCACCCCTGTCACTTTCCTTTGGGGGGTCTCCTGGGACAAGCCTGTCTCTCCTGCTCTGTGGCAGCCCCTCAAAGTGCAAATGCTTGAGGAAAGACTCCTGGGTCTTCTCTTTTCATAGCTAAATGACCCCCGCAGCCTGCTCCCTTTCCTATGTCCCTTGGAAATCTATGCCAGGGCTGGTCATGGGGCTCAGCACTGTGTGGCAAGGGCAGGGCCCTGGGGTTCTGTGCCACTCTTGCTCTAGACACTGTGCCCAATGTCCCAGCCCTCTGGGACCTGAGAGTGTGTGGCAGCCCGAGCCTGCTGGTGATTCACCCGGAGCTCCTGTTGGCTGAAACTCTTCACAGCCAGCCTCCAGCTGCCCTGGGCCAGCCTGTGCTGAAACTCCCACCCTCCAGGGGTTCACCGGGGTGGCCCGAGGTGCCAGCTAATGGTCCAGAGGACCTCACCGGCTTTCCAGTATGAGGCTCGACCCTGGCCTGCAGTTGAGGCAGGACCCAGGGCTGGAGTCGGTGGCATGGGCCCCTCTCGTCTCCCCATCTCCCGCTGCTGGCTCACCACAAAGGACGAGCTGCTGGTATCATCAGGGGTGGCAGAGTCAGGGCTGGAGCTGGGGTCACAGCTGGGGTTCTCGTTGCTGCTGCCTTGCAGGGGAGAGGTCAGGCCCTGCAGATAGGGTGCCGCCTCAAGCTCCTGGGTCCTGCTCCTGGGGGTGGCTGTGGGGCCCTCTTCCAGGAGCCCTGCTGACGGGGATGGGGCCCTGGGAGAAGAGACAGACCCATGACTTTTTCCCAAAAAGTAATGGGGAGTTAGGAGTACCCCTCACCCCACCCAGGCATACACACTCACTCACAAAGGGAGCCTGGGGCCCACACACTGCACATGCTGGTGTGGGAGGGGGAGCCAATGCCGAGGGCTGCCTCTGTGTCTGGCTTTTTATATGGGTTGCCTCGATGAGCTAAAACAACATCCCTTTAAAGTAAGTATAATAATTCCCATTTTAGGCTGGGCATGGTGGCCTCCATCTGCAATCCCAGCACTTTGGGAGGTTGAGATGGGCAGATCACCTGTGGTCAGGAGTTCGAGACCAGCCTGGTCAACATGGTGAAACTCCATCTCTACTAAAAACACAAAAATTAGCTGGGCACGGTGTCATGCGCCTGTAATCCCAGCAGCTTTGGAGATTGAGGCAGGAGAATTGCTTGAACCCGGGAGGCGGAGGTTGCAGTGACCTGAGATTGTGCCGCTGCACTCCAGCCTGGGCAACACCATGAGACTCCATCTCAAAAACAAATAAATAAAAATACAAAAATTAGTCAGGTGTGGTGGCGCATGCCTGTGATCCCAGCTACTCGGGAGGCTGAGGTTGCAGTGAGCCAAGATCTTGCCATTGCACTCCAGCCTTGGTTATAGAGCAAGATTCCATCTCAAAATAATAATAATAATAATGATTCCCATTTCAGAGAGGTCAAGAGACTGGCTGAGGTCACAGAGAAAGGAAAGGGCAGAGCTGTGTTATGAACGAAAACTATTGCCCCAGCCCCAATTTTCAACCGAAAGTGGAGCTCCTTCTCCAAGTTAGTCTTAGTCTACTGACCCCAAGCTCAGTAAGTCTAAGAAGACATGGCCAGGTGCAGTGGCTCATGCCTGTAATACCAGCACTTTGGGAGGCTGAGGCGGGTGGATCACCTGAGGTTGGGAGTTCGAGACCAACCTGACCAACATGGAGAAATCCCGTCTCTACTAAAAAATGCAAAAACATTAGCTGGGTATGATGGTACATGCCTGTAATTCCAGCTACTCGGGAGGCTGAGGCAGGAGAATCACTTGAACCCGGGAGGCAGAGATTGCAGTGAGCCAAGATCGTGCTATTGCATTCCAGCCTGGGTAACAAGAGTGAAACTCCATCTTGATTAAAAAAAAAAAAAAAAAAAGGCTGGGCGCAGTGGCTCAAGCCTGTAATCCCAGCACTTTGGGAGGCCGAGGCGGGTGGATCACGAGGTTGAGAGATCGAGACCATCCTGGTCAACATGGTGAAACCCCGTCTCTACTAAAAATACAAAAAACTAGCTGGGCATGGTGGCGCGTGCCCGTAATCCCAGCTACTCAGGAGGCTGAGGCAGGAGAATTGCCTGAGCCCAGGAGGCGGAGGTTGCGGTGAGCCGAGATCGTGCCATTGCACTCCAGCCTGGGTAACAAGAGTGAAACTCCGTCTCAAAAAAAAAAAAAAAACCAAAAAAACAAACAAACAAAAAAAGGAGACAGACTCATGCTGGGCTAATGAGGATGTGAGAGGCAGCACGCTCCACGGGCAGTGACAGGTTCACCAGCCTGGATGCTGAAGGAGGGAGCTGCTGAGAAAGCCCTGCTTTAAAAGAAGCCACAGGCTCAAGAAGGCTTAGTGCTGACAGGATCCCCAAAGAGTGACCCACAGATTGGCCTACATGATGATAAGTGCTGACCATAAAAAGAGCTCTGTAGTCAAATGATATACTTTTCTACCTCCCTTACCTAAAAGCCACAGTGCACACAGGCAAGCTAAAGGCTCTGACAAGTCCTGCAGGAAAGCTATTCAACTGCATTTATCCCAGACTTTCTGAAACATACTTGATAGCAAAGTTGTCTTTGAGGGTTTTTTTTTTTTTTTTTTTTTTTGAGACGGAGTCTCGCTGTATCACCCAAGCTGGAGTATAATAGCACCATCTCAACTCACTGCAACCTCTGCCTCCTGGGTTCAAGCAGTTCTCCTGCCTCAGTCTCCTGAGCAGCTGGGATTACAGGAACCTGCCACCATGCCCGGCTAATTTTTGTATTTTTAGGAGAGACGGGGTTTCACCATGTTGGTCAGGCTGGTCTTGAACTCCTGAGCTTAAGTGATCCACCCACCTTAGCCTCCCAAAGTGCTGGGATCACAGGTGTGAGCCACCTTGCCCTGTTTTTTTTTTTTTTTTTTTTTTTTGTATGTTTGTTTTTAACATGCCTACCCATGAGGAGCACCTAATCACAGTGCAGTGCTGATTTGATTCAAGCCCTTTTATTTTACAGACAGGAAAAATGAGACACAGAAAGACAGAGTAACTTGCTCAAGATCCAGCAGGGATGAATCTTAAGCTGGGACCCAGGTTTCTAGACACTCAGGCCATGGCCTCCCAAGGTACCATGACCCTAAAGGAAGACTTCCACTTGGGCCTGAGGATGGAAGGAACCCCAGAGCCTGGAGCAGTGCACACCCAGGTAGGTGGGTGACAGCAGGTGCCCCTGGGTGCAGGGACTATTTAATCTTTAAAGCTGTGCGAAGGGAACCAGCAAATGTGAGCAGGATGTGGCCATGCCCACTGCAAGGTGGGTACACAGCAGCCACACACCCAGCTGAGCGAGGTCTTGGAAGGTTATGGGGTGGGCAGGGCCCCTGGGAGAGACAGCCAGGGTTGGGGAGGGGAGGCTCAGCCACCCAGGTGCAAGCACAGTGGTGTGATCTGAGTTCTTCTGTGGGCCTGAGGAGCACGCCCACCTCCTGCCTGTGCCTAGGCTTGGAGGACTGAGCACATGACCCATGCCAGCAGCCATTAGATACAGGCGCTGCCTTGGGGAAGGAGCGCAAGTGGGAAGGGTGAGGGTGTTCCACCCGACAAAGATCTTCCCCGAGCCCTGGGGCTCTACCCACCTCTTGGGGCCTGGCCTGAGGCCTGGGTCCACCACAGGCTGGCAGCTGGAGGTTGAGGAGCTAAGTGGGTCCTCAGGGACTGGTGGGCATCGAGGCAGGTCGCAGTAGGGCACCTCAGCAGCCGAAGGGCTCCTGAGCTCCTGGACCAGGGTTGGAGAGAGGAGGCAGCTCAGAGCCCACGTGGGTGCTCCCCTCCCCCTGCACAGCCCCTCCCGGCACTGGGCAGTGTGGGAGTCTCCAGGCGTCTCCTCCAGGGATCTCACACTTCCCAAGGAGCTGCCCATCAGGCAGGAAGCGCCCCTTGGGACTCAAGCCGAGGGCTGGTCGAGGCGCCTGGTGTGTGCATGCACACGTGTGTATACATATGATGGGCCTTGGAGCAGGTATGTGTATGGATAAAGGCCTGGTATTGGGGGCACACGTGTGCACATGGCATCGAGAGCTCTCGTGCATGCACGTCTCTGCAGTTCCCGAGGGTACACTGATCTGTATGTTTGCATAATTTTAAGTTATGTATACATGCATGTGTGTGTGTGCGCCCCAGAATGAGCTGGATAGAAGGATCCATCAGGTTCTTTTCTGGCCAAAAGACAAAGCTGAGGAGGAAGGATTCAGTGGGCTGAGAGAAGGGAGAGGTCTGAGGGAGGAAGAGGCGGTTTGATGGTGGAGGAGATGGGAAAACAAGGCCTTGGAGTACAGAAGAGATTTGCCCCACTAACAGAGAAGCAGGGGCTCCAGGGCTGGAGGGTCAAGGCCCAGGAAAAGGGCGGGGGCCTGGAGCCAGCTGCCCACTCCTCTCTCCCTCCGCCCTCGGGAAGCCACACCTATGAAGGCTGGTCTGGTGCTGGGCTCACCAAGGGGGAATGGCTGCTCACCTCCAGGGTCCCCTCCCCATTCCTCCCCACCTCGGGAGAGCTGCAGGTCCCTCCCCTGGTGGTGGGAGACAGTGGCCATGTCACCCTGCGCCCCGCCTCCTCTCGGATTACCTGGGCTGCGGGCTCTGGCGGTGGTGGCGGCTGTCGGCTGTCAGCACCCTTGTCCCCGGGGGGCTCCGGCTCAGGCCCCCACGCTGCCGCCTTCCCAGGCCCCGACTCCAGGCCGTGGTGGCAGCAGCAGCTGAGGCAGTGGAAACCTTAGAGGGACTGGCTTCGGGAGCAGGGGCCCCTCATTACTGTTTCATAAGCCAGGGCCCGGCCAAGAACAATGTGGGACATGAAACCGCAGGAACCCGATCCCAGCAGCTCACCTGAGAGCTAGGAGGGGCAGGAGCCTGGGCATGGGATCCCTGGGGATCCTGGAGTCCAGAGCCCAGGGCCAAGGCAGCAGCCTGGTCGGCACCCTGGGGTGGGCACAGGCTCTCCAGGTTCCAACAAGGCAACTGCTAAGGGACGGGCGGTGCCAAGGATTAGGGCTGGGGTGTCTGCTGTGACAGCCAGGCCAGGGGAGGCCCAGCAGGATTCAGTTTCGCCCCCTGCCCTGCGGTCAGATTCTGATCAGAGCTCGGCAGCAGGAGGTGTCAGATCCACAGCCGGGCCTGGCGCCTTGGCCACCCAGGGGACACCACAGCAGAAATGAGGAAGGAGAGGCACTCTAGGCATCAGCCAGGGGTCTCTGGCCTGCCAAGCCCAGCAGGAGCCCTAGCTTGATGTGACATCTCATCCTGGCTTTCACCCCAGCCCCCATCGCCACCCACCACCCGCTCGAACGTGCCCCCTGGTCAGTCGCCAGCTCTGATTTCCTATCTGGCGGGTCAGCACTGGCTCTGGCCTCAGATGGACCTCAGTCCGCATCCTGGCTCCTCCACTTCCCCGCTGGTGACCTCAGGCCGATAACTTCCCCTTTGGGAGCCTTGTTTTCTCCTCTCTGAAATGGAGGCTGAGGTATGACCAAGAGCTGGGCCATGTGACGTATCCTCTCTGTGCCTCAGTTAGCTCATCTACAAAACCAGCAGGACAGCAGGACCCACCTCCTGCGGGTGTTCTGAGAATTAAATGAGTTAATATTTGTAAAGGGCTTTCTTCTTCTTTCTTTCTTTTCTTTTTTGAGGAAGTCTTCCTCTTGTCGTCCAGGCTGGAGTGCAATGGTGCAATCTCGGTTCACTGCAACCTCCGCCTCTGGGGTTCAAGCAATTCTTCTCCTGCCTTAGCCTCCCCAGTAGCTGGGGTGACAGGTGCCTGTTACCATGCTCAGCTAATTTTTTTTTGACCAAGTTTCACTCTTGTTGCCCAGGCTGTAGTGCAATGGCTCAATCTCAGATCACTGCAACCTTTGCCTCCTGGGTTCAAGCAATTCTGCCTCAGTCTCCCGAGTAGCTGGGATTACAGGCATGTGCCACCACACCTGGCTAATTTTGTATTTTTAGTAGAGATGGGGTTTCTCCATGTTGGTCAAGCGGGTCTTGAACTACCAACCTCAGGTGATCCACCTGCCTTGGCCTCCCAAAGTGCTGGGATTACAGGTGCGAGCCAGTGCACCTGGCTAATTTTTGTATTTTTAATAGAGACAGGGGTTTGCCAGTGTTGGCCAGGCTGGTCTCGAACTCCTGATAGCAGGTGATCAGCCTGCCTCAGCCTCCCAAAGTATTGAGATTACAGGTGTGAGCCACCCCACCCGGCCCATAAAGGGACCAATAGTGTCTGGTCTCAGCCTGGGCAGCAGAGCAAGACATTGTCTCTACAAAAAATTTTAAAAATTAGCTGGGTGTGGTGACGCATGCTTGTAGTCCCAGCTATCTGGAGGCTGAGGCGGGAGTATTGCTTGAGCCTGATGAGTTATGATTTTGCCATTGCACTCCAGCTTGAAAGACAAATGAGACTCTGTCTCAAAAAAAAAAAAAAAAAAAAAAAAAAAAAAACACCAAAAAAAAAAACCTTAAATATAACAAGTTATGTAAGAATATTAAATAAAATTTGATAAATGTTAAACTGGCAGAATAATGTTAAATACTGTTAAGAATAAATAGTCGGGCACAGGGGCTCACATCTGTAATCCCAGCACTTTGGGAGGCTGAGGGAGATGGATCACAAGGTCAGGAGTTTGAGACCAGGCTGAGCAAGATGGTGAAACCTCGTCTCAACTAAAAATAAAAAAAGAAAATTAGCTGGGCACAGTGCTACACGCCTGTAGTTCCAGCTACTCGGGAGGCTGAGGCAGAAGAATTGCCTGAACCCAGGAGGTAAAGGTTGCAGTGAGCCAAGATCATATCACTGCACTCCAGTCGGGGCGACAGAGCGAGACTCCATCTCAAAAAAACAAAAAGATGTCACAACTGGACCCAACCGTTTCTTCGCTGAGCTCAAGGAGACACCTTTATCAGGCTCATGGAGGTAAGTCTGCACCCAGTATAGGTGCATAGGGATCATAGCTGCAGCAAAGCTGGGGATGGTTTTGTTTTTTTGAGACAGGGTCTCACTCTGCTACCCAGGCTGGAGCGCAGTGGTGCGATCACAGCTCACTGCTGCCTTCCCAGGCTTAAGTGATCCTCCCACCTCATCCTAGTGAGGAGCGAGGATGACAGGCTCCTGCCAGCAGGCCCTGCTAATTTAAAGAAATGTTTTCTTTCCTTTTTTTTTTTTTTGAGAAGGAGTTTCGCTTTTGTTGCCCAGGCTGGAGTGCAGTGGCACACTCTCAACTCACTGCAACCTCTGCCTCCCGCGTTCAAGCGATTCTCCTGCCTCAGCCTCCTGAGTAACTGAGATTACAGGCACACATCACCACACCTGGCTAATTTTTGTATTTTTTAGTAGAGATGGGGTTTCACCATGTTGGTCAGGTTGTTCTCCAACTCCTGACCTCATGATCCACCCGCCTAGGCCTCCAAAATTGCTGAGATTACAAGCATGAGCCACTGTGCCCGGCTTTTTTTTTTTGTTTTTGAGACGGAGTCTCGCTCTGTTGCCCAGGCTGGAGTGCAGTGGCACGATCTTGGCTCACTACAACCTCCACTTTTGGGGTTCAAGCAATTTTAACGCCACAGCCTCCTGAGTGTCTGGGACTACAGGTGCATACCACCATGCCTGGCTAATTTTTATATTTTTAGTAGAGGTGGGGTTTCGTCATGTTGCCCAGGGCTGGTCTCGAACTCCTGAATTCAAGTTGATCCACCTGCCTCGGCCTTCCAGAGTGCTGGGGTCATAGGCCTAAGCCACTGTGCCTGGCCTCCATTTTTTTTTTTTTTTTTTTTTTTTTTTTACATAGATTTTTTTGACTCCATGTTGGAAATCTCTTGACCTAAAGCCAGGGGCAAATATAGCCAAGGGTCTAGAATCCTTGGAGGCAAAATGGGTTAAACTTGGTCCCTGGAGACCTGTTGTGACAGAGAGATGGGGAGACAGTGAGTGAGGCAGAGAGTCAGCCAGGGAGACCTGCCCTGACCCCAGCAGCAGCATCTGAGGGTGGCAGAAAAAATCCCACCCATTCCTTCAGTGCTGACCATGCAGCACCTTGGAATGGGTCCAAAGTGGTAAAGGAGTGAACAGGGAGGTAAGTGGAAAAGGCCGGAAGAGGGTGTACCATCTTCTGGGACCCATGGTCAGTTTTTTTCGTTTTTTTTTTTTTTTTTTTTTTTTGAGACGGAGTTTCGCTCTTGTTGCCCAGGCTGGAGTGCAATGGCGCGATCTCGGCTCACCGCAACCTCCGCCTCCTGGGTTCAGGCAATTCTCCTGCCTCAGCCTCCTGAGTAGCTGGGATTACAGGCACATGCCACCATGCCCAGCTAATTTTTAGTATTTTTAGTAGAGATGGGGTTTCACCATGTTGACCAGGATGGTCTTGATCTCTTGACCTCGTGATCCACCCGCCTAGGCCTCCCAAAGTGCTGGGATTACAGGCTTGAGCCACCGCGCCCGGCGGTTTTTTTTTTTTTTTTAAACAAAGTTTTGCTATTATTGCCCAGGCTGGAGTGCAATGGAGCGGTTTTAGCTCACTGCAACCACCGCCTCCTGGGTTCAAGCGATTCTCCTGCCTCAGCCTCCCAAGTAGCTGGGATTACAGGTGCCTGCCACCACATCTGGCTAATTTTTGCATTTTTAGTAGAAACAGGGTTTCACCATGTTGGTCAGGCTGGTCTCAAACTCCTGACCTCAGGTGATCGGCCCGCCTCGGCCTCCCAAAGTGCTGGGATTACAGGTGTGAGCCACTGTGCCTGGCCCAGGGTTAGTTTCTTACTATCACATGTGGTACATAGGTGGTTGCCTGCCCAGAGTTGGGTCCCAGGGCCTGGCTCAGTGACACAAAGTCACCCTCATGCATTTGCAAAAGGAGAGTTTCACAGCCTTGAATCATTAAAGCAACCAGAAGCTCAAAAAGTGGAGGATTTGATGCAGTGGTCTTCTCCGATTCTTTTTTTTATTTTTTGAGACAGAGTCTTACCCTGGCAGTGGCCTGATCACAGTGCACTGCAGTCTCGATCTCCTGGGCTCAAACAATCTTCCTGCCTCAGCCTCCCAAGCAGCTGGGACTACAGGCGTGCACCACTACACCCAGTTAAATTTTTAGCTCTGTAGAGATAGGCTCTCACTGTGTTACCTAGGCTGGCCTTGAACTCCTGGTTTCAAGCCATCCTTCAGCCTCAGCCTCCTACAGTGCTGGGACCACAGGCAGGAGCCAATGTGCCTGGCCCCCTCTCTTACCTTGAAACCATCTCTGGCCTTGGCCCCTGGGGAGGAGGGGCCCACGGTGGGGTTTGCCTCCAAGCCTCTGTCCTTCTTGACTGTCTCTGCTGATTCCCTGGCCTTCACCCAGGCCTAGTCTCGTCTCATTCCACACTTTCCTCCGCAGACGATAGGCTCATCCGTGAGCAAGACTTCGGTCAGTGACAGAGCCTGAAGACTGGTAGGCCTCCGTCTCCCATGGCAGTCTGGCCCTGAGCTCCAGCCCCTCAATTCACTAACCTCCCCCTCATCTCCACTGTGTCCTACCCGCACCTCACACCATGCCCCAGATAGCGCCAGACAGACCTCCGAACCCAAGTATCCTGCCTGGAGAAACAACAGGAGTCAGCCATGGGTCTCCCCCTCCCCCACTCCCAGATCCTGCAGAAGCGCCTATTCAGTGAGTTCGGAAACGTGTCCATTTGCCACCATCTGAAAGCCCTGTCATCTCTGGCATGGATGAGTACATGCACCTTTTCCTGGCAGGTCACCTGATTCGCTCTCACCACTCTGCACTCCATTCTCTCTGCCCAGCAATCAGAGTGACTGTGAAAAATGCAAATCAGAGCACATCACTCCCTTATTTAAAAGCCATTGAAGAATGGCTTGCCCAGGCCAGGTGGCTCATACATGTAATTTCAGCACTTTGGGAGGCCAAGGAGGGTGGATCACTTGAGGCCAGGAGTTCAAGACCAGCCTCAACAGCATGGTGAAACCCCATCTCTACTAAAAATACAAAAATTAACTAGATATGCTGGGCGCGGTGGCTCACACCTGTAATCCTAGCACTTTGGGGGGCTGAGGCAAGCAGATCACCTGAGGTCAGAAGTTCAAGACCAGCCTGACCAATATGGTGAAACCCCGTGTTTAAAGAATAAATAGCCGGGTGCGGTGGCTCAAACCTGTAATCCCAGCACTTTGGGAGGCCGAGACGGGTGGATCACGAGGTCAAGAGATTGAGACCATCCCGGTTAACATGGTGAAACCCCGTCTCTACTACAAATACAGAAAATTAGCTGGGCATGGTGGCACGTGCCTGTAATCCCAGCTACTCAGGAGGCTGAGGCAGGAGAATTGCCTGAACCCAGGAGGCGGAGGTTGCGGTGAGCCGAGATCGCGCCATTGCACTCCAGCCTGGGTAACAAGAGCAAAACTCCGTCTCAAAAAAAAGAATCCTAAGTCCTCAGCATGTCTGCAAAGCCACACAAGGCCAGTCAGTGGGACCAGGCCCCCGATTCTCCATCCTTGTCCTATAGCTCCTCTGTGCCTCCCTCTGCGGCCTCTCCGGCCCCATGTGCAGCCTCCTTCCTCCTCAGGGCCTTTGCATATTCTTTTGTTTGTTTGTTTGTTTTGTTTTTGTTAGGGACAAACTGCCTCAGAAATCCCCCTCCGCGTAAGCTGATGCCTTCCCCGACTCTGATTGCTCTGCAGCTGCACTTCTGAACTCCTACCTAGGCGCCCCATCAAGGCCGCAAGTGATTATGGCCACCCGGGCAGCTCGGGGGAGGACAGGAAAACATAAGTTGTTTATCCATACTTATAAATTCCTGTTTGACACATATGTGTAAAAAATCCTGGTTTCTCTCTTTTTTTAAAAACTGCTGCCACAAAAGTCACAGGATGATGTATCGTAGGTCTGTTACAAGTTGACAAACTATCTCTGTGCCTGTTACAAGCTGATAGATTATCTCAGTCCTGAAACTCCCTTATGCGCCTCTCACCCCATATAAACCCCTCGTTTTATAAGCTCGGGGCTGCCTCCTCTGACTGTTACGGGGCTGGCGAATAAAACATGCTCGCCTGACTCTGAGGCTGCAGTGAGCCATGGCTGGACCACTGCCCTCCAGCCTGGACTATAGAGCAAGCCCTAACTACCAAAAAAAAAAAAAAAAAAAAAAAAAAAAAGAAAGAGAGAGAAAGAAAATCTCCAGCCAGTTCTGGTGTATTCTTAACATCTCTCTAACATCTGCTAATCTCCCTTTTTGACAAAGAGCCAACAGGATCAAGCTCAGAGCCTTCCATAGTAAACAGTCCCAGCTGGGCACGGTGGCTCACGCCTGTAATCCCAGCACTTTGGGAGGCCGAGGTGGGTGGATCACCTGAGGTCAGGAGTTTAAGGCCAGCCTGGCCAACATGGCAAAACCCCATCTCTACTAAAAAACACAAAATTAACCAGGCGTGGTGGTGGGCACCTGTAATCCCAGCTACTTGGAAGGCTGAGGCAGGAGGATCGCTTGAATCCAGGAGGCGGAGGTTGCAGTGATCTGAGATTTCGACATTGCCATTGCACTCCAGCCCGGGCAACAGAGCGAGACTCTGTCTCAAAAAAAAAAAAAAAGAAAAGAAAAGAAAAGAAAACACTCTCGAGTTAGGATTTGATGACATTTCTGGTTTTTTGTTTGTTTGTTTGTTTGTTTGAGACGGAGTTTCGCTCTTGTTACCCAGGCTGGAGTGCAATGGCGCGATCTCGGCTCACCGCAACCTCCTCCGCCTCCCGGGTTCAGGCAATTCTCCTGCCTCAGCCTCCTGAGTAGCTGGGATTACAGGCACGCGCCACCATGCCCAGCTAATTTTTTTGTATTTTTAGTAGAGACGGGGTTTCACCATGTTGACCGGGATGGTCTCGATCTCTTGACCTCGTGATCCACCCGCCTCGGCCTCCCAAAGTGCTGGGATTACAGGCTTGAGCCACCGCGCCTGGTGACATTTCTGTTTTGATTTTTTTCTTTTTCTACCTTTTTTCTTAACCTTGTACTTACAGGAAATAATTCTAGTTTTCTACTTGTGGTGATGATGTGAAGTTTTGTTTCAAAAGAAGGGGAAAAAGATGTTGATTTAAAGAATAACAAAGTAATAATAGATTCAATGAGGCAATAGTAAAACTCATATAAGCAGGAAGAAAGTGAAGAGTGTAAAATATTCACATGGTTCAACCACGTCATTGTAATGTGGGAAAATTGAGGCTGTGGTCGGGGGGAAGGCCAGCATTTGGTTTAACTGCAAGTTAGTGGACAGGAGAGGCCCAGTCCATCACCCATGTTCCCATCCCAAACCACCCCAACGATGTGGAAAACTGGCCCACCTGGTATCTTGCTCGATGGGCCTCCTCAGGGTGGAAGCAGTTTTGACAGTGGTTCTGGGTGAGCATGTTGGCCTCAAAGTGTTCACATGGAGCTCGCCCAGATACCTCCTCCATGTTGGGTGAGTCAGGCCAGGGCTGTTCCTGTGATCCAGTGGCTGACCCTCTAGGTGAGGCCTTGGGAAAATGAGGGGGAGGCAAAGACCAGATGACTGGCTGGTCACTCACCTGAGCCCCAGCCCCAGTTGCCCCAGTTTCCAAACAAGGACCAGGGAAATAAGGTTACTCATCCATTCCTTTGGATGTTCCTGTTCTCCATTCATCCCTGTTCATTTAGCTCACTCAACAAACACTCACTAAGCACCCACTAAGCACCCAGGCACTCACCTGCATTTGATGTGTGATTTCTAGTCCTTAATGCAGTGTTGCTGAAAGTGCATACCAAGGACTCTGCATTACACCCTCCTGGGCTGTTCATAAAAATGCAGATTCCAGGCCGGGCACCATGGCTGATGCCTGTAATCCCAGCACTTTGGAAGGCTGAGGTAGGCGGATCACTTGAGGTCGGAATTTTGAGACTAGCCTGGCCAATATGGTGAAACCCGACCTCTACTAAAATTATAAAAATCAATTGGGTGCGGTGGTGCATGCCTGTAATCCTAGCTACTTGGGAGGCTGAGGCAGCAGAATGGCTTGAACCCGGGAGGCGGAGGTTGCAGTGAGTCTAGACCTCACCATTGCACTCCAGCCTGGGCAACAGAATGAGACTCTGTCTCGAAAAAAAAAAAAAAAAATGCAGATTCCTGCTGGGCACAGTGGCTTGTGCCTGTAATCCCAGCACTTTGGTAGACCAAAGCGGGCAGATCACTTGAGCCCAAGAGTTCAAGACCAGCTTGGACAACTGGCAAAACCCCATCTCTACAAAAAATACAAAAATTAGCTGGGCAGGGTGGTACAGGCCTGTGGTCCCTGCTGCTCAGGAGGCTGAGGTGGGAGGATCATCTGAGTCTGGGAGGTCAAGGCTGCAGTGAGCCATGATTGTGCCACTGCACTCCAGCCTGGGTGACAGACTGAAAGCCTGTCTCAGGAAAAAAAAAATGCTGAGTAAGATGCTGTGGACCTGCAGTCTGAGCTACTCAGAAGCAGAGGCAGGAGGAGCTCTTGAGCCCAGGAGGTAATTGCTATAATTGCACCTGTGAATAGCTACAGCACTCCAGCCTAAACATAGTGAGACTCCATCTCAAAAAAAATATCTAGATTCCCCTTTCCCTCTCCCAGTCCACCCAGTCAGAATCTCTAGGGGAGTGAGGTCTGGGGCTGTGCATTTTAAAGAAGTGATTTCAGCCAGGGGCTCATGCCTGTAGTCCCAGCACTTTGGTAGCCTGAGGTGGATCGCTTGAGGCCAGGAGTTAGAGACCAGCCTGGCCAACATGGTGAGACCCCGCCTCTACTAAAAGTATGAAAATTAGCTGGGCGTGGTGCGCACCTGCAGTCGCAGCTACTTGGGAGGCAGAGCCACAAGAATCACTTGAACCTGGGAGGTGGAGGTCTTAGTGAGTGGAGATCGTGCCACTTCACCCCAGCCTGGGTAACAGAGAGAGACTTTATCTCAAAATAAGTAAATAGATAGAAATAAAAATAAAAAAGAAGTGATTCTCTAGGTGATTCTAATGCACCCCAAAGTTTGAGTGTCCTTGTCTTACAGCTACTCTGCATTGTAAATCAAATTAATCCTAATTTTAGATCAGGAAACTGAGGCTCCGAGAGGTTCCTTAGCTCCCTCAAGGTCACAGTGGCTGATTCCAAACCAGGTCCGTGTGTGTCCCTGCTCTCTCGGAGGTGGAAGTGAGGGGCACAGCGCCACACTGCCAACTCACACAGGTCCCTTGGGAAGCACAGGGAGGGCAGCAAAGGCCTGCCCAGGTATTTTCAGAGTTGAGGACAATGTCTTTGACAAAAGTGAACAGCCTAAGGTCACACAGCAAGTTGGTGGCAGAGCTTAGCCAAAAATAAGCCCTGGTGTCTCTTTTTGTTTTGTCTGTTTTTTTAAGACAGAGTCTCACTCTGTCACCCAGGCTGGAGTGCTGTGGTATGGTCTCGGCTCACTGCAACCTCCGCCTCCTGGATTCAAGCAATTCTCCTGCCTCGGCCCCCCAAGTAGTATCTGGGATCACAGGCATGCGCCATCACTCTGGATAATTTTTTTATTTTTAGTAGAGGCGGGATTTTGCCATGTTGGCCAGGCGAATTTCTGACCTCAGGTGATCCGCCTCCCTCGGCCTCCCAAAGTGCTGGGATTACAGGTGTGAACCACCATGGCCGGCCCTTGTTGTTTTTTGGGGGGTGGGGGCAGGGTGTTGCTCTGTGACTCAGGCTGGAGTACAGTGGCTTGATCACAGTTCATTGCAGCCTCAAACTCCCAGGCTCAAATGATCCTCCTGCCTCAGTATCCCCAATAACTGGGACCACAGGTGCATGCCACCATGCCCAGCTAATTTTTAAATGTTTTCTTCTGTAAAAACGGGACCTTGGCCAGGTGCAGTGGCTCACACCTGTAATCCCAGCACTTTGAGAGGCTGAGGGAGGCGGATCACTTGAGGCCAGGAGTTTGAGACCAGCCTGGCCAACATGGTGAAATCCTGTCTCTACTACAAATACAAAAACTAGCTGGGCGTGGTGGCACACACCTGTAATCTCAGCTACTCAGGAGACTGAGACAAGATAATTGCTTGATCCCAGCACTTTAGGAGGCCGAGGCGGGTGGATCACGAGGTCGAGTGATCGAGACCAACCTGGTCAACATGGTGAAACCCCGTCTCTACTAAAAATACAAAAAATTAGCTGGGCATGGTGGTGCGTGCCTATAATCCCAGCTACTCAGGAGGCTGAGGCAGGAGAATTGCCTGAACCCAGGAGGCGGAGGTTGCGGTGAGCCGAGATCGCGCCATTGCACTCCAGTCTGGGTAACAAGAGCGAAACTCCGTCTCAAAAAAAAAAAAAAAAAAAGATAATTGCTTGAACCTGGAAGGTGGGGGTTGCAGTGGAGTCAAGATTGCCCTGCTGCACTCCAGCCTGGGCAACAGTGTCTCAAAAAAAAAAAAAAAAAAAAAAAAGGCTCTTGCTGTGTTACTAAGGCTGGTTTTGAACTCCTGAACTCCTGATCTCAAGTAATCCTTCCCCCTCAGCCTCCCAAAGTGCTGGGATTCGAGGTGTGAAGCATCACGCCCTTCTGAAACCCTGCTGTCTTCACTTGTGCAAGGGTTCTTCTTTCTGGGTGCCCCTGGGGGCTCCAACATCCATGCCCTGGAAACTGGGTCAGGAGAGTCTCTTAAAGATGCCCTCTCTACCCACACAAAGTCCCAGGGGAAGAGTGGGGGGTGGGAGGAAGGCAACATCCCAAAACACATGCAGCTTTTGGTGCCCCCAGGTCACCTGCCCACATCCATCTTCACCTGGTGCGTTCCAGGGGATCAGGCTTTTGTTGCCAGTCTTGGTGAGCTGAGGAATTTCACCTCCTCCCCTGGGACAGCCAGAGCCAGGGCAAGGCTCCGCTCCTCCACCATCAGACCTGGAGAAGGGAATGAGGTGGGGGCGACAGCACGGCACGGTGGGCAAAGGGGCACCCACTGGCCCCTCCGTGACCCCAGGGTCTCTGCTCTTCCCCAGACGGTTGTCCTCCCGACTCCTGGTGGTGGTGGAAGGGGAGGGGGGGCGCATCGGCCCCGCCCGTCCTGGGCGTTGCTCTCCTGGTCTGGCCACATAATGGAGCGTCCCCTAGCAGGAGGACGCCGCTCATTTTCCGGAGGGCGGGTAGGGGGATCTACTCCACGTGCCCCTCGCTGCTCCCGTTTTCTCCCCTACTCACAACCAATAGGCAGAATCCTTCTCTAAAATGCACTTGAGATGTGCATATAAAAATCAAAACCTTAAGCAGCTACGCATGCCCCACCCGGAGAATGGCCCCGGGACCCCTCTCCATCCAGCCATTCACCCAGTTCCTCCCAGCATCCCTCGATCCCTACCCCTCCCATGGGCCACCCCCAACCGGCTCCTCTTTTCCGCGGTCTAGTACTAACCTTGGCTGGGTTTCCACGCACAGGGGCTGCCGGAGAGGGAATACCAGGGTCACGGCCTCTATTTTAACAATGAATCAGAGCGATGCTCGGGCGGTAGAAGGAGGGCACACCCCTGCCACGCTCGCCTAGGCGCTCTCTGGGTGCCTCATTTACATGAACACTGTGGGATTGGACAAGCCAGAGCAAGGGGCGGGGCGGAGGCGGGCGGGGCACGGATACCTCTAACCGCGGGACTCGCAGCACGTTTAGCCTGGGCAGCCTGCAGTCCTCGCCCGCTGGGAGACCCCAGGGAGCCCTCGAGAGGGCTGGCACTGGCGGATCTGGCTCCTTCTGACCTCTTTCCCGTTGGTTCTTTCTGGCGACAGTCCGCTGGGCTGGCTTTAGCACAGACCTTGGACTACAGTCTTAACAGTTTTCTTACCTGTAAATAAAGGAGACAGAGGCCTGGCGCGGTATCTCCTACGCCTGTAATCCCAGCACTTTGGGAGGCCGAGGTGGGCAGATCACTTGAGGTCGGGAGTTCGAGACCAGCCTGGCCAATATGGTAAAACCCGTCTCTACTAAAAATACAAAAATTAGCCGGGCGTGTTGGTGGGCGCCTGTAATGCCAGCTACTCGGGAGGCTGAGGCAAGAGAATCGCTTGAACCCAGGAGGTGGAGATTGCAGAGAGTTGCGATTGTACCACTGCACTCCAGCTTGGGTGACAGAGCATGCCTCTGTCTCAAAAAAAAAAAAAAAAAAAAAAAAAAAAAAAAAAAAAAAAAAAAAAAAAAAATTGGAGATAGTATAATACTACCTGTGAGGAAGAAATGAAAATGAAATAGTGGGAAGTCGGCCGGGAGCAGTGGCTCACGCCTATAATCCTAGCATTTTGGGAGGCCGAGGTGGGTGGATTACCTGAGGTCAGGAGTTCAAGACCAGCCTGGCCATCATGGTGAAACTCCATCTTTTAAAAGAAAAAAAAATTTTTTTTTAATAAAAAAATAAAAAGAAATAGTGGGAAGTCAAAAGTACGACATGTATCAGAACAAGTCCAGGCACCTAGTGAATCCTGAGTGGATGTACAATTCTAAAACTACAGCACCATGATTGTTATTTGCAGTCAGAGCTCCAGCGACTACCAAACATCCCTGGCTGAGGGTTTCCAACCTTCATTTGCACATGGCCATGGACTTGGAGCTCACTGGCAAAATGCAGTTTCTCCCCCTTTTAGGCTAACATTTATTCTGCACTGTCTGTATGCCAGTTCCTATTCTAAACCCTTTACATTCATGAGGGCATGGTAAGCTGAATTCATTACCAAGCTCCCCATTTCACAGCAAATAAAGATCAGAGAAGTTAACTTGCTAGTGTCACACAGCTAGTAAGTGGCAGAGCCAGGATTAAAACCTGAGTGTAGAGCCAGGCAAGGTGGCTAACGCCTATAATCCCAGTACTTCAGGAGGCCGAGGTGGGCAGATCGTTTGCCAGGAGTTCAAGACCAGCCTAGGCAACACAGCGCAACCCTGCCTACAAAAAAAGAAAAAGGGGTAAAGAAAAAATGGCCAGGCGCAGTGGCTCACGCCTATAATCCAGCACTTTGGGAGGCCAAGGTGGGCAGACCATGAGGTCAAGAGATTGAGACCATCCTGGCCAACATGGTGAAACCCCATCTTACTAAAATACAAAAATCAGCTGGGTGTATAGTTGCACACACCTGTAGTCCCAGCTACTTGGGAAGCTGAGGCAGGAGAATTGCTTGAACCTGGGAGGCAGAGGTTGCAGCGAGCGGAGATTGCACCACTGCACTCCAGCCTGGCACCTGGTGACAGAGTGAGACTCTGTCTCCAAAAAAAAAAAAAAAAAAAAAAAAAGAAGAAAGAAAAGAAGAAATAAATGGCTAGGCTGGGCATGATGGCTCACATCTGTAATCTCAGCACTTTTGGAGGCTGAGGCAGGTGGATCACGAGACCAGGAGTTAAAAGACCAGCCTGGCCAACATGGGGAAACCCCGTCTCTACTAAAAACACAAAAATATGTGGATGTGGTGGAGCACGTCTGTAATCCCAGCTACTCAGGAGGCTGAAGCAGGAGGTTGCAGTGAGCCGAGATCATGTCACTGCACTCCAGCCTGGGCAACAGAGCGAGACTCTGTCTTTAAAAAAAAACAAAAAAAGGCTGATCCTGACTCTTCCCTGGTTAAACTCACCCCTACTTCAGGGGCTCTCTCTGCCCACAGGATCAGAGCGCAGATCCCTATCTCGGTATCAGGCCCAGCAGGCTGGGCCCTGCTGACTTGCAAGCTTTCTCCTCTCCTCCGACCCTGACCCCCGCCTCTGGCTTTCCCTTGCTCACCAAGGGCACCGGGCCCTTTCTCCACACCCTTCCCTCCCCTGTGTGCCTGGGCAAGCTAAGTCATCTTTCCAGACTCAAGTCAGTCACTTCCTCTTGAAAGCCTTCTTGAACGCCCTCTCCCCTGAACTTATACAGATGTCTGCTCTCTAACACTTTATTGAACCCCTGACCTTGGGGGACACCTCTGTGTGTCTGTCTCCTTCATGAGATGTGAGTACCATGTCTTGATAGCCATGATAGGGTAACTTTTAATGTTTTGGCACCTGAGACTCAGTTTTCTCATCTATCAAATGGAGCTAAAAGCCACTTTACAATGCTGCTGTGAGTTAATAATGTAACTGGCCCACCAGAAGGGGTGGATAAAAGTTGTTTCCTGGGCAGGGTGCAGTGGCTCATGCCTGAAATTCCAGCATTTTGGGAAGTTGAGGCAGGTGGATCACCTGAGGTCAGAAGTTTGAGACCAGCCTGGCCAACACGGAGAAACCCCATATCTCTACTTAAAATACACAAATTTGCTAGGTGTGGTGTTGGGTGCCTGTAATCCCAGCTACTCCAGAGGCTGAGGCAGGAAAATGGCATGAACCCAGGTGTCAGAGGTTGCAGTGAGCTGAGATCTCACCATTGCACTCCAGCCTGGACAACGAGTGAAACTCCCTCTCAAAAAGAAAATACAGGCCGGGCGCGGTGGCTCAAGCCTGTAATCCCAGCACTTTGGGAGGCCGAGGCGGGTGGATCACGAGGTCAAGAGATTGAGACCATCCTGGTCAACATGGTGAAACCCCGTCTCTACTAAAAATACACAAAATTTAGCTGGGCATGGTGGCACGTGCCTGTAATCCCAGCTACTCAGGAGGCTGAGGCAGGAGAATTGCCTGAACCCAGGAGGCAGAGGTTGCGGTGAGCCGAGATCGTGCCATTGCACTCCAGCCTGGGTAACGAGCGAAACTCCGTCTCAAAAAAAAAAAAAAAAAAAAAAGAAAAGAAAATACAGGGCTAGGTACTGTGGCTCACGCCTGTAATCCCAGCACTTTGGGAGGCCAAGGCAGGTGGATCATGAGGTCCACCTGGGAGATGGAGGTTGCAGTGAGCCGAGATTGCACCACTGGACTCCAGCCTGGTGACAGAGACTCTGTCTTTAAAAAAAAAAAAAAAAAAGGCCGGGCGCGGTGGCTCAAGCCTGTAATCCCAGCACTTTGGGAGGCCGAGGCGGGTGGATCACGAGGTCAAGAGATCGAGACCATCCTGGTCAACATGGAGAAACCCCGTCTCTACTAAAAATACAAAAAAAGTTAGCTGGGCATGGTGGCACGTGCCTGTAATCCCAGCTACTCAGGAGGCTGAGGCAGGAGAATTGCCTGAACCCAGGAGGCGGAGGTTGCGGTGAGCCGAGATCGCGCCATTGCACTCCAGCCTGGGTAACAAGAGCGAAACTCCGTCTCAAAAAAAAAAAAAAAAAAAGAATTAATCAATCCTTCCGTGTTGGGCCCCGCCTAGGAGCTGCTGGAAGCTGGGGGATCCTGCCCCAGTGTGGCGATGGGAAATGACCTGGGATTCAACTGCTTCCACTGCTTTAGTGTCAGCTGAGACTGCCGGGCGGGCCCAGGACAAGAGACAGGCCCAGAGGCTCCTCAGTGAAAGGCACAGGGGGCACTGCTCCCCCACTGGCCTCAGGAGCCTGCTTTCAGAGCAGCAGGCGGGTTCTGGATTCTAGCAATGGACACACTGGTCCGTAACCCTGGTTAGGGGACCCAGCACCTTAACAGAAGCAGAACTGGACTTTATTGCAGCCACAGGGAAAACTGCAGGGGACAGAGCCATGTCCACCACCCCAGAAACCTGCCCTTGCACGTGGTATCAGGGGCAAACAAATCACAAGTGCACAAATCTCTGATGAGTTTCCCAAATTTGATGAGTGCCAGGTGGGGCGCACATTTGGGAAGTTGCCCCAACGTGGCTCTGAAGGCTCTTCCTGCGGGACGCTGCGCTCAGCTGCCCACTCCTTCTGGAATTCAAACCCCAGGCAGAGGTAGCTGGCCCTAGGCCAGAGGGCTCCTGGCTTCCCAACTTTGAGCTGTGCAGTCACCACCTTGGTGCAGGCTGGACGACAGGGACAGCAAGATGACAAAAGCCAGGTCCCCGCAGCCTAGGCTGGAGCACAGCTTGGTTCTCAGCCTCACTCCCCGCTGTGCTGTGCTCTGCCTGTCAGACGGCGACGCTGGGCCTTGCTGGTACGAGCGGCCCCTGGGGGCTTCTTGGAGTCCTGGGCCCTGCGGGGGTGTTTCCTCCTGACCTTTTTGCGGCTGTGTGCATGCAGTGCTGCTGTGAGAGAGGAGATCCTGGGGGAGGGTAGAAAGCCTCAGTTTACCTTGGGAACAGGGTGGCAGGTGGAGACTGCGTTGGGGGGTGACTGACAACCTGGCTCATGGAGGGGGAGTCAGGACAGGTCGCAAATGCTGGGACTCCTCAATTCATGCCAGAGTTGGCCTGCTGTACCTCCAGCGTGCCCGCCAGCCACTCAGCTCAGAGAGACAGGCCCTTCGCCCAGGCATGAAGGGCACCGGAAGTCAGACATTCTCAGGGGGTGGGTGGAACAGGACGGGGCAATGAAGAGAGGCTGATGATCAATGACAAGGCAAGGCAGAGTGCTGCTCCGGGCCCTCCACCTGCTGCCCACCACCCCTAAGGGCCAGGCCGCTACTGCCAGCCAGGAGGAGTGGGACCGGGGAGGCGCAGGCCGACACTCACCGCTGAGAGAGCAGGGGGTCTCTGGACTTCCTCGGCAAGGCTCTGGTGGGCATGGATGCCTCCTCCTCCTCGGACCTGTCCCCAGCCCCTCCCTAAAGAATCATAAGACATTGACTTAGATGGGGCAGTAGCTGGGGAGGCCTGGGCTGGGCACCTGAGGGGTGGCTCTCGCTGCTGCATCACAGGCCTGGGATGGGACTAGAGAAGGCCTCGGGCGGAAGATCACTCTGTCTGCCCTAAAGCAAGGATTACACAGGGGACGGCCATGCTTCAAAACCCTCTCCTGCCTCTAGAAGCTTCCAGTACATACTTAAACATTCAGGAATGAAAATCCTAGCTAAATGATAAGACTTGTCTTTGTATCAGATCTTGCAGAAGAATGAGCATAAAATGAAAGACCAGTGTGACATCAGTATGGTTTTCTTTTCTTTTCTTTTTTTTTTGGAGAGGGTCTTGCTCTGCCACCCGGGCTAGAATGCAGAGGTGCAATCTCAGCTCACTGCAATCTCCGCCTCCCAGGTTCAAGTGATTCTCCTGCCTCGCCTCCTGAGTAGTTGGGATTACAGCTACCTGCCACTGCACCCAGCTAATTTTTGTACTTTTAGTAGGACAGGGTTTCCCCATGTTGGCCAGGCTGGTCTCGAACTCCTGACCTCCAGTTGATCCCCCCACCTTGGCCTCCCAAAGTGCTGGGATTACAGGCATGAGGCACTGTGCCCGGCCCTGAGATCAGTATGAATGTGACAGGGGAGTGGCTCCAGGACTTAAGGACACAGAAACTCCCTGGAGGAAATGTGTTTTATATCATAACTGTGTACATACACGTCCATAAATTCTTAGGCAAACCCAGATACAACTCCAATGGAAACAGCCATCTTAGGAAACAATACTTACCATGATGCTTTCTGGTATTTTCAATTATGATATTCTTATTCTTTATGCTGGTTGCAATTTACTCATGATTCATAACCCACAGGTTGAAAACCCACTTAGTGCACACAGACGTGCCAGGGCTGCCAATGGCACAAAGAGAACGATCGCAACAAGCAGCTGCCTTTTGTGAAGCATTTACAACAGGGCTGGGCACTGTGCCAAGTGACTCCCACGGATTAACCACTTTGATTCTGACAGCAACCCCACAAGGCAGGCGCCGCCCCCAGCAAGCCCAGGTCACGAACAGAGAAATGAAGCAGGCAACCTGAAGGAACCTGCTCAGGCTCCTCAGCCGCTCAGCAGCCGGGCTGGCCTCTGCAGCGCCCCAGAAGCAGGGACTCACGGGTCCAAAGGGCAAGGGCACTGGCACTGGGATACCCATGACATGGACCAGCACTGAGCCACCCTCTGACAAGCCAGTCCGACCCACCTCAGGTGGGGTCAGCCCGAGCAGCTGAGCCCCGGAGAGGTCCAGGTCACTGATGGTGGTCACGGTGACTGTGTGGTTGGGGTGGTCGTACTGCACCGATTCCGTCTTTGCTGTCACCAGCCGGTCCAGCTCATCTGCCTCCTCTGTGGGGATGGACACAGCCCTGGCCTTAGCCAGGGGAACCAGTGACCAGGCTCCAGCCTCCCTTCCGCCCTGAAGTGTTAATGCCTCCCTCTACTCTGGACGTGGAGAGCATCCACAAGGTCCCTGGCGCTAGAGCCTGGCCTGCGGATGAATGTTGAGAATGATCCCATTTCCTTCCTGCTCTGGCTGGTTCCCACTTCAGACAGACCCTCTGTGACAGCTGCTGCTGTCCCTCTCTCCAGCTCTAGTCCTTTCAGTCTTCAGAAACCGGGCCCTCTGCTCAGGCTTGATTAACCGTGGGATTTACGTCTAACTCTCCTGGTCTCTGTTCCACTTGTACTGAGAGGTGCTAGGACCACCCTTGGCCCCAGAGAAGCCCCCAAAATCCCTAGGGCCAAGGAGGTCAGCTTCTTTGCATTCCACCCACCAAGGGAATATATAAACCGGGCCCATCAGCTGTTCTCCAGGTCAGACCAAGCATGCGACTTACCCAGTGCCTCTTCTCTCTCTGCCAACATCTTCAAGTATTCCTGGTGGCGCTGAAACCACACAGGCAGGTAACACAGTGAGTATGGCCTCTTAGCCCAACCTCAGGCTGGGGTATTAATCGCCCCCAGGGTGACTGAGACCATGATTCAGACTGCGAGATCAGAAGGAGACTCCACCTTCCATTACTCCCAGACCCAGGCCCACGGAGTCTCCACCTGAATAAACTGTCATGGGCCCTGCCCACACACATGCTGGCCCATGCTTACAGCTGCCTCTATTAGGGAAATCCAAGGCTGCAAGTACCCTAAGAATCAAAGACCTCCCTCCCACTTTCCCCCTGTGTACCTCCTCCCGAAGCTTCCTCTGCTCCTCTTTCAGCCGCTGCTTAATCTCCTCAATGGCTGCCTTCTTCCGCTCAACCTTCCGCTTGTGGAAGCCTGTCAGGTATTCCCTAAAGGAGGGAAGCCGGGAGAGACAGGAGAGTCGCAGGAGATACAAGAGAAGGGCTCGCTCTAGGAGAAAAATGGCTAATGCCACACTTGCTGTGTGCTGTGCCCCATTCCAAAAACTTACAAGTATTAGCTAATTTAACCCTTACAACAATGGCCAGACATGGTGGCTTACGCCTGTAATTCCAGCACTTTGGAAGGTCAAGGCGGGTGGATCACTTGAGGCCAGGAGTTTGAGACCAGCCTGGCCAACATGGTGAAACCCTGTGGCTACTAAAAACACAAAAATTGGCCAGGCACAGTGGCTCATGCCTGTATTCCCAGCACTTTGGGAAGCTGAGGGAGGTGGATCACTTGAGGTCAGGAGTTTATGACCAGCCTGACCAACATGGAGAAATCCCATCTCTACAAAAAATACAAAATTAGCTGAGTATGGTGGCACATGCCTGTAATCCCAGCTATTCGGGAGGCTGAGGCAGGAGAACTGCTTGAACCTAGGAGGTGGAGGTTGCGGTGAGCTGAGACTGCGCCACTGCACTCCAGCCTGGGCAACAAGAGCAAAACTCCATCTCAAAAAAAAAAAAAAAAAAAAAAAAAAAAAATTAGCAGGGTATGTTGGCGCATGTCTGTCGTCCCAGCTACTTGGGAGGCTGAAGCGGGAGAATCACCTAAACCTGGGAGGTGGAGGTTGCAGTGAGCGGAGATCGTGCCACTGCACTCCAGCCTAGATGACACAGCTAGACTCGTCTCAAAAACAAACAAACAAAAAAACCCTCACAACAACCTGTGCAGTGGGTAACAAGCTCCATTTTACAGATGGGAATGTTGAGGCACAGAGTCTAGGTTACTTGCCCAAGGTTAGAGAAAGGATACATTTAGGAAAACAAGGGAGATACTGCCTCTTTCCACTCAAATACTAAGGGCTCTCAAGTTCAGGGAACAGGACCAGGTGGGAGGGCACACGCAGTACATGGGATTACCCTTCCACACTCTCTAACAGGACTTTCAGGAGCACCCTGATCCAGACCTTCAGAACCCTGCACTAGACCAGCACCCGTGTCCCCAGGACACCTGACCCTGAACTCTCCTATAGGGCCTGCTGATGCTAGGAGTTCCCTGATGATGCCCAGCATTTCCCTCCCTCCATTCCTCGGTCTGATCTCAGCCCCTTCTCATCTTGCCAGTGCCAGCTGCTCTGTTCCCATTTTACCCCACAGTCCAGCACTGGGCTTTTCGCTGACCCGCTACCATGTGCCATTTATCTGTCTGGCCGGACGCTGAGGCTCAGAGGTTCAGCTTCCTGATACGGGACGTGGCACACCAAAGGAGCCCAATAAAAGTCTGGGGAGCGAATGAATGAACTTAAGCCACTCTCATTTTATTAGCTCATCATTCATCATCCACGGCTGAGCGCCTGCTGTGTGCCGGGCCGATGGACTGGACTGGGCTAGGGTGGTCGAAGCCACTGCTCTGATGCCCGAGCTTCCGGCTGTCTGGCGGAGCAGAGACCCTAGGCGAGGTGAGGAGGCCAAGAAGGGACAAGCGGGAGCAGGGACAAACTGGGAGGTGCAGAGGGGTTCTCTAGCCACGCCAGGGGGCGGGGCCGGAAGAGCCCTCGGCGAGAGCGTGCCCGGCCCGGACCTAACCTTGGCCGAGGCTCCAGGGGAGTCCGGTCCGGCTTTGCCACTCACCGCCTCTTCTCCTCGTCGAAGCTGAGAACTAGCCTGGGCCGCCGGTCGTCACCATCTCGCTTCTTCTTCTTGTTGCGGCCCATAGCGGTGAGGCCACCACCTTCCGTTCACCCGAGACACTTCCGGGTGTAGCGTACTCATCCTCCCGGGTGCACGCCTCAGCGTCGCTCCGCAGTTCCGCCCGCAGACCCCGCCTTTTAAAGGGATCTTCCAGCTCGTTTTCTTCCCTCTCCCCAAGCGTGACTCCGAGCTCCAGCCCCCTACCCAGATTCGCTTCAGTGAGAGCGAGGCCCCCCGGACCCCATTGCCTAGGACTGTGCCTGGCATACAGTATGCACTTAATATGGAGTTACTCGTGAATGACCAAAAATTCCTGTACCTACCCTACTTTGAATGTTTTTTCTTTGATTTGTTATTATTACTTTTGAGGTGGAGTCTCGCTCTCTCGCCCAAGCTGGAGTGTGCAGTGGCGCGATCTGGGCTCATTGCAATCTCTACCTCCCAGGTTCAAGCAATTCTCCCGCCTCAGCCTCCTGAGCAGCTGGGACTACAGGTGTGTGCCACTATACCCGGCTAATTGTTGTATTTTTAGTAGAGACAAGGTTTCACCACGTTGACCAGGCTGCTGGAACTCCTGACCGCAAATGAGCCTCCCATCTCGGCCTCCCAAAGTGCTTCCTCCACACCCGGTAGCCTCTCTTACCTGCCCCAGGATTTTTCTTTGCCCTGTTGTGGCCCCAGTCCTAGTGTATGTACTGTGTCAGCCCATGCACGGGGAGAATCAATGGGTGAACTGAGGACCAGGCGGGGCAGCCTAGGGAACATTTTCTCCAATATCCAGCAGAGGGCACCCCATCTGCAGCCAAGTTTCCAAAGCTATTTCTGGGTGGCCACCTGGGAGCCCCAGGAGCGCCTGGAGATGGGGTGTGGCTCAATGGATTTCTCAGCTTGTGTGTTCCGTCCTCTTTGGCCTCTCATAGAGGTACGCGCTCCCCACTCCGCCCAGGGCCCAGGGCACTCACTGAGATGGAAATCATCCACCCAAAATGGGTCCCATTTTATGGATGAGGAAACTGAGGCTGGGTGTGTAAGAGACCTACTCACAACTGGTGTCAGTTGCCCTAGAAAGTGAGATTTACTGGCCGGGTGCAGTGGCTCATGCTTGTAATCCCAGCACTTTGGGAGGCAGAGGCAGGTGGATCTGGCCAACATGGTGAAACCCAGTCTTATTTAAAAAAAAAAAAAATATATATATATATATATATATATATATATGTGTGTGTGTGTGTGTGTGTGTGTGTGTATAAATTAGGCCAGTGGGTGGTTTGTGCCTGTAATCCCAGCTACTCTGGAGACTGAGGCAGGAGCGCCTCCCTTGCTTGAACTCAAGAGGTGGAGGTGTTGTGGTGAGCTGAGATCACACCATTGCACTCCAGCCTGGGTGACAGAGCAAGACTGTCTCAAAGAAAAAAAAAAGGAAAGTGAGATTTGCCAAGCCTACCCGACCCACCATGCCTCAGGAGACTGTGCCTTGGGATTGTGGGGGAGCTCAATGATGTTCTGATTCTAAGCCTTCTGGAACAGAAACAGGGGCTGGCAATGGGGTGACAGGGTCATCACCCAAACCCATAATCCCATTTTTGGGGTGGGGCCATCTGCCCAGGGATGAGGGCCAGCAGATTCCAGCCTAGTCCCTTGGTTGCCTGTACACTCTAGCAAAGTGGGGTGCATGGCCTGAGCCCACAAAGCCAGGTTGCCTGGAGAAGCCTGCAGGCTCAGCTGGGCCTGGTACAGATCCAGGAGTCACTTCATCAATCAGAGCCCATTTCTTCCCCTTCCAGTTGGAGTAATAGCACCTCAAAAATGGTGCAAGGAGCTGGGTACAGTGACGTGCACCTGTGGTCCCAGCTACTCAGGGGGCTGAGGTAGGAGGACTGCCTGAGCCCAGGAGTTTGAGGCTGCAGTATGCCATGATCATGCTTGTGAACAACCACTGCACTCCAGCCTGGGCAACATAGCAAGATCCCATCTCAAAAAAAAAAAAAAAAAAAAAAAAGCCATGCACAAGGGCTGGGAAACCACTATCCACTAGCGTTTACCATATGCCAGGTATTGAAGCTGGCTTCTTTCATGTAGTAACTCATTTAGTTTTCACTTGATCTCAGCCAGAAGGCAGAGAATCAACTGGTCTTTGAAACAACTCTTTTTTTTTGTTTGTTTGTTTTTGAGACGGAGTTTCGCTCTTGTTACCCAGGCTGGAGTGCAATGGCGCGATCTCGGCTCACCACAACCTCCGCCTCCTGGGTTCAAGCAATTCTCCTGCCTCAGCCTCCTGAGTAGCTGGGATTACAGGTATGTGCCACCATGCCCAGCTAATGTTTTGTATTTTTAGTAGAGATGGGGTTTCACTATGTTGACCAGCATGGTCTCAATCTCTCGACCTCGGAATCCACCTGCCTCGGCCTCCCAAAGTGCTGGGATTACAGGCTTGAGCCACCGCGCCCAGCCCCTGGAACAACCCTTTGATAAGCTGTATGTGTTATCCCCCTTGTATAAAGGAATAAGCTGAGGCTCAGAGAGGTCAGTTAACATGCAGGTCCCACAGCTGGCAGCCCCTTGTTTTCTGACTCCAAATATCTTTCTAGCTCATGAAGGCAAATGAAGGGGGCCTCGTATTCTTCCCTCCACCTCCCTGCCTTCTGCCCCTGTCACCACACACACATTGTTCTGTCCTTGCCTCTTTCCCACTTGATGGCATTTATGCAACATCTTTGGAGTACCTGCTGTGTGCTAGGACCACTAGGCTGAAAGCAGTTCCAGGGCAGGGACTGATTTTTTTTTTTTTTTTTTTTTTTTTTTTTCTGAAATGGAGTTGCACTCCAGCCAAGCCTGGAAGGCAGTGGTGCAATCTCGGCTCACTGCAACCCCCACCTCCCGGGTTCAGGCGATTCTCCTGCCTCAGCCTCCTGATTAGCTGGGACTACAGGTGCCCGCCACCACGCCCAGCTAATGCTCATGTTTTTAGTAGAGACGGGGTTTCACCATGTTGGCCAGAATGATACTGATCTCTTGACCTCATGATCCGCCCACCTGGACCTCCCAAAGTGCTGTGATTACAGGCCTGAGCCACTGCGCTGGCCTGGGACTGATTTTCATTCAGTGGTCACTGGCCCTCCTACTCTGTGCCAAACTCTGTGCTTGGTCTGGGGTGGGGGATCCAGCAGAAGACATCGTTAGAACTGAGGAGGTACCTGTGGACAAAGCGAATGGAAGTGAAGGAAGGTGCCCCCCACCATGCGCACGCACGCATGCACATGTACACACACACACACACACACACACGAGGCTGGTTCACAGGGAGCAGAGGCCTTTATTGGGGGTCATGGGCTGGCTGGTTTCAGTCAAAGGCCACACACTTGATCTTGAAGTCACCGTCAGCTGCCATGTAGTTGATGGCCTCCAGGTTGAGGCGGTTGGGGAACTTGAATTCGTATCCATCTGGCAGCTTGATGGTCAGGTCTGCCTGGTCGAAGCTGATACACACCTGGGGGTGGGTGAGGGGAGTGAGCCCGACTTTTCCAGAACCCATTCCTCATGCGGCCCTGACACTTTGTGGCTGAGCCTGAGGAGGCGCATTTTTAATAATTTTTCTTTTTCTTTTTTTTTTTTTTTTTACTCTAATCTCATGACAGATTTTTTTATTTTTAGTTTTTGAGATGGAGGAGTCTGTCACTGAGGCTGGAGTGCAGTGGTACTATCTTGGCTCACTGCAACCTCCACCTCCCGGGTTCAAGTGATTCTCCCACCTTAGCCTCCCACGTAGCTGGGATTACAGGCATGCGCCATCACACCCAGCTAATTTTGTATTTTTAGTAGAGACAAGGTTTCTCCATGTTGGTCAGGCTGGTCTCAAACTCCAGACCTCAAGTGTGATCTGCCCACCTCGGCCTCCCAAAGTGCTGGGATTATAGGTGTTAGCCACCGCACATGGCCTTTTTTTTTTTTTTTTTTTTTTTTGAGACAGGGTCTCATTCTGTCACCCAGGCTGAAGTGCAGTGGCACAATCTCCATTTACCTGAGGCTCAAGTGATCCTCCCACCTCAGCCTCCTGAGTACCTGGGACTACAGGCCAGCACCATCATGCCCAGCTAATTTTTTATTTTTATTTTATTTTATTTTATTTTTGAGCCTGAGTTTCGCTCTTGTTACCCAGGCTGGAGTGCAATGGCGCGATCTTGGCTCACTGCAACCTCCGCCTCCTGGGTTCAGGCAATTCTCCTGCCTCAGCCTCCTGAGTAGCTGGGATTACAGGCACGCACCACCATGCCCAGCTAATTTTTTGTATTTTTAGTAGAGACGGGGTTTCACCATGTTGACCGGGATGGTCTCGATCTCTTGACCTTGTGATCCACCCGCCTCGGCCTCCCAAAGTGCTGGGATTACAGGCTTGCGCCACCGCGCCCGGCCTCAATTTTTGTATTTTTAATAGACACGGGGTTAGCCACCATGTTAACCAGGCTGGTCTCGAACTCCTGACCCCAAATGATCTGCCCGTCTCAGCCTCCCAGAGTGCTGGGATTCAGGCGTGAGCCACCGGGCCTGGCTCCTCCTTTGTTTTATTCTAACCAACCACTGAGGTTCAAAGAGGGGCTGACACTGGCCATCGCACAGGAAAGAGGAGGGGAAAGAGAGCATGTAGGGCCAAGGTCTCGAGTCACTAGCCCAGCCCCGCCCCAGCCCACCCAGCCCCTGTCCCTGGTCGGCAGCCCACCTCTGCGACACTCCCAGGCTGGAAGGGAAAGGTGGCCTCCCGCTGCTCGGCCCCCCAGGCACCGCCGTCCTTGCTGTTGCACACGATGGTGTTGGCGTCCCCGTGGGCGTTGAAGCGAGGGTTGAAGTGCAGGCACAAGTTGTTGCTGTCTTTGCCCAGGTTCAGCACGAAGCTGGAGGGTAACAGGCGGGCTTGAGGCCACCTCGGCCAACTCCAGCCCCACCCGCTGACTAGTCTGTCACTCAGTATCCCACGAATGCACCTTGCTGGAAGAACTCACGAACGGAGACAAGAAACCTGGGTTCTAGCTCTGGCCCTGCCACCTGCTTACTGTGTGAGCTTGAGCTAGTCCCTGCTCCTCTTCCCCAGTTTCCTCATCTGTACAACGGGGCTGCACAGGAAGGCTCCCCAGGGCTCCTGCTGTGCCGTGGGCCCAAGATTCTCATAGTCATTAGCACCCTACACTTTTTGGTCAAGGTCAGAGACTACCTCCAGATGGTGACCTCTGGGAGGGTAAGTGTCCTGTCTCCACATCTCTGTATTCCTGGTGCCCAGAACAAATGAGGCACATAGGAGATGCTTAGTAATTATGGGGCTAAGGAACAAATAACGATACATTTGTTGAGTGGTGATAATAGCAATCCCTGCCTCTGAGGGTTTGGCTGAAATGAAATTAGTGCAGAAGTGTGCGGCTCTTAACAGTATCAGCTCATCCTCAGCCTCCTCATTGCCACTGCTCTGTTCACTTCCTGCACACAGCCACCTTCCCCTTGACTGTCTTTCTTCCTTTTTTTCTTTTTCTGAGACGGAGTCTTGCTCTGTCGCTCAGACTGGAGTGCAGTGGCGTGATCTCAGCTCACTGCAACCTCCGCCTCCTGGGTTCAAGTGATTCTTCTGTCTCAGACTACCAAGTAGCTGGGACTACAGGCACTCGCCACCACGCCCGGCTAGTTTTTGTATTTTTAGTAGAGACAGGGTTTCATCATTTTGGCGACGCTGGTCTCGATCTGCTGACCTTGGGATCCACCCTCACTGGCCTCGCAAAGTGCTGGGATTACAGGCGTGAGCCACCGCACCGGCCAACCCCCGTTTTTCTAACAAATTGAGGCTAGGTGAGGTTGGATGACTGGTCCAAGGTCACATAACTGCTGAGAAAATAAGGTAGTCGGCTGAAGGAACGAGTGAAGGAAGGACCGAAGGACACAGCGAGTGAATGAATGAGCAGACGGAGGAAGGAGGGACGCAGAGGGAAGAAGCCTCACTCCTCTCCCCGCCCTCCCCAGCAGGTCCCGCCCAGCCCGTAAAGGGGTGGGGGCGGGGGAGCCAAGGTATTACGGATGACGAGGCCACAGCTGGTTTAGTTTAAGAGGCTACAGCAGGGAGGGAGCGGGGGAGGGGGCGGCATGGTGGGGGCGCCCAGACCCTGCGGGGGAAGTGAGTCACCCAGAAAACGCGGCATCCGCGGCCGGCCGTTAACCCACTCCCCGCCAGGGAGGAGACGTGGGCTTGGCCGGCCACCCCCTCCCGGCTGGACCAAGCCCCCCTCCCTGCCGCCCACCACCCCGCCTTCACCTCTCACCTCTTGGCGTCAGGGGCCACCTCGCCCCGCACTCGGAGGCACTCCCCAGGTTTGAGATTCAGGTTGCTGGCCTCGAGACCCTGCACAGACAAGCCCCCGCCCAGCCGGGTTAGAGGGCAAGGCCTCCACGGCCCCGCAGTAACTAGGGGTGGCTGGGGGTGGGAGTGGGGTTGTTCCCGCCCTGCATCCTCTGACCAAGCCAAGGGGCAGCCTGGGGACGGGATCCGGCTGTGATTTCTAGCCTCTGATGCTCTACGTGGTCCTGGGAAAGTCCCTATTCCCAACGGGGTCGGCCTGAATCTGTAACGTGAACCAGGTTCTAGAAGCCAGGCTCAAGGAGATTTTGCAGATTGCCTTGGGGATTTTGGACTCAGAGTGGCCTGGGAAGTGGGGTGCTCTGTCGCAGATGGAGAGGATCAGGCTGGGGAGGGGCCGACACTTGCCCACGGTCACACTGAATGGAGGGGGCTGCCCCTCTGCTGGAAAGGAAGTGGCCAGGGGCGACCCCACCATTCTCCTTCAAGCCCCTCTCTGCGAAGAGGCCCAGAGGCTAGAGAGGAGACCCTGAAGAACGGGCCGCGCTGCATTAGGGAGGATGGCCTGTGGGCTGGCTCAGGGTTAACGAGATTGAGCAAGCTGCTCGGCACTGCTGCTCCACGGCACCCCGAGAGGGTGGGCAAGAGTTAACTGGTGTGAGTGGTTCCTTCTGCCAGAAACTTGAACCCTTTCCCTGAGGCCCCAGTAAGAATCTCACCTCCTTGCCACTCCAACCTCCCAGCTCGGGGGTGGTGGTAGGGAATTTCCCCGCCCATCCCCCCACCAACCTGGACACACCACCCTCCACCCCCGACCTAGGAAGGCCCATCCTTGGCAGACTGTCTCGGGTCCTGGCGACTTTTCAGCGTTCTCTGGAGCAGAGAGTGACTCTCTGCCCTGGCCTGGTGCCTGGGACAGCTGCAAGGGGGAAGGGGTAGGAGGCTCTCTGGGGTGGAGGAGGGGGAAAGGGATAGTGGCCTCGGTGTCCCCCAGTTGGCCACACCCTTCTCACTCCCACTTCTCAGGGAGCTGCGTAATGTCAACCCTGGACGGAAATAATTGTGCTTTCAGACCCTGGAGGAATCCAGACAATTCTTTTTTTTTTTTTCTATTATTATTATTATTATTATTTATTTAAAGATGGGGTTTCACTATGAAGGCCAGGCTGGTCTTGAACTCCCTGACCTGAGGTGATCCACCCACGTAGGCCTCCCAAAGAGTTAGAATTACAGGCGTGAGCCACCGCGCCCGCCTATCCATACAATTCTTTACGCACAGAAGGCCTTGAGGGACCATGGCGCCCACCTCCATTTTACAGATGTGGCCACTGAGGTCCAGAAAAGAGAAGCCACTGGTTCCAGGACACACAGCTGGGACTCGAACCCAGCTCCCGATCTGCCCAACTCTCCTCCGGCCATGAGCCCCTGCCCTATCCCCTGGACCTTGGGGTGGGGTCCCAACACTCACACAAGCCATGATTGAGGGCAGAAGGATGTTCGCGGGACAGGCGCACCAGCTCTCTGAAGGCTCCACCCGAGAGAGATGGGTCCCGGGCGCTCCCACCCTTTTAACGGGACCTGACCTGGTGAGCTCCGCCCCCCTGGAAGTTCAGCCAATTGCAAGTCAGGACAGGGCTGGGGGCCACCGGGGGCGGAGTCTATGGAATTTTGAAGGCAGTTCTGGAGCAGAGGTGACCAATCAGAGTGGCGAACTCCCGCCCCCGCCGGAGTCCAAGCTCCACCTCCTATTCTCCTTCATCCTCTCCACCTCTCCCCCCCGACCAAAATTGTGCTGTGGCAGAGATTGGGGGGAGCCAGTGGAAAATAGTTTGATGATGAGCTAGGCCCACGAGTTGGCGGGAAGGGGCCTGTGGCCAGGAGGCTGGGCTCAGGGGGTGCCCAGAGATGATGGCTGAGGAGGTGCAGGGTCCTTCAGGGAATCAGAGCTGGGGGAGGCCAGGCCGCACCCAGGCAGGCCCAGGGCGTGACTCCTGCTGCGCGCGTGTCTGCAGAGGGCCACTGACTTAACCACAGGCCCCGGCCCCACCCGGACCTTCCCCGGAAGTAAGGACTGCGGCTCCTGCAGCGCTCGGCTGCAGGAGCTTTGCTAAGGCTAAAGAAAGGCTGGGCTGCGCGCCAAGCCTGAGGCTGCAGGGCTGGGCTCCCTTCAGGGGCCTGCAGGGGATAGTCAAAGCGCCCTGGCCTGACAGCTTCTGGCCTGAGTATCAAGCCTGGGAGATGGTCCAGGGTGGTCCAGGCCAGGAGGGGGTGGGGTCCTAGCTCTGTGCACCCTGTCCTCTATCTTTTTGATGTTTATTTATTTATATATGTCTTTTTGAGATGAAGTCTCACTCTTGTCACCCAGGCTGGAGTGCAGTGGTGTGATTTCTGCTCATTGCAACTTCTGTCTCCCAGGTTCAAGCGATTCTCCTGCCTCAGCCTCCCAAGTAGCTGGGACTACAGGCCCCCAGCCACCATGCCCGGCTAATTTTTGTACATATATATATATATATATATATATATATTTTTTTTTTTTTTTTGAGACGGAGTCTCGCTCTTGTTACCCAGGCTGGAGTGCATTGGCGCGATCTCGGCTCACCGCAACCTCCGCCTCCTGGGTTCAGGCAATTCTCCTGCCTCAGCCTCCCGAGTAGCTGGGATTACAGGCACGCGCCACCATGCCCAGCTAATTTTTTGTATTTTTAGTAGAGACGGGGTTTCACCATGTTGACCAGGATGGTCTCGATCTCTTGACCTCGTGATCCACCCGCCTCAGCCTCCCAAAGTGCTGGGATTACAGGCTTGAGCCACCGTGCCCGGCCTTTTTTTTTTTTTTTGAGACGGAGTCTCGCTCTTGTTACCCAGGCTGGAGTGCAATGGCGCGATCTCGGCTCACCGCAACCTCCGCCTCCTGGGGTCAGGCAATTCTCCTGCTTCAGCCTCCTGAGTAGCTGGGATTACAGGCACGCGCCACCACGCCCAGCTAGTTTTATTGTATTTTTAGTAGAGACGGGGTTTCACCATGTTGACCAGGATGGTCTTGATCTTTCGACCTCGTGATCCACCCGCCTCGGCCTCCCAAAGTGCTGGGATTACAGGCTTGAGCCACCGCGCCCGGCCGAATTTTTGTATTTTTAGTAGAGATGGGGTTTCACCATGTTGGCCAGGCTATCTGGAACTCCTGAACTCAGGTGATCCACCCTCCCTTGGCCTCCCAAAATTCTGGGACTACAGTTGTGAGCCACCGCGCCCTGCCCCCCTGTCCTCTATCTTCACCTCTCTCATCTGAGGCCCAGCACAGCCCTCCTTTCCCCATCTGTTCGGCAGGTATTTCACTGAGCACCTACTATGTGCCTGGCCCTGGGCTCTCAGGATTCAAAGCTGAACCCCTTCCAGTCCCCACTCCAAAGAACTCATGGTTGGGGTGGAATCTGACCATGACCGCGTTAAGCAGATGATGATGGCTCTAAGGGAAGCCATGAGAAAGCGCTGTGGAGGGCTGGCAACTAGTTGTATGAGTAAATGAGGTGGGTCGTGAAGGGTAGGCAGAGAATCACCTGGCTTTCCAGCATGGGCGGAAGCTCTGGAATGAGAAGGCCGGGGCTGGGGAATCATGTTCAGGGAATGTGGGGGGAAAGATGGGGATGAGGCTAGGAAGCCCACAGGACCTGGATCACGGCGGGTCTCCCTGGGCCGAGCACAGGGCTTGGACATCGTTGTATGGGAGGAGGCTGGGGAGCCAGGGTTAGAGGGAGGGCGAGTACTGAGGCCAGATTTGGGCTGTAGAGAAGATCACTGTGGCAGAGAATTGAGGGTGGGTTGGAGGGGTGCTCACCTTTCACTCAGGAACATGGTGGAGGAAGGGGTGAGGGGCGTGCTGGGTGTTTGTCACAGGGACCTCCTTCTCTACCTGGCCATCCGCCTTCTGAAACTGCTGGCACCAAAGAGGGAGGAAGATTTGGACCAGGAGTGACTCACATCTGGAGGCCAGGCCAGCAAATCCACCCTGCCCAACCCTGCCTTCCCACCCCCAGGAGCACCTTCCTCCAGATGCTCAAAGCCCACCCTGGGCCGGGCGTGGTGGCTCAAGCTTGTAATCCCAGCACTTTGGGAAGCCAAGGCGGGTGGATCACGAGGTCAAGAGATTGAGACCATCCTGGTCAACATGGTGAAACCCCGTCTCTACTAAAAAAATACAAAAAATTAGCTCGGCATGGTGGCGCGTGCCTGTAATCCCAGCTACTTAGGAGGCTGAGGCAGGAGAATTGCCTGAACCCAGGAGGCGGAGGTTGCGGTGAGCTGAGATCGCGCCATTGCACTCCAGCCTGGGTAACAAGAGCGAAACTCTGTCTCAAAAAAAAAAAAAAAAAAAAAAAAAAAAAAAAAAAAGCCCACCCTGGTACAGGATGAGAGGGGAGTTCGTAGGGCCACAAGGTGGACCCAGAGAGGGGATGGGGTGTACCCCCCTGAGTGCCTTGCCCTTCCTTCCAGACCAAGTGGCTGCCTAGAAACCAACCACAGCAGCTTCATTTTTTCCTCCAGGCCTCCCTAAAACCTCAACCATAGGAAGAGCTGGGTGAAGCCCGGCCCAGCTCCACTGCCCCTCTCCCGTGCCTCCCCTCTCTGCCAGATCAAGGAATGGAGCATCTCAGGTAGAGTCCTAGAACGAGGGCCAGAGGTGCTTCAGGTGTGGTCCTCGCAGGGCTGGGGGCAGGTGGGTGTGGCCGCTTTTCCAGCCCAGTAGTTGGGTTCTGGTGGCCTCAGGAGCTGCTCCTAAGGCCTCCTCCGCCCTGGAAAATGAGCCCAGCGCCGGGAAGTGTTTGCTGTTGGATGGAGGGACTGTTCACTTCTCTACAGGGTCTGACATGAGTAGGGAGGCAGTGTGGCATGGTGAAGAGGTCCCCAGAGAGGCCTATTTGGGAGTGTAGAGACTCGGGTGCTGGCCCTGCTTGCTATATCCCCCGAGAGCCTCCTGGCAAGCTGCTTCTCCCCAGCTGCCTCTGTTAAAACGCACGCTCTGAATGAAGAGACCCCCAGCAGGCTTTGTGTGAGCAACATGGCTATTTATTCATCAGGGTGCAGGCAGGCTGGGGCTGAAAATGGAGTCAGCAAAGGGAGGTGGGATATGAGTTGGTTTTATAGGTTTGGGGTGAACGGTGGAAAAAGTTACAGAATTTACAGTTGGCAGTCTCTTGCAAGCTGGGAGGGGGTCCTAGTGGGTGGAGTCACGAGGTTGGCCAAGGTCAGTTACAAGGTCCAATGGCCTTGTCAGCTGAGGCCGAAACAAGAAACAATAGAAGGTCTCAGGTTAGTTAGGTGCTGCAGGGGTTGATCCTTCTTCCTTCCAGCTACTTGAGGTTTTCTAATTCTGGAAGGCCCTCCAGAGATGTACGAGTGATTCATGGGGTCGCCATACCTTACAGCCTCAGTCTCCCTGTCTGTAAACTGGGGAGATGAAATCCTGCTTTCCCTGCACAAGGTGAATACAGGCTGGAACTGAGGCCTGTTGTACTAAACAGATGATTCATTGCTTCATGGAGGCTCAGAATGTTTTCACTTCCTTCTTGTCTCTTTTCTCAGGCTCTTACCTTCCCCGGGTCTTTGCAGCATCTCTGGGAGGTCCACCTGTCACCCCCGCTCCCCCGACTGGTCCCCAACGGTCTCCTCTTGCCTAGGTTGGGGCAAGAAGTCTCTCCAGATTCCAGCGTCCTCTGTGATGGGAGCTGTGGTTTTCCTGGCCAGGAGGGAAGGCAGGGACACAGGGGCATTGTGGGCCTCTTCCCCCAAGTCCTCAGGGCCTCCTAGTGGCAGTGCCCACTTATCTGGCCAGGCCCTGTGCCTGGCGCCTTGGTTTCATTATCTCCCCTCTCCCTTACTTTGCGTCTGCCAACTCGGTTGAATTTCTGCACAGTGAAGTGAAGCTGCAGTTAGAATCAGAAGAGCCAGGCACAGTGGCTCACACCTGTAATCCCAGCACTTTAGGAGGCTGAGCTGGGTGGATCAGGAGTTCGAGGTCAGGAGTTCGAAACCAGCCTGGCCAACATGGCGAAACCCCGTCTCTACTAAAAATACAAAAATTAGCCAAGCGCAGTAGTGGGTGCCTGTAATCCCAGCTACTCAGGAGGCTGAGGCAGGGAGAATTTCTTGAACAAAGGAGGTGAAGGTTGCAGTGAGCCAAGATCGAGCCGCTGCACTCCAGCCTGGGCGACATGGCAAGACTCCATCTCAAAAAAAAAAAAAAAAAAAAAAGAGAGAGAAGTGAGTTCTGATTTGGGGACTGAATGGCTGCGACTGTACCTGAGGTCCTGGGCTTCTCTGAACCTGTTTCTAGGCCTGATAGGTGGGAATAAGGCTGCTGTTTGGAAGATTATAGGAGTGATATGTAAGGAGGGGCTGGATGTTAGTGCTCCCTCCTATGCCCCCCAAGGCCAAGGCCACCACTCCAGGGATTCTCCTCCCTACTAACTGTCCTGAAATAGAGACAGCCAGTTCTCCGGAATTCCTTCGTCCTAGGCTGGATCTTGGCTGTTGCATGAGAGATGAGCTCAGCTTGGTCCAGACAGGTCATCCAGGCCAGCGCGGCCCTTCCCGCCCTGCCAGGAACATGGGGTGGAGATGGGGAAAGGGAGGCCGTACCTCCTTCAGCCCGCGGTGTTGAGAAGGGCAGCCCACAGAGGCACCATCCACACCCACAGCCAACCTAGCTGCTGCAGCCAGGGAAGGTGGGGGGGGGGTCAGAGCCAGCTCCTGAGTTCTAGAAGTCAGAGCGGGGAGGAACCCTGAGACACCGTGCCTGACCTGCTCCTCATCTAATGATGCAGTGTAATGTCGGGGAAACCACCTAGACAGGGTGGCCACTGGACCAAGGTCACACAGGGAGCTAGGGCCAACCCACTTTCATCTGCCGAGCCAACGATACCTGGGCTTGAAAAGCTGTTATTTTCCCTCCTGCTCTATGAAGGTGGGGGATGTCCCTGGCAACCTAGGCCATTTTCCAGCCAAGCGGCACTGCAGCCCACCCCTTCAACCCTGCTCATCCATCCTTGCCTCCCAGCCTTTGTCTGGACAGCCCCTTCCACACCTGCCTTTGGCCTTCCCACTCCTTGTCTGTACCTCTTCTGGCTGCAGGCCCCAACCCTCCGTTAGGGCTCCGCCCTCCTCTCAGGTAAGGTTTAGGTGGGGGCCAGTCCCTTTCATTAGCCCACCCCCCCGCAGGCTCAGGCCTGAACTGTCACAATGCTTTTAGGATCTTATTTTATATTTATTTTATGATTTTACTTTTGATACAGGGTCTCACTCTGTCACCCAGGCTGGAGTGGATTATAGCTCACTGTAACCTCATATTCCTGGGCTCAAGCAATCCTCCTGACTCAGCCTCCTGAGGAGTTTGGACTGACTACAGGTACGCACCACTGCGCTTGACTAATTTATTTTTACTTTCGGAGACACAGGGTCTTGTTATGCTGCTCAGGCTGATCTTGAACTCCTGGCCTCAAGCAATCCTCCCATCTTGGCTTCCCAAAGTGCTGGGATTACAGGTTTGAGGCACTGTGCTCAGTGAGCATTTTCTTTTCAAAATAATTATAGACACACAGGAAACTTAAAAGCTTTTCAAGAGTTTAGAAAATATCTGGCCAGGCGTGGTGGCTCAGGCCTGTAATCCCAGTACTCTGGGAGGCCAAGGTGGGGAGACGATCACTTGAGGCCAGGGGTTCGTCTCGAACTGGTGGGCCCAACTGTAATCCCAGCTACTCCGAGGCTGAGGTGGGAGAATCACTTGAACCTGGGATGCGGAGGTTGCAGTGAGCTGAGATGTGAGCTGAGAAGTGAGCTGAGATGGCAGCACTGCACTCCAGCTGGGGTGACAGAGTGAGACTGAGACTGTCTCAAAGAAAAAAAAAAAAAAAAGCTTAGAAAATATTTGAGATCTGAAGAAAAAAATAGATTGGCTCCAAAATACTAAAACCGTCAAGCTGAACTTAATAAATGTTTTTTTTTTTTTTTTTTTTTTGAGACGGAGTTTAGCTCTTGTTACCCAGGCTGGAGTGCAATGGCACGATCTCGGCTCACCGCAACCTCCGCCTCCTGGGTTCAGGCAATTCTCCTGCCTCAGCCTCCTGAGTAGCTGGGATTACAGGCACGCGCCACCACGCCCAGCTAATTTTTGTATTTTTAGTAGAGACGGGGTTTCACCATGTTGACCAGGAGGGTCTCGATCTCTTGACCTCGTGATCCACCCGCCTCGGCCTCCCAAAGTGCTGGGATTACAGGCTTGAGCCACCGCGCCCGGCAATAAATTTTTATTGTACTCAAACAATATTAACTTGGGTAGTCAGAAAAATTTAATTACACTTGAAAACAACTTTGTGGCTTGGGTCTTCCTACTTCCAAAGCCTTTCCAAGTATTCCTAGAGGTTAGTCCATCCTAAATTAGGTCCTGGTTGCCAAATAATCCCTCAAAGAAAAGTATAAACATACTTCAAAAAATATATATTTAATGTGGGATGTGAGTGGATTTTAATGTTTTTGAATGATGTATCAGGAAAGTTTTTGGCTGCAAGTAACCGAAAAGTCAATAGAAATTGCTTTAAAATTAAGGAAAACCTTTTCATAAGAAGTCTAGGCCAGGCACAGTAGCTCATCCTGTAATCCCAGCACTTTGGGAGGCTGAGGTGGGCGGGCTGCTCACTTGAGCTCAGGAGTTTGAGACCAGTCTGGGCAACGTGGTGAAACCCCGTCTCTACTAAAAATACAAAAATTAGCCAGGCGTCATTGTGCATGCCTGTAGGCCCAGCTACTTGGGTGCTGAGATGGGAGGATTGCTTGAGCCTGGAAGGCACAGGTTGCAGTGAGCTGTGATCGCACCACTGCACTCTAGCTTGGGCAATGATGCAAAACCTTGTCTTTTTTTTTTTTTTTTTTTTGGAGACAGAGTTTCCCTCTTAATGCCCAGGCTGGAGTGCAATGGCACAATCTTGGCTCATCGTAACCTCTACCTTCCAGGTTCAAGCAATTCTCCTGCCTCAGCGTCCCAAGTAGCTAGGATTACAGGTATGTGCCACCATGCCAGGCTAATTTTGTATTTTTAGTAGAGACAGAGTTTCTCCATATTGGTCATGCTGGTCTCGAACTCCCGACCTCAAGTGATCTGCCTGCCTCCGCCTCCCAAAGTGCTGGGAGTACAGGCAGCAGCCACCCACCTGGCTAAGACCCTGTCTTAAAAACAAAACAAAAACAACAACAAAGAAGTCTGCAGTCGGGAGTTTCTATAGCAGATTTTATATAGCAGTAGTTCAATAAAATCATCAAACATCTAGGTTCTTGTGTAACCCTGGACTGTGGCTGTATAGGCCGTCCTTGTGCTTAGGTTATACAAGCTGAAGAATTTTCGGTGAACTGTGTTAGCATCTGTAACATACTCTCAAATGGTTCCGTAAACAAGCTGGGCACAGTGACTCATGCCTGTAATCTCAGTGCTTTGGAAGGTTGAGGCAGGAAGACTGCTGAGCCCGGGAGACGTGGGCTGTAGTGCGCTAAGATTGGCATCAATATGATGACCTCTTGGGGAAGGCAACCACTAGGTTGCCTGAGGAGGAGCGAACTGGCCCAGGCTGGAAACAGAGCATGTCAGAACTCCCACAATGATCAGTAGTGGGATCCTTCCTGTGAACAGCCAGTGAGCTTCAGCCTGGGCAACATAGTGAGACCCTGTCTCTATAACAAAACAAAACAAAACAAAACAAAACAAAAAGGAGACCCCATCTCTACGAAAAAAAAGTTTTAAAAATTAGCTGGGTGTGGTTGAATGTGCCTGTGCTAGCTACTCGGGAAGCTGAGGCAGGAGGATCACTTGAACCCAGCAGTTAGAGGCTGCAGCGAGCTGTGGCCACGCCACTACACTCTACACTCAGCGAGAGTGAGACCATCTCTAAAACAGCAACAAAAGGTAAACATATATAAAGCAATTAAGCAAACTGGGCAAATACTAACAACTGGTAAATTTAGGTGAAGGATGTAGGGGTATTCATTGTGTTATACTTGCACCTTTTCTATTAATTTTAAACTTTTCTAAATTACAAGTTGGGGAAAAACAAACCCAACAAGTTCTTCCAGTCTTTCTGCTCTGCTACGTGAAGCAGGGTCACCTGTAAATGCCTGGCCAGACCTCCTGATCACAGAAAGGCTGCAACAGCTCCCAGCACCACACCCAAAGCCAAGAGTGACTCCTTCCGCTATGTCCTTTACAAGTGAGGCAAACATTCCCAGAACTCCCTTCATGTTTCATTGGTCAGAAGAGTAGCCAATCACTGACCCAGAAGAATCAAATTACTGTGATTGGTTCACACTCAAGCTTTAAACTCATTAGGACTTAGTGCTCAGAGGCCAAGGACAGTGGCTTACACCTGTAATCCCAGCACTTTGGGAGGCCAAACACTTGAGGTCAGGAGTTTGAGACTAGCCTGGCCAACATGGTGAAACCCCACCTCTACTCAAAATACAAAAATTAACCAGGTGTGATGGCAGGTGCCTGTCATCCCACCTACTTGGGAGGCTGAGGCAGGAGAATCACTTGAACCCAGAGGTGGAGGTTACAGTGAGCCAAGATCGCACCACTATACTCTCTTGCTCTGTCTCAAAAAAAAGAAAGAAAAAAAAAAGGCCGGATGTGGTGGCTCACACCTGTAATCCCAGCACTTTGGGAGGCCAAGGCAGGTGGATCGATAGGTCAGGAGTTTGAGACCAGCCTGGCCAATATGGTGAAACCCTGTCTCTACTAAAAATACAAAAAATTAGCCAGGTATGGTGGCGCGTGCCTGTAATCCCAGGTACTCAGAACGCTGAGGCAGGAGAATCACCTCAGGAGGCGGAGGTTGCAGTGAGCGGAGATCATGCCATTGCACTCCAGCCTGGGCAACAGTGCAAGACTCAGTCTCAAAAAAAAAAAGGGAGCATCTCCCCTGAGCTTCCTGAGGTTGAGACCCCATCTTCCATCTTCCTGTCTCCCTCAGTGTCTCCAACGTCCTACAGTCAGCCAACACACGTTCAAATCCTGCAGAAGGCGAGCACCGTCCAGCTGTGCACTCTCTGTAAGTTAACATCGCACTTCCGACCCCCGATTTCCTGTTGTAAAGGAATTAATTCAAACATGCCAGGTTTTCCAAAGCACTGCAGTCAGTCAGTACGCAAAGACTCAACAACGTATAAAGCACTCTTGACTCAAGGTATCACCATACACAGAAGACACTCTGGAATGGGAATGGGTTGTTTGATGCAGGGAAGAATGTGGCCGGCGGGCTCCAGGGAGAGCAGGTTCCGGCAGGGGGTCTGCCTCCCTCCCTAAGCACAGACTCAAACGAATGTGAACGCTCCCACTCGCACTTTATTAAGTACGGGAGGACAGGTCACAACAGGGGCGGGGGTGGTGGGGAAGGCCCAGCCCCCACCCACCATCACTGGCACACAGTAATAAATAAATAGCCGGGAGGGGGCAGGGGAGAGAGGTGGTACTGCAAACACTGACCTCAAGAAGGGACACAAAAGCCCCTATTCCGAGCTGCGGCCATCAACACTGGACAGGTGCCATGACCAGGAAAGGGCGGGTCTCGGCCACAGAAGCCCCAGAGCATCAGTCTTTGTGGAGGAGGGGTGTCTTCAGGACGTGGACCACTCTTATTTACTGACTGAAACCTGGACCCCTGGCTGGTCCTGTCAGACCCAGATTATCAAGGGGCCACTGTCTCGCAGCCTTCTGGATTGTTCTGTTGAGGATCTAAAAGACCACTCACTGGATCACTATTATTTGGGGTCCCAATGGGTCCGCCCAGGGACCTAGGACGTGCGAGGGTCACTGTCACTTAGGCTTCAGATTGGTCCACTTGGGCTCCAGGACATGAAAGGGTCACGTTACTTAAGAGCCTAAATTGGTACCCTACAGGACCCAACATCAACGAGTCACTATCACTTCGCCTTTGGATTGGTCCACTCAGGACAATAAGGGTTGTCCCAGACCTAGACCTCTGGTTGACAAGGACCCAAGGCCAGGACCTGAGGGGCGGGGAGCGCTCTAGAAGCCCCCGGGAAGTGGGAGGAGACTAAATGCTCAGGGCTGGAGGAAATCTTCAGGGGGCACCAGAGCCCAGATTTCAAGGAGGGGAGGTGACAGGGCAGGAAATAAGGCCACCTGGCTGGATCAGGCCAAGATGAACCCATAGGGGACCAGCTTCTGGGACAGCAAAGAGTGCCCAGCCACTGCTGGGAGGGGACTGCAAGGGCTCTCAAACCTTCCCTGGGTCCCAGGCCCACCCTGGTGCAGAACTGGGTGAAGGAGCCGGTGGTGCCTGACATGGCTTGTGACCCATCGCCTCCACCTACAGGATCAGGGAGTGGGGAGAGGTGGGCCTGTGGCTGCAGGTGCAGTGGGCTCAGTCCTCCAACCCCTCCATCAAGTCTGCGATGCTCTCCACATAGTAATGGGGCACGAGGTCTTGCTGGCCGGCCGCCAGGTAGGCCTGGGCCTCTTCTAGGCGGGAGACTCCTGTGAGCGTGAGCACGGTGGTCATGCCGCAGCGGTGGCCGAAGAGGATGTCGGTCTCCAGGCGGTCACCCACCATGAGCGTGCGTGCGGGGTCCATGCTGAAGTTCTCCGTGATGCACTCGAACATGTAGGGGCTGGGCTTGCCCACCACCAGGGCCTGGCGTCCCGAGGCCGTCTCCACCGCAGCAGCCAGGCTCCCGGTGCCTGTAGGGAGATGGAGACGCAGTCAGCCGGAGAGCAGCAGGGGCAGCATCAGGCCCTGAAACTGAAGTCCAGGGAGGCAGATTGGCACCAGGGCAAAATCAGCTGCAGACATGAGCCAGAGAGCCCACTTCCAAGTCTTAATATAGTGGCTAAGGGTAGAGGCAGCAGCCAGATGCCTGTGTCTGGACTCCATCTCCACCTTTCTGGGCAGGCTAGTTCAATGCTCCGTGCCTCAGTTTCCCCATCTCTAACACGGCGATGTCCATGGCACTTATCTCATTCGGGTATTTGAGGACGGGTGGAGCTACTGCAGGTCAACAGGGCCTGGCTCGGTCAGTCCTGCCTGAGACTCTCGAGTTCACTCTACAGCTGTGGGCCTTTAGGCAAACCACTCAACCACCCACAGAGTTTCTCTGGACTCCTGTGAAAGCGGAATCCAAGGAGCCCCCAAAGGGGCACTGGGCATCACAGGGGCAAGTGCTTTGTAAATGGAACAGCACTGAAACAGCAGTTGTGGTTCCTGCTGCAAAATTCATGCGCCCGGCGTCAGAAACTGGCAGGGCCCCTCTGGAACACAGCAGGGCACAGAAATATTTGCACCTCTGACCCAGTCCGCCTCCCCTCGGGACAGTGATCACAAGAAGAGAATTCCAACTGGAGACAAAAAGCTGCAGGCTAGAAGATGTCTGGGGCCGAAGTAACTAATTTTCTTTCTTTCTTTTTTTTTCAGTAACTAATAAGCCAAACTGTGGAACACGCCCAAGCGTCAGACAATGGGAGGACTGTTGAGGACTAAAAGCAGTTCTGTCTCCCAGCCCAGTACCATCCTGCCTCACACTGTAAGTCCACTGTGCCTGCCTCACAGACGTGTCTTTGTGCCAGAACATTCTGCCTTCACGATAATGTCCCTGAACACATGATGATGATAATCACCATTTACTAAGCACATTCTAAACTGCCTGGCCTGTGCTGGGTGTTTATGGAAGCCCATTTTAGAGATAAGAACGCCAGCCGGGCGCGGTGGCTCAAGCCTGTAATTCCCAGCACTTTGGGAGGCCGAGGTGGGTGGATCACAAGGTCAAGAGATCGAGACCAACCTTGGTCAACAAGGTGAAACCCCGTCTCTACTAAAAATACAAAAAATTAGCTGGGCATGGTGGTGCGTGCCTGTAATCCCAGCTACTCGGGAGGCTGAGACAGGAGAATTGCCTGAACCCAGGAGGCGGAGGTTGCGGTGAGCCGAGATCGCGCCATTGCACTCCAGCCTGGGTAACAAGAGCAAAATTCCGTCTAAAAAAAAAAAAAAAAAAAAAAAAGAACGCCAAGGCTCAGGGACATTAAGTAAACTGCCTAGGGTTGCACAGCTTCCTAAGTGGTAGCAAAAAGATTTGCATTCAGGTGGGTCCAACCCAGCTCTGACCTGCGGGTAAGACTGTTTCGTTGCAGGACTTCTGTGAGTTGGCTGTCAAAGAAAGGTACTATTAAAAGTCAACTTCTGGCTGGGTACAGTGGCCCATGCCTGTAATCCCAACACTTTAGGAAGCACAAGTAGGAAGACTGCTTGAGCCCAGTTCAAGCAATTCAGGTTTCAAGACCAGCCTGGGCAACATAGAAAGACTCCATCTCTACTTAAATAAATATACATATACATATATATATATATATATATATATATATATATATATATATATTTTAAGTTGGTGGGGTGCAGTGGCTCACACCTGTAGTCCCAGCACTTTGGGAGGCTGAGGTGGGCAGACCAGCCTGACCAGCATGGTGAAACCCCATCTCTACTAAAAATACAAAATTAGCTGGGTGTGGTGGCACATGCTTGTAATCCCAGCTACTCCAAAGGCTGAGACAGGAGAATTGCTTGAACCTGGAAGGTGGAGGTTGCAGTGAGCTGTAACTGTGCCATGGTACTCCAGCCTGGGCCACACGAGTGAAACTCTGACTCAATAAAAACAAAAAATTAAAAAAAAAAAAAAGGGCTGGGGGGGTGGTAAAAAAAAAGTCAACGTACAAACTTACAAGTAAATGATAATGTTTATTTTTAATATTTATTTATTTATTTAGAGACGGAGTCTCGCTCTGTCACCCTGGCTAGAGCACAATGGAGCGATCTTGGCTCACTGCAATCTCCGCCTCCTGAGTTCAAGTGATTCTCTTGCTTCAGCATCCCAAGTAGCTGGGATTACCGGTACCTGCCACCATACCCGGTTAATTTTTGTATTTTTAGTACAGATGGAGTTTCAGCATGTTGGCCAGGCTAGTCTCGAACTCCTGATCTCAAGTGATCCTCCCGCCTCAGCCTCCCAAATGGCTGGGATTACAGGCATGAGCCACCGTGCGTGGCCTAAATGATAATGTTTAAAACTCCTAAGGTATTAAGTCCTCAACTCATCACTTTTTTTCTGTTTTTTTTTTTGAGACGGAGTTTCGCTCTTGTTCCCCAGGCTGGAGTGCAATGGCGCGATCTCGGCTCACCGCAACCTCCGCCTCCTGGGTTCAGGCAATTCTCCTGCCTCAGCCTCCTGAGTAGCTGGGATTACAGGCACGCGCCACCATGCCCAGCTGATTTTTTGTATTTTTAGTAGAGACGGGGTTTCACCATGTTGACCAGGATGGTCTCGATCTCTCGACCTCGTGATCCACCTGCCTCGGCCTCCCAAAGTGCTGGGATTACAGGCTTGAGCCACCGCGCCCGGCATCACTTCTTAATTACTGATCCACACTAGACTCTGCCCTCTGCTCCTGAGGTTCTACCATTCCTTGCGATGGTAAAAATCTCATGTGAAGGTGTGTGCTAATGCACATCTCTTGCAACCCCACGCTCAGGGACCGATTTCATGTTGGTAGCTCAAGATCGGCCATACTGAGAATATTTACAGCACAGAAGCCAGCAAATGGTATAATCAAGGCTTTCCCTGCTATTGAACATTTCTCTGTGCACCACGGGCATGACCCCAAATGCTCCAGGCCTCCTATCTCCCTTCCCACAGCCAAACTGCCCTCGGTTAAGCCAAAGGCAAAGACAGGGAAGGGATGGGGAAGGGGAACAAAGGGGAAAACACGTGGGGAGAGCAAGAATCCTCAGCCCTGCTGCCCCCAGCTGAGGAGGAGGAACTTCCCAGAGTCATAGGGTCAAGGCCAAGGTGGGCCAGAACTCATGCTTTCAGGCTGGCCCATGGCAACACCCCTGGGAGTTCTCCCTGCATCTCACATCTTGTGACCTGCCTGGCTTTTTGTTTTGTTTTTTAAGATGGGAGTTTTTTTGCAATAGCGAGATCTCGGCTCACTGCAACCTGTACCTCGTGGGTTCAAGTGGTTCTCCTGCCTCAGCCTCCCAAGTAGCTGGGATTGCAGGCATGCACCACCGCGCCCGGCTAATTTTATATTTTTAGGAGAGACAGGATTTCGCCATGTTAGGCAGGCTGGTCTTGAACTCCTTACTTCAGGAGATCCACCAGACTCGGCCTCCCAAAGTGCCAGGATTACAGGTGTGAGCCAATACACCCAGCCAGTGACCTGCCTGTTTTAAGAACTTGGTAGGGAATAAAAATTGGCTGGGTGTGGTGGTGTGCGCCTGTAATTCCAGCTACTTAGGCAGCTGAGGCAGGACACTCGCTTGAACCCAGGAGGCAGAGGTTGCAGTGAGCTGAGATAGAGATCACACCATTGTACTCCAGCCTGGGCAACAGTCTCAAAACAACAACAACAGAAACCTGCCGGGCGTAATCCCAGCACTTTGGAAGGGCAAGGCGGATGGATCACGAGGTCAGGAGATCAAGAACACCCTGGCTAACACGGTGAAACTAAAAATACAAAAAAATTAGCCGGGCATGGTGGCATGCGCCTATAGTCCCAGCTACTTAGGAGACTGAGGCAGGAGAATCACTTGAACCCTGGAGGCGGATGAAGGTTGCAGTAAGCTGAGATCGTGCCACTGCACTCCAGCCTGGCCGACAGAGAGAGACTCCGTCTTCAAAAAAAAAAAAAAAAAAAAAAAAAGGCTGGACGCGGTGGCTCACGCCTGTAATCCCAGCACTTTGGGAGGCCAAGGCAGGTGGATCACGAGGTCAAGAGATCGAGACCATCCTGGTCAACATGGTGAAACCCCGTCTCTACTAAAAATAAAAAAAATTAGCTGGGCATGGTGGCGCGTGCCTGTAATCCCAGCCACTGAGGAGGCTGAGGCAGGAGAAGTGCTTGAACCCAGGAGGCGGAGGTTGCGGTTAGCCGAGATCGCGCCATTTGCACTCCAGCCTGGGTAACAAGAGTGAAACTCCGTCTCAAAAAAAAAAAAAAAAAAAATCCTGAGATGTTTAATCGGTGTTAGAAGAAAAAAGAAAAATAAAAAAGAGAGAGAGAGAGAATAAAAGCTACGTGCTTCTCTGGTGAGCGATTCCTTCTGGGATGGAAAGGGCTTCCACTGAGTCATCCCAAAACGTTCTTCTGAGCTCAAGAATGGCCCCAACTCTGTCCTTCCCTACCAGGAGGCAGCTGATCACCTTTGGGCCCTGTGTCCCACTTCCTTCATTCAGCTAGTATTTACTAAGGTCCAATTACATGCAGATTCGGGTTAGAGCAGTCAACACTACAAAGACCCCTGACCCCAGGGGAGCGAGCCTCCCAGCAGGGGCGTCTGGGAACATCACAGGTCACCATCATCCCACTCCCCTCCACTCTGTAGTGCTGCCCGGCTGGCTGCACGCCATGCTGACGATATATTCCTAAGGCAGCAGGCTTTTCTATTTGTCAGCTCAAGTGGCTGCCATGACAAGATAAACACACGACTGAGAAGGTCCCTTGGGGGGATCGGGGGTGGGATATTTGCATTATTTCAGAGATATGCATAATGGAGGCTTAGGAATATTTTCACACCACACCGTTTCAAAGACGCATCAAGTTGTGCACAAACAAGACTGCAGCGCTGTATCTGTTAAGCCTCTGCCTCCCCCTCCAGGCTATAGGAGTGACGGCAGCCTGGGTGGGTGGGCACAGCCGGGTGGCTACTGAGACCGCAGGGGTCTGGATTCCACAGAGGCCGGAAAGGCAGGCAGGAGCAGGGTCCGGTTTCTCCCTAGCTCCCTGACAACCAGCCTTCCAGAGCCCTGCCCTGGGGAACCTGTTAACCCAACAGCCTTCACCTGAGCCTTAAGGCCTCCAGGGAAAAACTTTTCAGAGCCATGGCCTAGGGTAGGCAAGAGGTGCTGCAGCTGAGAGCCCTGACCAAAGAACCCTCAACACAGATTTATGGGGAAACTGAGGCTGAGGTGAGACCACATACCAGGAAGTGTGCAGCACAGCCAGGAGACTACAGAATCCCTCTCTGCCACACTGTAACACTGGGTTTACATCTCCTGGCATATTATCACTCTGCCTTGCATCATGCCTCCTCCAGGAAGTCTTCCCATATACCCTTGGCTCTAGGCCCTCCTCACCACCCCACCATAATCCTGACGGTCCGGGTCAGGGGCCAGCAAGCAGAGAGGGAGTGACAGAGATGTGTCCACGCCCCCAGTCTACTGACTGGGTTATTAACCTGTCCACACACACGCTGACCACTACCAATAGCCTCTGCTGCCACCTGCCCTTGTCTAACTGGAACCCTTCACAATACAATAGAGGGGCCTCCTTTTGCTTCTGCCTCCCCTGCAGGACTGAATTTGCAAGATGACAGCAGTAAAGTGTCCTGGACCGGGAGGTTGGTGTCACAAAGGCCAAACTCAGGTTCCCACACTCTATCACTCTACCAGGGAGTTGCTGACAGAATTCTGCCCCACCCATCATAGGGGTGATGTTGGAGGGGAAGCCTGGGAGGACTATTTCCATGTGTCAGAGCTAAAACACCAATTCCCAGAGGCAGGATGGAGGCAGGTATGTGGAGACACAGGAGTGGAGAGGCTCGCTATATATGTTCTTGAGCAGCTCACTTCCTTTCTTTCTTTTTTTTTTTTTTGAGACGGAGTTTCGCTCTTGTTACCCAGGCTGGAGTGCAATGGCGCGATCTCGGCTCACCGCAACCTCCGCCTCCTGGGTTCAGGCAATTCTCCTGCCTCAGCCTCCTGAGTAGCTGGGATTACAGGCACGCGCCACCATGCCCAGCTAATTTTTTTGTATTTTTAGTAGAGACGGGGTTTCACCATGTTGACCAGGATGGTCTCGATCTCTTGACCTCGTGATCCACCCGCCTCGGCCTCCCAAAGTGCTGGGATTACAGGCTTGAGCCACCGCGCCCGGCCTTCCTCTTTTGTTTTTTTTTTTTTAAGACGGAGTTCTTGTTGCCCAGGCTGGAGTGTTGTGGTGAGATCTCGGCTCATTGGAACCTCTTCCAAGCGATTCTCCTGCCTCACATTCCGAGTAGCTGGGATTACAGGCATGTGCCATGATGCCCAGCTAAATTTTATATTTTTAGTAGAGACAGGGTTTTGCCATGTTGGACAGGCTGGTCTCAAACTCCTGACCTCAGGTGATCTGCCTGCATCGGCCTCCCCAAATGCTGGGATTACAGGCATGAGCCACCACAGCCCGCTTTTCCTCTTCTTTTAGAGATGAGGTCTCATATGTTGCCCGTGCTGAAGTACAGTGGCTTTTCACAGATGCAATGATAGCACGCTACAGCCTTGACCTCCTGAGCGCCAGTGATCCTCCAGCCTCAGCCTCTTGAGTACTGGAACTACAGACCGTTGCCACTGCACCCGGCTGCCTCAGTTGCTTTAATTGAGAAAGCGGACAATAACTCCCATCTCCAGAGTAATTTGGAAATCAAAGAACACACACCAAGCGGTTTCATTAAGCTCTCTGTACCATGGGGAACTCTGGCTACAACTTACATCATCTGAACACCTACTACGTGCCAAGTACTCACCCTGATCATCGCCACCTGAATGAAACTGGCACAGTGGGCACTGCCATTTTTCACCCAGAGATGCTTGGAGGTTACGTAACTGAACATGATTACACAGCTGTGGAGCTGAAGATGGACCTGGAACTGAGATCGAACTTCATCGCCTTTGCTCCCCACACACCTGCCTACACCCTGCCTCTGGGAATGGTGTTTCAGCCTTCACACAGGGGACAATCCTCCCAGGCTCCATCTCCAACCCCACCCCGATGGTGGGTGGGGCAGAATTCCGCCCAACTCCCTGAGCTACGGTGGGTCTCAGTTTCCTCATCTGTCCAACAGAGACCCCACTGCGGCCCCTCACAGGATGGCAGATACAGGAATTACCCCCCCCCCGCCACACACACACACCAAAGCACCCTGGGCCTCCCTCGCACTCTCCGGTTCCCCACCTGCCACCTGGAGACGCTCCTTTCCCATCCCTCACTCCCAGGCGGGGAGACGAATGCGCAGGTGGTCCCATCTGTTTCCCCGCCAACCCCGTGCTCACCAGGGGTCCGGCTGCCGTCGCTCAGCGGGTGCCATGGGTCACGGTCGGTGGCCACGAGCAGGCAGTCGGGGTCGCGCAGGTGCGCGCACGCCTCGCTCAGCTTGGCGAAGGAGAAGTGCTCGTCGTAGCCCACGAGCACGGCGCGCACGCGCGGGGCCTCGCCGTCCCCAGCGCCCAGGTCGTCGCCGGTGTCCCCGGCCAGGCGCAGCCCCGCAGCGCGCAGTTCGGCGCGCAGCCCTTCGCCACCCAGCACGAACACGGCGCCCGGCGCGTCCGGAGGCCCAGGCAGGCGCTGCCGCAGCAGGCGCGCAGCGCACAGCGCGGAGCTGAAGAGCTGCTCGGCGCGCAGCCCCCCGAAGCCAAGGCGCGCGAAGCGCAGGGCCAGCTCGGGCCGCGCGCGCCGGCTGTTGTTGCTCACGAACAGCGCCGCCTTGCCGGCCCGCGCCAGCCGTTCCAGCAGCTCTGGGGCGCCCGGCACGGCGCGCTCACCGTTCCACAGCACCCCGTCACAGTCGAACAGGACCCCCTGCGCCCGGCCTAGCACGTCGCGCAAGGCCGCGCCGCGCAGCCTCTCGCAGCGCGCCATGCAGCCAGCTGGCCGCCAGCCTCCCGCGCGGCGCGCTCTCCGCGGGCACGGCGCGCTCGTCCTGGCACGTTCCCCTCAGCAGCCAATCGGCGCGCCGGAAGGACCTGGGGGGCGGGGCGACGGCCTGGCCTGCGGCCAATGGGGGCGGGAGTCTGGGAGAGGAGCGAGGCCGCGAGCTAACGGAACTTGGAGAAAGGGGCGGACTCTTGGCCACCACCGGGGGTAAGGGACCAATGAAGTGCTAGCTTGATCTTTCTCCCCGCCCCTGACTTTGCTGAGCCAGTCGCCGCCGAGTTTCAACATCGATTACTGCCTCATAGGGGGTGGGAGACGGACGCTCTTCTTAACCAATGAGAATCTACAAACAGAAAACGCGAGGCGAAAGGCTTCGCGCTCTCCAGCCAATCAGAAGCTTAGGAGAGCTGGTTGCTAGGAGAAAAACAGATGCCAAATAAACGGTCTTTGGGTCAATTTTCATTGTCCTCTGAATCGTGGACGCTCCAGTTCTGAGCGAAGTCCCAAGAAACGTGTGGGTATGATAAGGTAGGAGGCACATGGTGTCTTCTTGGGCGCTGGGACCCTTGGTCTAGACCAGTGGTTCCTCACACTGCATTACAGTCCCCTGGGAACTTATTTTCAGGTATCATTTACACACAGTAAAATGCATAGATCTGAAATGTACAGTTCAATGTCTTTTGACAAATGCTTTTAAAATCACCGATGTGTAGCAGGACAGATTCTCATGTAATTGTTCTGGGTGAGGACTGGGCATTTTTTGGTTGGTTGGTTGAATTATAGGGGTTCTCCTGTGAGGCTAGCTAGCGTAGGGAAGCGCTGGACTAGAGGCAGGGAGGCTGTTACCTGAGCACGCCTCGGGAGGGCCGGAGCCAGAGTGGCCGGGGTTGATTGCCCAGGATGGTGATGGGGCGACCCAGGCTGGCTGGGGTCCCATTTTAGGGAGTGGGGGGGCTTGTGATCTGGAGGCAACCGCAGGTCTTGGGGCCTTTGAGGAGCCACTGGTCTGCGGTGTGGGGATGAATGAATTGTGAGCCGTGGTGTCACAGTTTTGAAGTTGTCTGCCAACTTCAGAGGAGGCTGTGACCCCAAGGAGCACTGGAGCTCTAAAGATTTGGGAAAAATCGTACCTTGTAACCCAGCGTTTGAGGCTTAACTACCTCCTATTCCCCAATGCCCCCAGCCTTTTTGCTCCTGGCCTTTGGATAGGTAGTCTTCTTGGCCCGAACGTTCCTTTTTCCTTTAAAAATTTCACCTTCAGGTCAGTTCCTGAAAGACTTCCCTTAAATATCACCTCCTTCAAGAAGCCTTCCTTAACCACCCACCCCATACACACGAGTCTAGGTTATATGGCCAACCCCTCACTTGGCTAATATGGGCTCCCAGTGCAATGACACTTGATTTTTTTTTTTGAGATGGAGTTTTGCTTTTGTTGCCCAGGCTGGAGTGCAATGGCGCGATCTCAGCTCACCACAACCTCCACCTCCTGGGTTCAGGCAATTCTCCTGCCTCAGCCTCCTGAGTAGCTGGGATTACAGGCACACACCACCATGCCCAGCTGATTTTTTGTATTTTTAGTAGAGACGGGGTTTCACCGTGTTGACCAGGATGGTCTCCATCTCTTGACCTCGTGATCCACCCGCCTCAGCCTCCCAAAGTGCTGGGATTACAGGTGTGAGCCACCACACCCGGCCAAGACAGGGTCTTACATTGTCACCCAGGCTGGAGTGGAGTGACATGATCACTGCTCACTGCAGCCTCAAAACTCCTGGGCTCAAGCGATCGTCCTGCCTCAGCCCCTTCCTAGTTGCTGGGATTATAGGCACATGCCACTACACCCAGTTAATTTTATGAAAAAAAATTGTTTTTTTAGAGACAGGGGTCTCACTGTGTTGCCCAGGCTGGTGTAGAACTCCTGGACTCAAGCAATTTTCTTACCTTGGCCTTCCAAAGTGTTGGGATTACAGGCGTGAGCCACTGTGCCTGACCAGACACTTGATTCTAATTGTCACTCCTGCCTGTCTGTTCAGGAACTCCTTGGGTGCAGAGTTAAGTCTGGGAGCTAGCTCAGGGCCTGGCACAGACATTTAGGGAAAGTTTGAGGACAGATCCATCCCTGCTCCTTGGGGAGCCTTCCCAGCCTCCTCCCGGAAGGAGAGTGAGGGGTCCGGGAAACAGTGGGAACGGTAGGCACTTCTGTGGGCCAGGGGTGGTGCTTCGGTTTTCACAGGAGAGCAGTGCTTCTGTGGTGGGAATTTGGGATATTCCCAAATGAGGAAAAGGGATACCAGGAAGTTAAGTCAATTGCTCAGAATGTGAGGGACGAGCCAGGCTTTCAAGTCAGAGCTAGGTCCCGATCCCAGGCCCCTGCTGACCGCCGTGGGACCTTGGCGCGTCACTTCTGCCTGAGCCTTGGTGTCCTCACTGGAGACAGGTAACAGTGTTTACTGTACTAGGAGATCAGGTGGAAATCATCCACAGAAAAGCAGCGTGTAGCGCAGAGAAAGCTCTAAAAATGTTTGCTGTGATCTCATTTCAGACAGGGAAGAAAGGAGGCAAAGAATATGTAATTTTCCCCCTTTATAAAATTGGCTTCTTTATTTCGAGGACAGAAAGGAAAGCTATCATTTGGGCAGCTGTTCCGGTTTTGTCCAAAATAATTTATTTACCAGCCTTACAAAAAAATCTGTTGGCAAAGAATAAAAGTCCTGGAGGAGCCGGCAAGCCTCTCCTTCCTCCCGGTGGCTCCCCTAGGATCTGCCGGAGAGTGGAGAGTCCGGTTCGGGCCCCCAAGCCCAGGGTGGATGAGGAAAAGGTCAGGAAGCGGACTGTCCTGAGCCCTCCTGGCCATGGGGGCCGGCCCAATGGGCACAAAGGCACTTGCGGACAAAGGCTGGAGCCCCACACCCCTTGGGAGGCGTGAGAGATGTTTTGGGAGGGCCAGGTAGGGAGGGAGGGGATGCTGACGGTGGCTCAGGGGGAAACTGGCCACTCAGTTGGTCTCTGAGGCAAGACTCCTGGGGCGGGGCTGAGGGGGGATAACTGGGGGAGTGTGGACCCCACCCACAGCCTCAGGGGCTCCTCCCTCTGCTGTGGGAGCCCCCAAGTCTGCCTGTGCTGGGGTGGTCAGAGAGGCTGGGCTGGGGGAGGCTGGACCCGGGGAGGCTGAGCCGGGGGAGGCTGGTGAACGCCGGCTTTGGCGCCGGGCAGGCTGAGGAGGGGTGGGGGGCAACGGCGGTGGCACTGTGGGGGCCCGGAGGCTGCTGCCAACCAGACGTCGGGGCAGGGCTTGGGGGGTCCCAGGGCTTCCAGAGCCAGAGGGCAGGGGTGGAGCTGGAGGGGAGGAGCGGGTGCCGGAGACCTGGGGGGGTGGCATGGTGGGCCGGGCCGGTGCTGGGCGCTTGGCTGTGGAGAAAGGAAAGGGGGAGGGAGGTTGAGCGTCCAGGTGGCCTGTGGTGACGCCACCAAGCTCTGTGCCCCTCACAACCTTTGCATCGCCGTTCCCCCGGCCGGGAACACTGTTTCCGAGGCTGGCTCCTTATCTAGACCTCTCCTTATGCCCGTCGCCCCCTCGGAGGCCCCCCCGAGCACCCTAGCTACAGCAGCACCCCATGCCCACCCCAGCTGCTCCATCACATTTTCCAGTTTCATTTTCTATTTCTTTTTTTTTTTTTTTTTTGAGACGGAGTTTCGCTCTTGTTACCCAGGCTGGAGTGCAATGGCGCGATCTCAGCTCACCGCAACCTCCGCCTCCTGGGTTCAGGCAATTCTCCTGCCTCGGCCTCCTGAGTAGCTGGGATTACAGGCACGTGCCACCATGCCCAGCTAATTTTTTGTATTTTTAGTAGAGACGGGGTTTCACCATGTTGACCAGGATGGTCTCGATCTCTTGACCTCGTGATCCACCCGCCTCAGCCTCCCAAAGTGCTGGGATTACAGGCTTGAGCCACCGCGCCCGGCTCCAGTTTCATTTTCTTTGCGAGACTTTTTGTCCTCTGAAATTATCTTGTCCATTTAATTTTTATTTATTTTTTGGAAATGGAGACTCACTCTGTCACCCAGGCTGGAGTGCAGTGGCGCCATCTCGGCTCACTGTACCCTCCGCCTCCCAGGTTCAAGCAATTCTCCTGCCTCAGCCTCTTGAGTAGCTGGGGCTACAGGCATGTGCCACCACGCCCAGCTAATTTTTGTATTTTTAGTAGACACGTGGCTTCACTCCAGTGCCCCAGCGCTCACGCCGGCTCCCCTTTAGTGGGCACTTGCTATGTGCCAGGACCAGGCACTTTCTGTAGCACCACTGAAGGCTCCATGCAGCCCCATAAGATGAGTGCAGTTATTGTCCCATTACACAGAGGAGGAAGGTGAGGCTCAGACAGGTGAACTCACCTGCCCAAAGTCAAAGAGCTCAAATTTAAACTCAACTGGGGCTTTTTAATCACCTCGATTCCTGCCTCCCTGGCTGCCTAAAGAGGTCGGAGGACCTGGGACTGCCTGTCCCCTCTCCCTACCCACCCTCTGTCCCCTCCCACAGCCAACTCACTCCTCCGAGCCACGTCCTCCACTGGGGCAGCTGTCTCCGGGGGGCTCCTGGTGACCTTGGGGGAGGCTGGTCTGGGCGGCACCTCAGACTCTGTCCTGCAGAGGGAAGGACAGCATGGGGCAGACTTGGCCACCTCCCAGAAGCCTCATGGAATCCTGGTGAGGCTCCAGCTGCCAGGTGGAGTCTGGGTCCTCCCAGCACCCACCCTCTGCCACCTTGTGGCTGCTCCTGGGATCTGTCCCCAGGCCCCACACTCCTGCCAGAAGACGCTTCTGGCATTGGTTAGGGGTCTGTGTCCACTGAGCTCCCTGCTGCTCTGTGACCCTGTGATGGAGTCCATGTTCCTCCAGGGACTAGGAGGGAGCCCCACCTGCCTGGGTGGTAGGGCCAGGATGGGAGGTAGGACACAGGCCCTGACCTCTGCCTCAGCTCAGGGCCTCCACCTGCTTTTTCTGGGGGGGATGGAGTCTTGTACTGTCATCCAGGCTGGAGTGCAATGGCACAATCCTGGCTCACTGCAATCTCCGCCTCCCAGGTTCATGTGATTCTCCTGCCTCAGCCTCCCAAGTAGCTGGGATTATAGGTGTGCACCACCACCCCTGGCTATTTTTTGGTATTTTTAGTAGACACAAGGTTTCACTATGTTGGCCAGACTAGTCTGGAACTCCTGACCTCCTGATCTGCCCGCCTTGGGCTCCCAACGTGCTGGGATTACAGGCGTGAGCCACTGTGGCCGGCCAGTTGTTTTTTTGAGACAATTCTTGCTGTTGCCCAGGCTGGAGTGCAGTGGCATGAACCCACCCTCTCCAAGCTGGGAGATCTGGTCTTTGGGATGAAAATACTAATCAGGCGGGTGTGGTGGCCCACGCCTATAATCCCAGCACTTTGGGAGGCCAAGGTGGGTGGATCACCTGAGGTCAGGCATTCAAGACTAGCCTGGCCAACATGGTAAAACCCCGCCTCTACTAAAAATAAAAAAACTTAGCCAGGCATGCTGGCAGGTACCTGTAATGCCAGCTACTAAAGAGGCTGGGGCAGGAGAATTGCTTGAACCCGGGAGGTGGAGGTTGCAGTGAGCCTAGATTGTGCCACTGTACTCCAGCCCGAGCCACAGAGTAAGACCTTGTCTCAAAAAAAAAAAAAAAAAAAAAGACTAATCATTACATTTCAAAAATTCAGCTTCTGGTTCTGAGACATGGTGCCTCAGGCAGGCTGTCTGTGGGACTACCACAGGAGCCAGCCATTCATACTGCTCAGACCTCACCTTTCCTTGGTAGCCGCTGAGGCCAAGGCTGGGGCTGGACCCAGAGCTGGAGCCGGAGCCAGGGTGGTGGCTGAGGTGGGCACAGTGGTGGGCAGAAGCTCATCAGAGGTCAGCCTGTCACTGACTGTGTCCTGGAGGGTGACGGCTGAGAAGAGGCCTGACACGTTGAAGTTGATGTCTGGGGACAGGAGCAGATGGCTCTGAGAGACTGCGCCAGGCTCTGCCTCCACTGGCTGGGCCGTTTTTCCTTCCCCTGAACCCATCTGGACCATGGTCAGCTTCCCGGCTCCCATGCAGCCCCATCACAACCCCACAAAGCAGGCAGACCTTCTCCATTGTAGAAATGAGAAACTGAGGCTCAGAGAGGAGACGCAACTTCCTCCCAGCCTCAGGGTGAGTTTGTGGGGCTGCTGGGGAGGGAGCAGGGCAGAGGGAGGGCACCCAGCAGGGCATCCGCACAGACGGGAGCTTCACCTCCAGGGAAGAGGGTGTCTGCGCTCTGGATCAGCGCCTCGACCACGCCCACCACCTGGATGGAAGACACGGAGGCTGCATCCAGCTGGGCCTGGTCCCTGGGACAAAGAGATACATCCATTTAGCGAAGCATTTGTGACCCCAGCTCTCTGTCTGGCCCTGTGCTGGGCACTGGAGACATGAGGACCCATCATGTTAAGTCCTTGTCCTCAAAAAGCCCACAAACCACCAGTGTCACGCACATGCCAGATGTCCCCCTTCCTTCCCCCTGACAGACATGACTCATTAATCGAGGACCCCTCTTCCTCATGGTTGTGATCTAGGCTGCCTCCACCAAGCAAATGCGATCAGCATGTGGAAGGACATCTCCGTGGCCAGGTAAATAACGAAGACGCCTCGCAGAGCACTACCCTTTGCACTTGAATTTTATTATTTCTTTTTCTTTCATTTTTGAGACAGAGTCTTGCTCTGTTGCCCACGCTGGAGTGCAGTGGTGTGATCCTGGCTCACTGCAATCTCTGCCTCCCGGGTTCAAGCGATTCTCCTGCCTCAGCCTCCCAAGTAGCTGGGATTACAAGCGCTTGCCACCATGCCTCGCTAATTTTTTGTATTTTTAGTAGAGATGGGGTTTCACAGTGTTGGCCAGGTTGGTATTGAACTCCCGACCTCGGGTGATCGACCTGCCTTGGCCTCCCAAAGTGCTGGGATTACAGGCATGAGCCACTGCACCTAGCCTATTCATTTTTAGAGACAGGGTCTCCTTCTGTCACCCAGGCTGGAGTGCAGTGGCACCATCATGGGTCACTGCAGCCTTGACTCCCTGGGATCAAGCTGTCCTCCCACCTCAGCCTTCTCAGTAGCTGGGACTTGAGGTACAGGTGACCATGACTGGCTAATCTTTTTAATTTTTTTTATAGAGACAGGGTCTCATTAAGTTGCCCAGGCTGGCTTCAAACTTCTGGGCTCAAGTGATCTTCCCACCTTGGCCTCCCAAAGTGCTAGGCTGACAGGCATAAGCCACTGTACTTGGCTTACACTTTATAGTTCATAAAACATTTCCCAGCCGAGTGCGGTGGCTCACACCTGTAATCCCAGCACTTTGGGAGGCCAAGGCAGGCAGATATCACCTGAGGTCGGGAGTTTAAGACCAGCCTGACCAACATGGAGAAACCCCGTCTTTACTAAAAACATAAAATTAGCCAGCCAAGGCCGGGCGCGGTGGCTCAAGCCTGTAATCCCAGCACTTTGGGAGGCCGAGGTGGGTGGATCACAGGGTCAAGAGAACGAGACCATCCTGGTCAACATGGTGAAACCCCGTCTCTACTAAAAATACAAAAAAGTAGCTGGGCATGGTGGCACATGCCTGTAATCCGAGCTACTCAGGAGGCTGAGGCAGGAGAATTGCCTGAACCCAGGAGGCGGAGGTTGCGGTGAGCTGAGATCGCACCATTGCACTCCAGCCTGGGTAACAAGAGCGAAACTCCGTCTCAAAAAAAAAAAAAAATTAGCCAGCCATGGTGGTGCATGCCTGTAACTCCAACTACTCGGAAGGCTGAGGCAGGAGAATCGCTTGAACCTGGGAGGCGGAGGTTGTGGTGAGCCGAGATCTCGTCACTACACTCCAGCCTGGGCAACAAGAGCAAAATTCCATCTCAAACACATAAACACACACACACACACACACACACACACACACACACCCCATTTCCCAATTCATCATCTCACCCAATTCCCAAAGCAAAAGCCCTCAAAGTTTGTATAACATCCCCCTAATTTACAGGTGAGGAAACGGAGGTTCTGAGGGTGACTTCCTCAGGCCCATCTCTGGAAGGTGGAGGTGTGGAGCTATTCATAGAACCCGATCTCCCAGCTCCCACTGCCCAGAATCCCACTGCCCAGAATCCTATCTCCATAGCCCTGTGGCCCGCATGGCCCTTCAGCCTGTTGCTCCAGGCAGCCTCAGAAATGAGCTGCTCAACCCACTCGACAGTGGGGACATCAAGACCCAGGGGAAAAATGGGCAAAAAGATGGCTGGGGTGGGATCTGCCTTTCGCCTGCCGCCTCCCGCAACCCGAGGCCCCTCACCCTTCTTTCTCAGGTGGCCACAGCAGGTTGGGTCCCAGGACGATGGCGATGTTGCTGGGTGTCATCTTGTTCACCTCCTGCTCCTCAGCCAGCCGTGCCAGGAACTTCATCAAGTACCTAAGGGTGGAGGGGGGCTTGGGCCAGGGCAGAATGCACCCGGCCCTGCTAATTCTCCAGCCTACGGTTTCCAGAGTGTGTAAGACGATGCCCAGAATGGTCTAACATTGTCACAGTTAAATCAGCTCATCCACTGAGCGCCAAGCCTGTGGTGGGCACTGAGCCAAGTCTTTGCGGCCCAACTACAGGGTGGGGACTGTGACAATCTGCATTTTCCAGATGATGACACGGAGCTGCCTGCCCAGAGATGGCATGTGAAGCCAGGCAGTATGGTTTCAAAAGTTCAAGGTCTTATTTATTTCAATGCCTCGAATAAAAACATACAACTAATCCAGTTAGGCGCAGTGGCTCATGCCTTTAATTTGGCACTTTCAAAGGCCGAAGCAGGTAGATCATGAGGTCAGGAGTTTGAGACTAGCCTGGCCAACATAGTGAAACCACGTGTCCACTAAAAATAGAAAAATTAACTGCGTGTGGTGGTGGGCGCCTGTAGTACCAGCTACTTGGGAGGCTGAGGCACAAGAATTGCTTGAACCCGTGAGGTGGAGGTTGCAGTGAGCAGAGACTGAGTCATTGCATTCCAGCCTGGGTGACACAGTGAGACTCCGTCTCAAAAAAAAATATTAACAGGCATGAGCCACTCGGGCACAGTGGCACATGCCTGTAATCCCAGCATTTTGGGAGGCCAAGGCAGGTGGATCACCTGAGGTCAGGAGTTTGAGACCAGCCTGACCAACATGGTAAAACCCCGTCTCTACTAAAAATACAAAAATTAGCCAGGCATGGTGGCACGTGCCTGTAATCCCAACTACTTGGGAGGCTGAGGCAGAAGAATCGCTTGAACCTAGAAGGCGAAGGTTACAGTGAGTGAGATCATTACACTGCACTCCAGCTTAGGTGACAGTGAGATCCTGTCTCAAAAAAAAAAATTAAAGGTTGGGAGCAGTGGCTCACGCCTGTAATCCCAGCACTTTGGGAGGCCGAGGCGGGCGGATCACAAGGTCAAGAGATCGAGGCCATCCTGGCCAACATGGTGAAACCCCATCTCTATATTTTAATATTAAAAATACATATATAGGCCAGGCGCAGTGGCTCATGTCTGTAATCCTAGCACTCTGGGAGGCCGAGGTGGGCGGATCACCTGAGGTCGGGAGTTCAAGACCAGCCTGACCAACATGGTGAAAGCCCGTCTTTAAAAAAAAAAATTGGGCCGGGCGCGGTGGCTCCAGCCTGTAATCCCAGCACTTTGGGAGGCCGAGGCGGGTGGATCACAAGGTCGAGAGATCGAGACCATCCTGGTCAACGTGGTGAAACCCCGTCTCTACTAAAAATACAAAAAATTAGCTGGGCATGGTGGTGCGTGCCTGTAATCCCAGCTACTCGGGAGGCTGAGGCAGGAGAATTGCCTGAGCCCAGGAGGCGGAGGTTGCGGTGAGCCGAGATCGTGCCATTGCACTCCAGCCTGGGTAACAAGAGCGAAACTCCGTCTCAAAAAAAAAAAAAAAATTTAAAAAATTAAAAAAATATATATATATACCCATATATATGTATATATAAAAAATATATATGACTAATTCATCAAAGCTGCATTTTCAGAAATATTTCTTAGGATACAGCGGCAGGGCCAGGCTTAAGCCCAGGCCCCTGACCCAGGCTGGGCTGTGGCTCTGTGGCAGGTTGGGGAGGTGGGCTCGGGCTCACCTGAGGTTGCTGAGGTTCTCGGGGGGCAGGTGGCTGCACACTTCTTGGAGAGCCTGCAGCCGGGCCCCTGGCTCCTTCAGGCTGATGGGGGAGTGGAGAGAGCTGGTCAGCCGATGCAGGCCACACCTTTGTATCCTCCTCCCCCGCCACCCCAACATCCTCACCTGGCTGCTCTCATCCAGTCGTCATAGAGGTCGAAGGTCATCAAGGGCTCTGGCAGCTCCCGAAGGTAGGACTTGAGGGCGCCTGAAGCAGGAGCAGGGGAGGGTCACAGGCAGTCCGTACCCCACTCTCCCGCTCTCCCTGCAGAAGGAACCTCTGGCTCTTGTTCACACTAACACGTCTAGGTCTGATAGTTTCTTTGGGCTCCAAGCCCTTTTAAGAAATTGAAGGCTAGCGATCTTGTCCCCTGAAAAATGGACAAACATTTTGCGGGGTGGCTCACGATGGACCCTAAGTGTCCTCAGTCTCCTCAACAGAATATCAAGTCTTAAAGCCAGGCTATCTTGGGATCATTCAAGCAGCGGCACCCCTTCGCCCCAGCCTCCTGCCCAGGGCTCCCGGGATGAGGCACCTGCCACGGCGTGCGGGTCAGAGCAGAACTCCTCCAGGCTGTGAGGGTCCGAGGCCATCGTCTGCTTGAGGCGTTTCAGCACAGAGGCCCCAGCAGCCAGACGGAAGAGCCCCTGGGTTGGAGAGGGAGCAGGCGGGGGTCACAGAGGGGTGGGCAGGGCAGGACAGCCTGGCTCCCCTGTAGCTGGGCTGTGCCAGTGGCCCTCGTGGGGCCTGTGTTCCCACTGGTCTGGCCAGCAAAATGGGTACCACAGTGTCCATGGACTTCAACTCTCGAGGTCTAGAATTCTGAGCAAAGGGTGGGGCTGGGAAGTCTGGGAGGAGCTGGGAAAAGTCCTGGGGAAATCGGAGCCCAGTTAGAAGTGGAAGGGAGGTCACGCACGGTGGCTCACGCCTGTAATCCCAGCACTTTGAGAAGCCCAGGCAGGCAGATCACCTGAGGCCAGGAGTCTGAGACCAGCCTGGCCAACACGGTGAAATCCCATCTCTACTAAAAATACAAAAAAATTAGCTGGGCATGGGGGCGAGCACCTGTAATCTTAGCTAACGGGGATGCTGAGGCAGGAAAATCGCTTGAACCTGGGAGGTGGAGGTTGCAGTGAGCCAGGATTGCGCCACTGCACTACAGCCTGGGTGACAGAGCCAGATCCTGTCTCAAAAACAAACAAACAGACAAACAAAAGGGCTGGGCGCATGGCTCATGCCTGTAATCCCAACATTTTGGGAGGTCAAGGCGGGCAGATCACCTGAGGTTAGGAGTTCAAGACCAGTCTGGCTAACATATAGTGAAATCTCATCTCTACTAAAAAATAAAAACTTAGCTGGGCCTGGTGGCAGGGGCCTGTAGTCCCAGCTACTCAAGAAGCGGAGGCAGGAGAATTGCTTGAACCCAGGAGGCAGAGGTTGCAGTGAGCCAAGATTACGCCACTGCACTCCAGCCTGGGTGACAGAGCAAGACTCCATCTCTCTCTTAAAGAGATAGACGTGTAAGGGAGAAAGGAGGCCCCAGGGGGATTGCTGGGCAGCTCAAGCCTGTTTTGGGGTATCTGCCACCTCTACGGTATAGCTTCAGGACAGGGGACAATGTATTCACAGCAGATCCAGACCCAGCCACTGTGGGCAGTGGAGCATCTGGTTTCAGAAGCACCTTCTCTCATGACTCTGGGCATGGCTACCTTTCCACCTGTCTCCCTCTTGTGAAATGGAGCCAATAAGGGCTTCCTCCAAGTGTTACTGTGATAAGCAAATGAAGCAAGGCTTTTAGCACAGGGCCTGGTGCACGTGAGCATCGACACACAGGAGGAAGTGTGGATGCTGCAGGAGGCAGCCGTGCCTTCTTCCAGGGACCTGGGCTCAAATGCGGGAATCACAGGCACCGGGGCAGGGCAGCATGTGGGGGGTTTGGGACAGAATGAGGGCCCCAGTGTTGCTTCCCCACCTGTCCCAAGGGGCCCCACCTCTTCCTTCATGCCCTCAGAGAGCAGCATCATGACGCAGGCCTCGATGGGCAGGGCAATCTCCCGGCCCAGCTCTCGAAGGTGGGTTGCCAGCGACACCCCATACACCCTGGAGAAGGGGGCTGTCATCGAGGGGCAGTGGTCTGCAGGGATGAGACAGATCAGCGGCCCAGGGCCTTCCCACCCCGGGCAGTCAGGCAGGGCACCCCCAATGTCTTCAAGGTGGTACCACCTGCTACTGACTGTCCAGGCACACATCTGAAATCATCCATCACATCTGTGGACTTGGCCTGCCTCCACTGCCTCTGCCCTAGGCCTGACAGGCCTGGCTCTAGTCCTGTCCCCTTCATTCCACCCTCCACAGGGCACCCAGAGCAGCCTCTCCATCACAGACCAAATCCAGCTCTTGGAACCCATCCATAGCTCCCTGGTGCCTTTCAGACGAAGTGCCAGCTTCTCAATAAGCCCCGGGCAGGGCGGGGCCAGGGATGTGGCATCACCAGGGCTATGTCCCCACCTGCTTGGCCATGGTTCTCCCTCAGCTCAGCCAGGGCTGTGTCCAGTGAGCTCAGTGACCTGCGATGGTAATCGGCCTGAATCTCCAGGAGCTGTGGGGACGAAGGGACACCCTGAGTGGCAATGAGGGAAGCCGAGCCTTCCCCAGGGTCCTTGAGAGCAGGCGTCCTTTCCACCGTCTCACAGGGTCCCAATGGCCCCTAGCTCTGGCATTCAGCCCCCGAGTTCTGGATGGCGGGGGCCCCATCTTGGACTCACGTGAATGAAGTAGTTAGCATAGGAGTCCTCCTTGGTAACAAAGTGGTACAGGTCAGCCAAGTACTCGTCCTTGGGGACACAGAGAGGAGAGTTTATATCGAGTGAGGCTAGGGGGGGTCTAGAGGGGAAGCGGAGGCTTCCAGGCCACACAACTGCAGGTGGAAGGTCCCAGCCAGGCTCCTCTCTCTGCCGAGTTTGGTGCTTGGGGCCAGCCCATGGGAACCCCCTCAAACTCTTCTGGCTTCTCAGCCCCCTCTCTGTGTGCCCATTGCCTTAGCACAGTGGCCTGTTACTCCCCATCCAGCCATTCGTTCACTCACTCACTCACTCAGCAAACACATGGCGACTCAGGGAACAGACCAAGTCTCCGCCTCCCCGTGTTATGCTAGAGTGCAGACAGAAAAGGCTACCCGGGAATGACAGAGCTCTGCTGCCTCCTGGCCACGTGGCCGAGGCAAATCATGTCACCTCTCTGATCTTCAGCTTCCTGGCCTGTGAGATGGGGCCGGCACCCACCCCTGCCAGCCCTGCACATCCAGGGAACCCACGTGGCCCTCACCCTGCACTGCTCCACCTTCCTCTTCAGCTCCTCCTCCTCCTCCTTCAGCGTCTCCACCTTGTTGGCCATGGTCAGGTGGCTGTGACTACCCGGGCCACCTCCCAGGCCTTGACCGCTGCCTGAATTCTTGGCTGCCTGACTGAGCCTGGGGATGATCCCAAGGTGAGCTGTCACCTGCCCTGTTGCATGTCCAGAGCCAAGTGTGCCCTCCATAGAGCAGACCACAAGGGATTCTAGGATTTAGAAGCTGCAAATCTGAGAGCTCCACTGGCCCGGGCCTCTGCCCAGCCTGGGCCATGAGTGCTCTGGGTCGCCCCCTGGTGGCGAGTTTGGTGATCACAGACACCCAGCAGAGTGGAGAATGGGGGAGCCACATCAGCATCTTGCAGGACTGTTTATGGCCATCTGAGGCTTTGGGGTGACCCCAGCACCAGCTGTGAGATGCAGGGTTACACCCCCACAGATACCCTCACCGCCTGTGTTCCTAGGGACCAGGCATGCACAAGCACATACAATGTACTCAGCGGACCCCCTGGCATCCTGGTGCCGCCATCCCTGTGGGCTGACCCAGAGATGAGTCCCCTGAGTGGCTAGGGCTCCCACCTGCTCTTGAGCGTGTTCCAGTCGGATACGAGCTTCTGGAGGCTTTTCTTGTGCTTGAGGATGGCTGGCAGCTCCTCCTGGGGACAGGCATGGCAGGGGAGTCAGCGTGGTGGAGTGGAGGGAGCCGGAAGCTGGGGAAGCTGGGGGCTGGGAGCAGGGCACAGGCTCACCTCACTCAGCCTGCTGAGCGGCTGCAGGACGTCCCTCTCCAGGGTCATCTCAAACTCGGCCAGGATGCGGGCCAGCTGGTTCTGGATGGCACAGCTCATTTCCAAGGCTTTCCTGTGGACACAGTGGCCCATGGGCCCAGGCTCCCGCCGCCCTCACCTCCACTGCAAACTCTTGCCTCTCCTCCCTCACTTCTGGCCCCTCCTAGATACTCTCCCAGGCCTGGCCACCTTCACTGACCTGGGCACTGTCCCCAGCCTGGTCATTCTTCTGATGTGGATGCCCTCACCACCTGCACCCTCTCCTAGCCGAGATTGCATCTTGGTATCCCCAGGTGAGGGCTGGGCCCCGTCTGTGCTCACCCCATGCTGGAATCGGGGTCCAGCTCCTTGAAGCTCTCCGCCATTGTGGTAGACAGAGCCATGAGGGGAAGCTTCTTCTGCAGGGAGGGCGGGGCCATCGGTGAATGTCCATGCCTCCCTCCACCCTGCCTGAGCACCAGGCCAGCCCCTTGGGGCAGGGGAGGAGGGAACCCAGGAGGGCCATAGTCACAGATAGAGTGGAAATGAGATGACAAGGCATGGTGGGGGTGACTTTCCCTGAGACCATGTACACAGCCCCTACCCATCTGGGGGCTCCTTTGCCTCTTTCCAGAAGCCACTTGACCACGTCCCAGTGGAGACTGGGAAAGTAAGATACAGGGAGAGCAGGGAGCTTGCCCCAGGTCACACGGGCGGAGGGAGAACGGGAGGGGAGCTGGCCTGGGCGTGGGGGCTCTTTCCCCTGTCCCAGGACCTATGCGGCTGACCTGCTGAATTCAAACTCTCTATGCCTCCCCATTTCCTTGCCTTGGCCACACTGAATTGTCAACTGGTTCCAAAACATGCCCGCCCCCCACTCCCACTCCATCTGGAGAACACCAGCTCTGGGATCAGAGACCAGGGTTCAAACCTCAGTTCTGCCACTTACTAGCTATGTGACCTTAGGCAAGTGACTTTACCTGTAAGCCTCCAATTCCTGATCTATAAAACAGTGCCTTCCCCTAGGATGTTACCCGTGTTCCCTGAGACAATGTGCTAACATGTCAGCACAGGCTGGCAGTCATCAGCCACCTCTTGATTAATATATGAGTATCCCACAAAAGCCAGCTCAATTGCCACCTCCTTCAGGAAGCCCTCAGAGGCTGCCCAATGGAGAGCCTGCTCTGCGTGCTGACTGGACAGAAGTTCAGGGGCTGTCAGAGGCCTGGCCTTGGCTTACGTGGACTGGGCACAGGGAAGTGGGGTAGACGTGAAGAGAAAGGTACAGGGCCATTGGAGTGCAGTGCCAGAGGTGCCTTGGAACAGAGCAGCCTCCATGCCCTTGTGCCAGATACTCAGACTGGCAAGGAAAGCCCAGCCCCAGCCTTGCTTCCCCATTGGACAGGCCCCTCCTTCCTGGGACCCCCGCTCACCACCCGCTTGTCCATGTCTGCCCCGCTCTGGCCCTGCAGACAGGCCTGCAGGCGCTTGTGGACGTTGTGGGCTGCTCGCTTGGCTGGCTCCAGCCGCTGTTCCACCTGGGAAGGAGGTGTGATTAAGGATCAAGAGAGGCTGTCTCCCACTGAGCAGGAAAAACTCTCCTGTCCCCTGGGGACCCCATGGCCAACAGCTTAAGGAATGACTCAACGGGGCCCCTACCTGGTGTCCCCGCCCCAGCCCTCTGCTCCGGCAGCCTGCACAGGCCTGCCCTCCCATCCGCCGGGCCCGGGCACGTACCTGCAGCAGGTCCTCGCCCAGGAACTCAGCGGTCTCCGGGGTGCTGCGGGAGCGGGGAGAGCGCTTCTGCTGAGCCTGCCTGGGTTAGGATGCCCCCTGCTCCCCCAACCCCCGCAGCAGGCCACCTGGACCCCAGTCCTTCCAATGTCCCTCCCAGGTGCGGCCCGCCCTGGGTGGCCCAGTTGCTTCATCCCAGTCGGAGCACATTCCATGGGGGTGGGAATAGGATACTTGGGTTTTTCCTCCTCCACCCAAGGCCCCGTCCTGAGAGCGGGCGGGCAGACAAAACTGCAGAGGAGGCTGGGAGACCCGCCCAGGGCTCAGCTTTGGGACACAGAAGCCTCTCTTCTGCTCACCCCCAAATCGTCAGCCCACCCCGGGAAGAGGAGGATTAGCTGGCCCCAAGAACGGGAAGTCGGGGAGCTCAGACTCGTGGGCACAGTCAGTCACACAGCACTCTGGACTACGGCCGTGGGCAGGGGTGCACGGGGTCTTGGCCTCCCCACCTGGGGACACACGGGGCATGCCGAGGCCCACGGCAAGATGGCCTGACTGCCCAGGCTACATAGGGATCTGGGCCAGTGTGAGACTAGAACCAGGTCTCTGGACACTCAGCCCCCTCCCCGGGGCCCAGAGAATGGGGAACTCCTGAGGCTGGGGGAAGAGGAGCAGAGAAGACAGGCCCTCAGAGGCTCCCCAAACTTCCGGCCCCCGGGCCACCAGCTCAAAGGCTGGGTGGGGGTGGGAGTTGGGAGACCTGGGGACGTTTCCACCTGAGTCTGGGAAAAGCAGAAACGAGACAGAGAAGCAGGAGGCCCCAGGACTGGGGGGAGGGGAAGGGACGCGGCAGGCCGCGGGCCAGGACCCCACTCCTTCCCCCACCCCTGGTCTGCGGCCCCAATCGACCCTCCTCCCTCCCGAGCCCAGCAAGCAGAGATGGTGAACTGGCCCATTGTCCAGAGGGGACAAGTGAGGCCAGGAGGACCATCCACTCAGAGACTCATGGAGGGAGGCAGAGAAGTCCCAGCGTCCTAGGGCAGAGCGCATTCTTCCGCCTGAAGCCCCCATCCAATCCGATAAAGGGGGTGGGCACCCCTCCCCCCAGAGGCCACCCCTGCTCCTCCAGCTCTGCCCGAGACGGGGACGCCGTTCGGAAGGGAGGAAGAGAAGGCGGGACTCTGGCCGCTCACGGGGGGCTGCCCAGCTGTCCCCAGCCTCCCCCACCCCCGTCTCCCCCCACCCTTTTACGCCCCCTCAGGTCCTGCGGGGTAAGAGTGGGGGCTGGAAGGGGTGACACTCACCGTCCCAAGCTGCCCGTCTGGGCCAGCTGCCGCATGCGGTGCAGCTGCCTCTTCATCATCTTGGGGGCGGGCTGGGGGCCGCGGGGTCACGGCGGGGGGTCGCAGGCCCGGGCAGCCCCCGGCCCAGCCTGCCTCTCCCGCGCCGCGGCTCTCGCCCCGGATGGGTGGGCGGCGCTCTCGCTTCCTGGGCCGCCGCGCGGATCTCGCTGGCGGCCGGCTCTCTCCTCCCCCGCTCACGACTCCGCCCCCGGCCCCCAGGTCACTCCTCTCTCCAAGTTGGTTTCCGCGCTCTCCCCCGGCTTCCGGGCCCCCGGCGACCCCCGGCCGGGCCCCCGCCGCGGACTGTCCGCCGGCCGCGGGCAGTCCACAGGTGGCGCCCGGCTCCTCCTCCCCGCGGTGCCCCGCCCCGCCGCGGTGGCGGGAAGCAGGTAAGCCCGCTCCTGCCCCCGCGCCCGCAGCCCGCCCCAAGCGGGGTGCCTGCCCCGCCCGCAGCCAGCCGGCCCCGGGTATAAACAACCTTTGCACCCCTCGTAGAGAAAGACGGTGCCGCGCGAAGGAGGGGTAGGCCTTTCTGACCTGTCTAGTCCCTCTGGGCCTGCAGGGGATGCCGCCTGCCCTCCCTCCCGCACAGTTCTTCTGGCCCCCCAAGAACTAACCCCCCAGCCGCTGGATGACTGACTTGGAGCTTTGGCTTCCTGGGGCCACGGGCTGTTGTGTGGCCGCGGACAAGTCCCTGGAACTCCGGACTCGCTATCTGCAATAGTCTGATGGGCCAGCTGCCCTGGGCCTGCCCATCCAGCAGAATGGACAAGACACCTCTGCCTGCTCCCTTTAAGGGAGGTGCGTGCCACCGTCCAGCCACTAGGAACCGTCCCAGATCAGTTCCCTGACACCCTGTTCTCCACATCTGGCGGCAGTTCGCTCTGTTGGTGAAGCTCATCACCTCTCATTCCTCCTGGCAAACAGCCTCAGTGCCCCTTCCTTCTTGGAGGGCAATGATGTGGGTGCTGCTCTGACCCCCCCAAACTCACTAGTTCTCTTTGGTCAACACAGAGTTAGGCATACAATAGGTGCTCCATAACTGCTGGTTATACAAGACCTGAGAGCCTTTGGGAAACAGTAGGCTCTCCTTACCCTGCACCCCTGTGGCATCAGGAGCCGCAGGGGTGGGGAAGAGGGGAGGGTGTGCCGCAGACTCCCGCCACACCCGCTGCACTTTGCTTTGTTAGTTTCAGTTTAGTTTGCGACTACTTGAGCAACCACCGCGTGCTGACAGGGCGCCCGCAGACCTCAGAGGCAGGACCTTGGCCCCAGACATCTCCACACTCCCTGTGCCCAGCTCAGGGCCTGGCACACTCACTGGCTGCTTCTCTCCTCCCTAATGGGCAGGCCTCACTGAGGGTGGGAGGAGCCTCATAACAGCTGCCTGCTATGGCCAGAGCCTCCCAGCTGGGAGCCCACCTGAGCGTGGAATCCTGGTGGGAAGTTGGGAGGCTCCAGGATCCAAGTTCAGGCCAGGAGGAGATGCCAGGCAAGGTTCCCTCCCCCATCTCCCTTTTCCCAACATGGCCAGTGACTATGGGTGGCATGGTAAGGGAACCTCAGGTACCACCCTTTCAGTCCCTCAGAAAGTCTCTGGACTATGTGGTGCCCCTGCTCTGTTCCAGTCAAGCCTCCAGCCCAGAACACACTGGGCTCTGGGCTTGTCTGGTTCTCTAACTCGTCCAAAGGTCCTTGAGGGCAAGGCTTGGCTTGTACCTCTGTCCCTTCTAGATTTGCCCAGTCCTGAGGCCCAGCTCTGTCCTGGGGAGGGGTCAGTACATGTGGGTTGTAACAGCAGCTGTGGTGGAAACTACCAGAGCCTTATCATCAGGCTCAGCTGTTGTCCCCATCCCTGTCCTGGTCTCCAGAATCCCCTCCAGCCAGACCCAAGGGTCCTTCCTGGGCAAGAGGTGCCCAGTTTGAGTTGGATTCAGGCCGGGCTGCTGTGCCTCCTAGCTGGGTGATGGGTAGATTTTAGGCCCTCCCTTGACACACCTGGATGTTGAATCACAGAAGGATGGACTCTCCAAAGGCTCGGTTAGGGTTACGTACGGGCTGCTTCTTAGAAGGGTGTTGTAATCAGACTTACGGACTCAGAAGTGTTCATCCGTGGGTGTTGGAATCATGGCCTTTCTAAACTGCAGACACAGAAGGGGGATCGCAGAGGTCCCCAGCCAACCCCTCCTGGGGCCCTTCCCCAATACAGGGGCCTGTTGACCCGGGTGGTTATCAGGCTGGTTTTAGCTGGCTCCTGCTGAATCTTTGGTTTGGGGGTGGGGCGAGGGGGAGCGGGCAGCAGTGTGTCTGTCACAGGGTCTCAGACAGCAGGAAAAGAGACAGTTTGAGGGTGTGGAGGCAGCCAGCTGGCCAGGCTCTGGCTCTCACTAGCTGGGTGACCTCAGCTGGGACACTTCACCTCTCTGAGTCTCAGCATCCATCCTCGGTGAATTGGAAACAACAGTACCTACCTCATAGAAGGGTTAAGTGAATTAATATATGACAGATGCTTAGAAAAGTGCCTTGCGCTGTTTCTTGTCACCATCATTATTCGGCTTGCCAAGTCAAGAATGGAAAGACCCCCTACCCCCATTCCTGCCCCAGTGACCCCTGTATGTGTCTAGCTGCTCCGGGACAATGAGGCTTTTTGTCATGTGCTATAGCATATCCTCCAGAGAGGCTGGTATCACTGTCCCCATTTTACAGGTGAACAGCCTGAGGCTTCTGGCCCCAGGTCCCCAGCTGGGAAAGTAGTAGAGGCCAAGCCAGGAAGCGGATCTGCCAGTCTCCTAAGCCCACGTGGGCTCTCCTGGTGTGCCAGACCCAGACAGCATTGCATGGGAGCTCCAGAAATGCTTGGAGCAACCCTGCGGTTGCTTTGAGGGGTCTGGCAGCCTCTGAGCAGATTTGTCTGTGAAAGCTGTCCGGGCAGCTTGTGCTGGTGAGGCTTGAGCAGGATGTGGGCAGGGAGGTCAGCGGCTGGGTGGTGGTGGATAGCAGGGGTCAGTAGCAGGGGCTGCAGGAGCAAAACCATCCCATTTGAGACTGACAAATCGCTTCTCTAAAAGCATTCAGCAGTGCTGCTGTGTGTGTGGACTTCCACCCAGTCCACCCAGAGCACCCGGGGCCACAATGAGACCTCAGGGGCTCTAAAAACTAGCCGCCCCCCGCCCCCTCCCCGCCCCCCCCGCCCCCTCCCCGCCCCCCCCCACCCGCCAAGCCCAAAGGACTTTCCAGGAAATCCTGGGGTGGTGCCGAGGTCTGAGGATTCCATGTTAATCCTGATAGCCCTGGAGGAGTGTGGATTGAGCCCAGCCCCCAGAGGACAGCCTGACAGAGGCTGGGGGGAGGGCTTGGGAGGTACGGGCAATGTCCCTTCTGGTAGACATCTCAAGACTGCAGGCCCAGACTCGGCGCCTAATGTGCGACTTGAAGCCTCACTTCCCATTTCACAGGGCAGTTAAGAGGCTTAAGGGGGAGAATGCAGGCTTCAGGTCTACCGTGGTACCAAGTCTAGGGGCTCCTCTAGCCTGCCTTGCGGGGCTGGTGCCCCGGTTGGGAGGCCCAAAGAGACTCGGGGAGGGGGCGTGTTGAGAGACCAGGCAGGTGGATCGCTTGGGCCCAGGAGTTCCAGACCAGCCTGGGCAACCTGGCAAAACCCCGTCTCTATAAAAAATATTAGCTGGGCGTGGTGGCACATGCCTGTGGTCCCAGCTACTGAGGAGGCTGAGGGGTTAGGACTGCCTGAGCCCAGGACGTCCGGGGTGCAGGGAGCTGTGTTCACAACACTGCCCTCCAGCCTGGGTGACAGAGAGACCTTGCCTCCAACAGACAAAAACCAAAAACCCGACTAGGCAGGGGCAGGCTCCCAGGCTCTCGCCACTTCTCCTGGCTGCCCAAACAGATGAGCAGTGTGCTGCGGTTGCCGAAAACCAAAATTAACTGCTGCCTCAGCCGAAGCAACAGAAATGGAAGTGTGGCTTTGAGGGCTGGGAAGTCCCACTGCTCTTGGCATGGCACTGGGCGGGGGTCACCCTTCAAGACATCACTGAATGCGCCCCCCAGTGCACCGCAGCCCGAGACTGCAGAGTGCAGCGGTCCGGACTGTGTGCGGCAACACGGTATGTAGGGAAGGCCCCCGCAGGGAGTGAGGCCCAGGGGCCTCTCCTCTGGTTAGACCCGCACCCAGACTCTCAGGCAGACGTAGGGCTCCTGTGGTACCCCATGTCTTTGCTTTCAGCGTGCCACACTGGCTCACACGTCCTTGCCAGCTTGTGAACTCTTGGGATGGGGCTGCTCAAGAAGCACTGGCATGACTGAGGGGACGGGCGGGTTAAGGATAAGGCCAGGGAGGAGGCGCGGCCCGGAAGAGGGGCCCCTTGCTTGCGGATGAGTGTTAGAGGGCGCACAGGCTGGGGGGCAGGCGTGCCAGGCGATTCTCCAGCTGTGTCAACTGTATCTAAGGAGAAGGGTTCAGCTGCCAACTTCTTACTGGGAAACACTAGACAAAGTGAAAACGGCTTCTTAAATGAGGGACTTCCCAGGGTCTTTATGGGCTCATCAGCTCGCTCAGGAGAAACTGTGGGCAGCCTCCCCCCACTCAACTGAGCAAGGACTGCTTTTTGCAGGGCAGGCCTTGCACACAACGGGGCCCATCTGCCTGGACCAGTGCCCCCTTGCCAGAGGGCTCTCTCAGCTGTGTGGCCTCAAGGCCACACCCGAGCCTGGACCCCAGCCTCCTGGTTGGAGAAAACTCTGATAGTCCTACGTGGGGTGGTAGAGCTGCCGCTGGGAGGGGAAGGGGGCCCAGCTCCAGGTCCCTGGGTCTGCATGGAAAAACTCAGGGCTTCCTGGGACCATCTGGGGAGAGGGAGAAGCTGGGCTCTGACCTCCCTCCAGGGAGCTGCAGCGTCGAGCTTGTGTGGAGGGCTGAGCACAGCAGGAGGAAGTTGTAAGCAGCCAGGGGCCTCCCCCTCAGCATCTGCAGCAGCTGGGGCTCCTGCCAGGCCCTGGCGCTCCCTCGCTTCCAGCTGGGACGGCCCTGGCCCGCCACAGCCCAGGGCCCTCTGTGGTGACTCAGCACTGGCCACAGGCCCCTTTGCAGGGCCTCTTCCTGTGTAGGGCCCAGGGATGGTGGGGAGGGGGCCCACGGCCTGACCTCCAAAGACGGAAGCAGAGAGCTCTACAGGGCGGCCCCAGGGACCCTGAACTCGACCCCTCCTGACTCCCTTAACCTCTGAAGGGCCACGACAGCAGCTAGTCCAGGAAAAACAAAGTTTTATTTTCATAAATACTCCTGCTCTCACTCACATACTGCCCCTACTTCTGACCACGGACAGATGGATGGACAGATGTGAGACGCCCGTAGGGGGCCCCAGCAGAGGCCAATGAATGAATGAAGGAGACACACTGAGAACTCTAGGACCCAGATCCCCTTGCTGGGACCACGAGCCACTGGCATTACCCTTGGGCCCCCATAATCTTTTAGGGGGCCCAATGGCAAAGTGAGACCCCCAGGAGGAGTAGGGGCCGGGTGGGGATCCCCCAGCCTGGCCCCCTGAGGCTGTGCCACCGGGCCAACCTGGAAGAAAAGCAGAGTCAAACCACACACCAGAGTGCAAACAGCTGGGGGTGTAGGCGTCACCCCTGTCACCGGGTTCCGATGGAGGAGGCCTGAGCTGGTCCCCAGCTCCAGCATGGCCCCCGAATTATGGCTGGGCCTTCCCATAAGGCATAAGAGACAGGCGGGGAAGAACCCGCCCCAACTGAGGTCCTGGCCCTTCCCCGACGGCCGTGCTTCTTCCCCGTGACCCCAAGTTCTTCCAAGGCCACGTGGCCGCTCCCTCTCCAGGTCCCAGGGATGGAGACCCCAGCAGCGCAAACCCAGGCCCAGCCTCCTACTGGGTTTGGCTTAGCAGGGGTGGGGGGGCGGAACAGAAGGGGGAAGAGTCACTTGAGGGCTACAGAGGTGTGGGGAGAAGCACCAGGCCTGGGGGTGAATGACCATGGGCAGCAAAGGGTGGCCCTGGCCACCACTGCCTCCCTCCAGGCTGACAGTGACCGGTCCCTCTGCCTCTTCCTCTCCCCAGCCCCTCTCTGTTCTAGAGGCTCCCCCAGGTTTCGGGTGGGGGGAACTGGTCCACATCCCCCATCTCATTGTAGGTCTGGTCGCCCATGGTGAAGGTGAGCTTGTAGCGGAGGCGAACCTTCTCCTGGGGCAGAGATGTCGAGGCAGAGGGGTCAGAGCAGGAGGAGCGGCCACCCCCACCCTACAGCACCACCCTGGGGGTCCCTCACCTTCTGGGGGTTGGCAAGCAGCAGGACCTGGGTGATAGCTGAAGGGTGGACGATGGGGTTAAATGCCGGCAGCTCTGTGCCAGAGGGTGGCTGTAGCTTCACCTTCATAACCTGTGGGCAGAGGGCAGGATGGGCACAGCTAGCCCTGGCCACTTCTGCTGCTCTGAGGAACCAGCCCAGCCTGCCAGCTCCCCTCTGGGGGTCCTGGGGCTCAGTCCTTTGGGTCCCTTCCACCCCTGGACCACCCAGCAAGGGAGGGAGACCTGCCCCTGCCAGTGGCTCCCCACCCAGCCCCAAGTCAGCCTGCCTTGAGAGAAGGGAGGCATGCCCTGTCTGCCTGGCTTGTCACCTTGGGGACAGCTGACTGGAACACAATGTTTCGGATGGGTTGGGGTGCGGTGCTCAGCATGGAAACCACCACCACCAGCACATCGGACCGCCCTGGCAGTGGGTCGCGGGCGAAGTGGAAGAGGACACGGAAGCCGTGCTGGTCATATACAGTCACAGGCAGGATGCTGCCTGCGGGAGAAGGTGGGAGGGCAATGGGACAGCAAGCCGGAGCGCAGCCGCTCAGCCCCCACCCAGCTCGCCTCAGGCGCTGGCTGCCACCGTGCCTGCAAGAGCGAAGGCCTCCCTCAGGGCTTTACCTGGACCCTGGGTGGTGCTGCAGGCAGGGCACAGAGCGGTGCCCAGAGAGGGCAGATGAACCCCCAGTCTGACAGTGGAGGCAGGACACCCACCCCAGAGCTGAGTCACAGCCCACGTTCCCCTGGTGCTGTGTGGCTGCTTCCTGGACTGCTGGGGCAAGGGACTCTGGGTGAGGGTGAAGCTCACCCCCAGTCACTCGGCTTCTCTGAGCTCAGGTGAGAGGTAGAGCTCTACCCACTATTGGGGGATAGTCAGGGGGTGACAACTTTGGTCACAGGGAACTCAAAGAGGGCAATGCTGAGAGGACCACCAGACCTCATGTGTCTGCTCAGGCCGGGGGCTGGACCATGGTCTCCCTATCGCTCCTGGGCTGGAAAAGCCCAGCCTCGGATCTGGGTCTTTATTCTGTAATTTGGGAGAAACTCCAAACCCTGGGGAGGAAGAGGCCCAGGGTACACTCCCTAAGAGGTTGTCTTGCTTGTGTAAGCCTGGAGTTTATACAGCAGTCCTGGGATTGCTCCGGGGCAGATAAGGAGTGACTCCTGGGGAGGGGAGGGCCTTGCTCAGAGCTCCCCACGGATTGGCCTGTGGCAGAGCCAGGGGAGGCCCCACCTTCCCACCAGCTTCCCCAGGCAGAGCTCCAGACCGGCAGCGAGCTGACACGGCTGCCCCAGCCCTACTCACTGGGCTTGATGGACTCCAGGGGCACAGTGATGCTGGCCAGTGAGAGCTCGGTTGGTGTGGGCTGCTGCGTAGGCCCAGGGCGCTCTGGGGACACGGTGTGGAGAAGGCTGCTGGCACTGGAGCTGGGGGAGCTGCAGCTGGTGCTCTTATTCTGCAGGTCCCGGAGTGTGAGCCGGGGGGCTGGCTGCTGCTTCTCCCTTAATCGGGGGACACTGCATTAAGAAGGGATTCTTGGCCAGGTGTGGTGGCTCATGCCTGTCATCCCAGCACTTTAGGAGGCTGAGGTGGGCGGATCGCTTGCGCTCAGGAGGTTGAGACCAGCCTGGGCAACATGGCGAAACCCCGTCTCTATAAGAAAAAAAAAAAAAAAAATAGCTGGGCATGGTAGTGCACATCTCTGGTCCCAGCTATTCAGGAGGCTGAAGTTGAAGGATTGCTTGAGTTTGGGAGGTGGAGGTTGCAATGAGCCGGGATCACGCCACTGCACTCCAGCCTGGGTGACAGGGTGACAGGGTGACAGAGACTCCCTCTCAAAAAAAGAAAAAGAAGTGATTCTTTGGTGATTAAGAGATAGGGGCACAGGAAGGGCTGGGCTCCCTGGCTCCGTCCCTGACGCACGGCTGTCTCTCTGGCCTTGGGTCTTCTCACGTTTAGAAGGAGCAGCTCGTTCTCCCTCCACCCTGCACCCCGCCTGCTCACTCCAGCCCAGTGTCCTCCCTGCTGCTGGCCCTTTGGGCCTTTGGCCTTTCTCTAGGGAGTTGGGAATGCCTGGGCGAGGCCAGGCCAGTGGGCCCAGGTCTCTCTGTCTCATAAACTCTGTGCTCTGTGAGAGGGGCGCCGGGCTGCCTTGGGCACTGCTGTGTTTCCAGAGGCAGGTGTAGTGCTTGGAATCTGCTGCTTCTAGAACAAGCTAGCAACAAGCCTCTCCCTGCTGGGCCCGGACAAGCCCAGGAGAAGCTGCTGGTTTGTGGGAACAGGGAGTGCTCCCCACCCCATGCGGCCATGGTGGGCCCTCACCACCGCACTTGCTGGGACTCCGGGGGCAGAGACTGCTGCAGGAGGGTCTTCCCCAGGAGGTCTAGGTCATCCAGACCGCTGCTTGCTGGCAGGGATGTCTGCGCTGGGGGTCGGCTTTCCATGCTGGGGGCCTGGGCCAGAGCGGAGGCTGGGGGCTCAGCAGCATCCGACGACTGTGGGGCAAAGGATGCAGGTGGGCGGGGCTGTCTAGAGGCGTCGGGGCCACCTGAACCTGCCTTGAGGCTCAGTGTCCGCACTTGCAGATGACATCTGGGAAAGCAGCCACAGAGGCGGGGACCCCAGACCACCCGTGTCCATGATGCAGGGTGGCTGGGTCTGGTTGGGGGTTCTACATTCCAGGGACCTCTGTCACCCTCAAGAAGAGACGGATCACCCATCTCAATCCCAAAGGCTGGGCTGTAGCCCTGAGGCTGAGACTTGGAGAAGACACAGCTGGAAGTAAGGAGAGGCCCTCTTCCCTGGGTGGGTGTCTCCAGGCCCCTGGGCCACCTCCTGGCAGAGCCCATCCATGCTTTCAGTTTCCCCAGGCCGCCTGTCCCAGCTGCCCTGACCCTGGGACTTCAACAGACTAGCCAGGCTAGTTTGTGGTCCCCTACCTGGAAGCTGTTCCATCCGGTACCATCCAGGCTTGGGCCTGAAGCAGGTGTGGGATCACTGAGGCCTGTGGGGAAAGCAGGAGAGAGGTGAAGGAACTGGGCTGACCCTGCAGAGGCCAGAGTGCCAAGGGGCATGTGTGCTGGCGTGGGGCTCCCTGCCCCCTTTCTGAGGCTCCGCACGGAGGGGAGAAACCCACGACTTCAGAAGCAACCAGCAGTGGAGCAGAACTAGAAACCAAGATCCCGGCGGCCCCTGGAGCTGACCCCACACATGCTTCCCCTCTTCCCAACCAGGCCGCTTTGAAGCTGTGCACACAGACAACAGACATCAGGACTTTCATCTTCACTTGCTGGCTGGCAGCAGAGAGCAGCTCTGTGCCCGCCTGAGGCTAACTGGCCACTGGAGGGACGCTTGCTGCGTGACCGTGGGCTAGACACCATGCTGGCTGAGCCACAGTGTCCCCGAGTACAAGGACAGGGCTCAACTGGGTGCAATGCTAAAGGTCCTGTCGGCCTTGGCATGTGCCAACGAGGCTGACTGGTACCACAGAGGGCTGGGGGATCCTGTGGATGGCCCTGGAACTAGCTGCGGATGGGAAGGAGGCAGCAGGTCCCCAGCCAGCCTGACCTCTGCCTGCCCTGGAATACTGTCAGCCAAGTGCACCCCAGATCTGACCTAGAGAAGATAAGTGATCTTGTCTCTAGCAAATCCTGAAAAAGTGAGGTCCAAAATGAAGCGCTAACTGACAGGCAAAGGCAAAAGTACCAGGAAGCCGGGCAGCTGGGTCTCTTCCAGCTGTGCCTCTTAGAGGCCGGAGATCAAGTGCACTGATGACGCCCTGGATGTGTCAGGCCCTGTAGATGCTTTGAAGGTTGGTTGATTAATCCTCAAACAACCTTCAAAGGGAAGGGCAAGGTTCTCAGCCCTCTTTTAGGATAAGAAAATGGACTCAGAGGCGTTAAATAACCTGCTCAAGGTCACACAGCTGGAAAGTGGCAGAGTCTGGACTTGGACTGAACATGGCCCGACTGCCAGCATCTGCGCACAACTCTGACACTTGGTGTGTGATCTTGGCAGGGGGGTGGGGGGGAGTGACAGCCTCATCTGCAAAATGGAGACAGCAGCCAGGTGCAGTGGCGAACATCTGTAACCCCAGCTATTTGGGAGGCTGAAGCTGGAGTTTGAGATAAGCTCAGGCAACATTAGCCAGTGCCTGTGGCCCCATCTACTTGGGAGGCTGAGATGGGAGGATTAGTCAAAGACAGAAGTTTGAGATCAGCTTGAGCAATATAGTGAGACCCCATCTCAAAACCAAAGAGAGGTGGGTGGGCGCAGTGGTTCAAGCCTGTCATCCCAGCACTTTAGGAGGCCGAGGCGGCCAGATCACTTGAGGCCAGGAGTTCAATACCAACCCGGCCAACACGGGGGAAACCCTGTGTCTTTAAGAAACAAATTAACCGTATGTGGTGGCACACACCTGATTGCTTGAGATGGGGGAGGTCGAGGCTACGTGAACACCCTCTTTGACAGACAGGAACCCTGTCCCACCCCTGCCACGGAGAGCAGTGAGGACCAGCCCTCTCTGTGGCCCCAGGGTCTGCTCTACTCCCCAGGCCCAGGCTGCAGGCTGCCCTGGCACTTCTGGCTCCTGCGCCCCCACACTTTGCCTCTGAGAGGAAAAGGAAACCAGAAGGAAGCTGGTGGCTCAGGGCTCTGCCAACGCGACTCGGGGACAGGAAGAGCAGCGCGCACCTTGCTTCTCCCGTGGCGGTGGCACGGCAGCTGCCTGCGGGGGGTCTGCTGGTCCCGCAGCGCTTCCCTGCTCACCAACTGCAGCTCAGGCAGCTGCCGCCCACGGCTGGCTCCACAGGGGAGGGTAAACCTTGTGCAGGCGTTTGTTGCCCATCCTTTACCTCTGCAGAATGGGGTAAAGGTCTTCTCCCTGAGGCCACCCTCGGCTCTGAATGAAGAGGGCAGCTGTGTGGGGCTCGTAAGCGGCTTCAGGGAGGGTGCTGGCTGGTGCGTTCACAAGGGGGCTCACAAGCAGGCCTCCTTCCCTCAGCTCTCCCTCCACAGCCCAGGCCGCTTCCCTTTATCTGCTTATGGACAGTGAGTCAGAGCGGCAGAGCCTAGCTCAAGTCCTGGAGCCCTTTCCGCACAAGTCACACAGTCTTTTTCTTTTGAGATGGAGGCTTGCTCTGTGACCCAGGCTGGAGTGCAACGGCGTGATCTCGGCTCACTGCAACCTCTGCCTCCCCAGTTCAAGTGATTCTCCTGCCTCAGCCTCCCCAGGAGCTGGGACTACAGGCATGCCTGACCACGCCCAGCTGATTTTTGTACTTTTAGTAGAGACGGGGTTTCACCATGTTGGCCAGGCTGGTCTCAAACTCCTGACCTCAGGTGATCTGCCTGCCTCGGCCTCCCAAAGTGCTGGGATGACAGGCGTGAGCCACTGCGCCTTTCTACGCTGCCATCTCCTCATCGTACAGTGGGGCTATTCACGGCCTGTGCCCACTGGACAGAGTGCAGCAGTGGGCACTGCACCTAAGGAAGCCCTCCTGGAACCCAGGCAGACCCCGCCCAGGGCAGCCGGGGCTCCCATTGCTTCTTCAAGGCCTTCAGGCCTGGTTTTTGCTTCAGAACTGGCTCAGGAGACCACAGTCTGAATCCTGGCTTCCAGTACATCCCTGAGGAGTCCTTTGATCGGGCCTAACATCTCTACCCTTCATCCCTTCAGCGGCTCTGAGGAGGAGGCTCTTCTGCAGCTCAGCTAGCGAATGGGGCTGCTGCCCTGAAGCCAGCTGGGACCACTCTGCTTCTTCCCCGGGGTTAGCCTGGTCCCTGCTGAGCTCTGGAGCCTAAGCCTGCCAGGAGTAACAGCAGGCCTGGCCCTGGACCAGCTTGGATCACCGAGTCCCTTGTGCCTGGGCCTCAGCTCCTCTGGAGTCTCTGGGTGCTGTGGAGCCCAGAGCCTTTCTCTCTTCTTGGTGGATAAAGAAACTGCTGAACTTTTGCCCAGAAAGTTCCAAACTGTAGGCTCTAACCTGTTGCAGGGAAATCCCCTGGCTCCCCCCAGCTGCCAGAGCCTGAACACTGGCTTAGAGGCTGCCAGCCTCACCCTCTGGCCGTGTGGCCTTGCACAAGCTCCCTACCTTCCCCGAGCCTTAGTTGTGAAATGGGCCTAACGCCCATCCACGTGGCCCACAGGATTCAAGCCTGCGGTACATGGTGCTGGCGTTCCAGCTGTGAGTGCGTCCTGGGATCATGCCCCACTTGCTGCCGAGCCCGCCCTCCTCCAGGCCTGGCCCCTTCCTCACCCAGAGACATGAGCTCATCATCAAGCAGGGAAACTGAGGCACTGGGCTGCTCGGGGCTGGCCTGCTCGCCAGGGCGGGTGGGCATGGCTGGGTAGGTGGTGCCCGCAGGCAGGAGATCCAGACCTGAGAGATCCAGCAGGGCCGAGGTACTCCCTGGGGTGGGAAAGAAGAGGCTGGCAAGTCCTGGGTGTACACGTGTCTCTCGGAGTCCACACGGTTGTGGGGAGCAACACCCAACCCTCATGCTTTACCACTGGCCTCCTGCTTCCCCGTCCTTGGCCGCCCAGCCCCTGCCTGGAAGCTGCTCAACAGGACCTGTCTTTGGCATATGCTGGTACTTCTGTCCGGAGTGTACTTCCTTCTGAGCTCTACTGGGCACATTGCTCCCCATCCTTCATCCTAAAGGCCCTGCTCAAACTTGGCTGCTTGTGCGCGGCGCCTCCATCCCCACTTCTCCCCAACAGAACCAATTCTAAGTCCTTCCGTGGCCTCCAAGGCTGTCATCTTACCCTTATTAGAACTGGGTCTGTAATGAGTGCTCCCTACCCCCTCCCACTCTCAGCCTTGGGGCTGTTGCCCAGCACTATACAACAGGGGCCAGATTTGCTGAGTGAAAGAAAGCCTTCCTTCTACCCCTTCCACCGCCTGTCCTCACCAAACCCTCAGCTCCCCCGCTCTCCCACACCCAGACTGCTTCCCCACAGCTGCGTGCTTGGCACAGACTTCACCCAAGCTTCCTCCCTGGGGCCTTCCCCATCTTAAGGGGCCAGGGTCACCCTGGCAGTCAGTCCTGCAGCTCAGAGACCAGCACAACAACACCCTGCACTCTTGGTGCCCCTCCAGCCTGATGGGTGCCCTCCAAGCTCTTCTGCCGCCACCTCACCAGGGATGGAGCTGGCTGTGGCGTCACCGTTGACCTCCTCGCCCCGCACCAGCTGCTTATACAGGTTGATCACTTGGGTGAGGTTGTCATTGGCCTGCAGGATCTCAGCTGGAACAGACAGAAGGGGAGAGGCCAGGCTGAAGGACTGGGGGCCTCTGGGTGGCAGGAGATGAGCACCCCACATCCATCATGCCTGTGTGTGAGGGGAAGGGACGGGGCAGGGGAACATCCCATCTCTCCGCTGAGACTCTGGCCTTCCGCTACCTCCCTGGTCTCACCTCCCACCCGCCCCTCGTTCACTCCCTGCCATACTGCCTGGCTTGTCTCTGAATACGCGGGCTGCTCGGGCTGCTCGCGCCTCCAGGCCTCCGCTCCAGCTCTGTTCTCTGCCTGGCTTCATCCCTTACTGCCTTCAGGTCTTAACCCAAGGGTCATCTCAGGAGGCCTGTGCTAAACCCCTCCTGTGCTACCTCATCCTGTCCCTTATCTTCTTCCATGCCGCTTACCACAGTGACAAACTGTGATGATCATGGACTTGGTTACTGTCTGCCTCCTTGCACTAAACTACCATGAGGAAGCTTCTGTCAATCTTTTTTTTTTTTTTTTTTTTAAATATAAATATGTCTGTAATAGAGATGAGGCCTCACTATGTTGCCCAGGCTGGTCTTGAACTCCTGGCCTAAAGCAATCCTCCCACCTCTGCCTCCCAAAGTGCTGGGATTATAGGTGTGAACCACTGTGCCCAGCCTTCTGCCAACTTTGATCACTGCCAGATCCCTGAGGGCCTAGAACAGTGCCTGGTACCAATCAGGCCCTTGGCAACACTGCTTCTCCGGATGTCAGGACGTGGGGCAATCTGGGCAGCAAGCCTTGTGGGTGGATCTCCTGCTTAACGAGGGAGTGGAGGGTACCCAGACCGCGGCCCAAGTGGCCCGGACTCACATGTGGGCAGAGATCAAGGAAAAGAACCTGGTATGTGGTCTTGGCATAAGCCTTCAGGCTCAGGTCTGGAACTGCCCGGGCTGTGGGACGCACTCCTAACTTCCATTCTCCCTCACCAGGGAGGAAGGTCTGGGGCAGATGGCCCTCCGTCTCCCTAGCTTTGCCACGCTTCTGCTCTGTGATCTGGGCAAGTTATTTCCCTCCCTTATCCCCAGTTGTGAAAGGGGACGGTTCTGCCTCCTATGCAGCTGCTGGCAGTAAATGAGATGCTGTGAAGGGGCCTGGCCCACACGGCCTCTCAACAGCAGGCGGCCCCTGCTCTGTATCCTCAGAGTGGAGAAACCCAAGGTCGGTGCTGGAGAAGAGGGCCCCCTGGTGGTGGCTCCTTCCAACTGCAGCTACTTAGCGGGGCCTGGGGGAGGTGGGGGTAGGAGGGGGAGGGAGAGTAGGGGACCTGACCTCAGCATCTGTCCCGGGCTCACCTAAGGCCTCGTCATTGTCCTCTGTGTCGCTGGCCAGTCGAAAGAGTGTGGGCCGCATCCGCTCACAGCGCTGGTACAGTTCCTGAGGGCAGCAGGGCAGGTGGGTCAGGGCCCGAGTGGACTGTGGAGTGGACAGGGAGTGGGGGAGGCAGGCGCACCTTCATGAGGTCCTCGCTGCTACCGGCTGCTGCGCCGCCCTGGCTGTGGCTCATCACCATCTCTGTGAGCAGTTTCACGTTGTTGTTCACCTCCTCGATGGCATTCACCCGCTTCGAGATCTTCTCCATCCGCTTCTGGTCCTGGGGACACATCAGCCAAGGGCCCCTGAGAACCTGTGCCCTGCTCGGCCTAGACGAGGCACTGCCCCCGCCACTCTAGAGAGTGCGTGCTGGGATCCGGGGGATGGCTGGCTGACTGGGGGATGAGACTCTCGGTGGGGCTTCAGCAGGCCCTGCCAGCAGCCCCTCATGCCCAGGAAGGGCACACTCACATCCCAGGTGTCTGCACAGGCTCATCAGGATCTCCAGGGATGGCTCAGGAACCTGGCTTTCCAGCCCCCTCACCAGGTTCGTCTGAAGGCCCAGGGTCCTAGACCTCCACTGTGGTTCTCAGTGACTCTTGCCCTCCTTGTGTTTGCCCTTTCAAAGGTGGTTCCTGTATTGTATAGTGAAAGGGGACCTCTGTGGTCACCAGGTGCAGCCTAGAAATGAGCATGAAGACCCTTCGAGTGTCCGTTGGTGCCTGGCAGATGGGGGAGACTGTACCTTTAAAGGCTGCTGTTGGGAGCAGCCCCCCTCTCCCCTGCCCCTCCACTTACTGGGCATGCCCCTCCCTTGCAGAGTGAAAGGTGGCCTCACACAGTCCTCCCACTTTGGCCTCCAAAGTGCTGGGATTACAGGCATGAGCCACCACATCCGGCTTTGAAACTTTTTTTTTTCAGCACTTTGGGAGGCCGAGGTAGAAGGGTCATTGAGTCCAGGGGTTCAAGACCAGCCTGGGCAACAAAGGGAGACCCTGTCTCTACAAAAAATAAAATAGGTTGGGTGTTGTAGCATGTGCCTTTGGTCCCAGCTACTCAGGAGGCTGAAGGGGGAGGATCACTTGAGCCCAGGAGGTCGAGGTTGCAATGAGCCATGATCATGCCACTGCACTCCAGAATGAGACCTTGTCTCAATGGAAAAAAAAAAAAAAAAAAACACCACACACACAGTTTCAGCAGGCACCCACAAAACATATGCATATTTACTTTAAAATTAAACATTTGGCCAGGCAGTGGCTCCTGCCTGTAATTCCAGCACTTTGGGAGGCTGAGGTAGGCAGATCGCCTGAGTCCAGAAGTCCCAGACCAGCCTGGGCAACATGGCAAAACCCTTTCTCCACAGAAAACCCAAAAGTTAGGCGGTGGCTCACGCCTGTAATCCCAGCACTCTGGGAGGCTGAGGCAGGTGGATCACCTGAGGTTGGGAGTTCGAGACAGCCTGACCAACATGGAGAAACCCGGTCTCTACTAAAACTACAAAATTTGCTGGGCATGGTGGCACATGCCTGTAATCCCAGCTACTCAGGAGGCTGAGGCAGGAGAATTGCTTAAATCCAGGAGGCAGAGATTGCAGTGAGCTGAGACTGCGCTATTGCACTCCAGCCTGGAAAACGAGAGCAAAATTCCACCTCAAAAAAAAAAAACAAAAACAGAAACAAAAACAGAAACAATTAGATAGGTGTGGTGGCTCACATATCGAGTGCCAGTGGCCTGGGAGGTTGAGGGGGGAAGATGGCTTGAGAGGTCGAGGCTGCATGATCATGCCACTATACTCCTGCCTGGGCAAGAGGCTGAGTCCCTGTCTCAGGGTCTCAAAAAAAACCTCCTCATATACATACACATATACACAATTATGTTACTTAGATATTTTTAAACATATACTGAGGCCTAATTCATTTCTAACTTTTGAGGAAGAGGTAGCCAGCCTCCCAAAGGCCCATCCAGGGCAAGTCACCCAGGCTGCCGGGAGTTCTTCCCTGCACACGGCGGTCCCCAGCATCAGTCAGCTTCTCTCCTGTGACAGCCCTGGGTCAATGCGGGGCTCCCTGCATGTGCCGACACACACAGCCCCATGTCGGCGGCCCCGCTCAACACCCCCATCCTGCCTCCTCCCCGTACTGTGTGCTCAGTCGTTACCTCCTGCACCATCTCTTTGATGAGCTTATTGGCTGCGCGGAGGTCTTCGGGGTGGGAGCTCTTCAGCAGGCGGGCCAGCATCTGCAGAGACAGAGGGGTGTGACCGTGAGGGCAGCACCTGGGCCAGGGGTCAGAAGGCTGGAGTCACATTATGGCTCCCCACTTCCTGCCTGTGAGACCTGAGAAAGTTACTTAAGCTCTCTGTGAAATGGTGAGAATTTACTGACACCTGAGAGGGTGGCCACAGGCCAGCGGAGACGCTGCACATAATGTGCACACCACAGTCCCAGGCAGAAATAGGTAATCAACAAGTGGGACTTCTTCTATCCCCATGGTTTTCTGAGAATGAGAACCTTAACAGCAGGTGCCATCTGGGGCTAGGGCTGGGACTAGGGAGAGGGAAGCTTTTACTTTAACCTCTTTGTTTTAATCTTACCTCCCCCTGTGCTGTTTAAATTTTTCACCCACAAGTTTTATTAACCGTAACAAAAAATTCAGTAAAATTCTTATTGAAAAGGTCAAAATACATAGAGACATGTAAACTCCTGATCAACATATGAAATGCCCTCAGACGAACTCCAGGGACACCAGACACGCTCCTGCGTGTGGGGGTGCTGTATGGGACATACTCAGCACATATTAAGTACCTAGTAAACAGCACCAATCACCCACAACGGTGCCTGGGCTCAGTGTGCCCCGCTGTTCCAAAGGCTGAGGCCAGGGCAGCCAGGGCAGCCAGGGGTCAGAACCCTCGGACCCACACCTGGGCTCAGAGTCCCCATCTGTGCCTCCCTGGAGTCTCACCTTGGATTTCTCCTCATCTTCAAAGATCACATTCTTGGGCCGTGGAGGAGGAAGGGGAAAGGTGGTGTCATCTGGAAGCTTGGGGTCGGACTTCACAATCCCTGGATGAGATGAGTGTCAGAAAGGCTGTCAATATGTCCCGGGCCAGGAGGAGGAGGTGACATGGGATGGGGGCAGGCAAGGGTAGGACAGAAAAGGAAGGTCAGTCTTTCACCAGCATGCTGGCTCTGGACTCTGGGTGGCCTGGGCCTGCTCCTGACTGCATCAACTGGCCTGGGGGAGATGGTTTGGGGGACAGGTATTTTGAGGCCACTCCCTGGAAACCACTCTTTGAGGGTAAGCTTGATTCGAACCCACCTTCTTTCCACCCAATCTAGCCTCAGGCAGAGCACAGAAGGCCCCACTAGCTGTATGTTCTAGTTAAAGGAGTTAAAGGACAGACCCATGACCTTGCTGGCTCAGAAGACCCCGAAGCTGTTAGAGCCCCAGCTCATGGTGGCGGAGAGGGGGCAGGCCCTGATCACCCCCACCTTCTATGTGCCTGACTCACCCTGCTTTTTTAGCATCTGGTAAGCCTCTGCGATTTTCACCTCCTCGGGCAGGCCCACTGTCCAGCTGTAGAGGAGCTCCAAGATCTTGTTCTTCACCTTCTCTGATGTCCGAGAGCCCAGATACTTCAGGGACACAGTGGGGAGGCTCACTTCAGCCTCAAGCCCTGTCCACACCTTACTGCCTCCCCAGGACTCCCTGGGAAGCCCTCTGGCCTATGGGGTCCTCACTGCCCCACCCAAGCAGCCTGGGATAGACTGAGTTCACCTGCCACCCCTGCCACTTAGCTGTGTCAGCCCTCAGTATGTTTCCCCACCTGTTGGGTGGCACTCTGGCGAGGATGCAGAACTGACATGAGAGACAGGCCTGCTCGCAGTCAACTCTGGGGACTGAGCTTTGACATCCCAGGAAGGAGGAGCCAGAGGGCTCCAGGCTGCCCAGGGAGGGACAAGTGTGGGACTAGGAGGCCCTGGGCCCACTCCCCATCTCCCAGCAGCAAACTGAGCTGGGGAAAGTGGCTCTCACACCAGAGTCCCCTCTTGGGAGGAGAACGGGAGGCCATCTGGGTCATTCAGTAGCTCTGGTTAAAGGATGGGTCTGGGAAAGGAAGGGCTAAGGGCGTGGGCCGACACTCAAAGAGCTTAAGAAATCATGGTTGGCTGGGTGGGGTGGCTCATGCCTTTGGGAGGCTGCACTTAATCCCAGTACTCTGGGAGGCTGAGGTGGGCTGATCACCTGAGGTCAGGAGTTCGAGACCAGCCTGGCCAACATGGTGAAACTCCGTCTCTAAAAATACAAAAAATTAGCCGAGCATGGTGGTACATGCCTGTAATCCAAGCTACTCAGGAGGCTGAGGCAGGAGAATTGCTTGATCCCAGGAGGCAGAAGTTGCGGTCAGCAGAGATTATGCCATTGCACTCCAGCCTGAGTGACAGAGCAAGACTCTGGACTCTGTCTCAAAAAAAAAAAAAAAGTCCACAGTCTATAGAAAAACTCCTCAGGCCGAAGACCAGAGCTGGGGATGGGCCATCCGGAGCCAGCAGGCTCCATCACTCGGGTCTGTGGCCTTGGATGCCAAGGCCCAAAGAGGCTGCTCTTGCATGGTGGGAACAGGGAAACCTGCCAGAGACCTGGTAGGGTGCTGCGGCCAGGTCCACAGCGAATGATCTCAGGCCAGGGATCACTGACACATCCAGCCATCTGTCAGCTGCATGAATTCCCTGGAATCATTTTTCCCTAAGCACTGGGCAGTTCCACGGCTGCCCTACCCCTGGCCAGCCTGAAAACACTCCTCCCTGAGACCCCAGGCTGGCCCAGAATGGGTATGAGGGGACTGTGAGGAGGGAGCTGTTTGTGCTGGGTTTGAGTTCTAGTGGGGGGCTGAAGGGGCACCGCAGCAGGAGGTTCCCTAGAAAGCGGCAGTCGCTCCATGCCCTCTTTCCTCTCCCCATGTCCGACAAGGCAGGTCTGAGCTCGGACTGGGAGCACCAACCTTGGGAGACACGACCTTGATGAGCTCATTGAGAAAGCGGAACTTGCCCACTTCGTCGTGGAACCGCTTGCCACAGCTCTTCATGCAGGTCTCCAGCACCTGTGCAGGGAGGGGTGGGAGGGGACACCCAGGAAGCATCAGAGGCGGCGGCCTCCCTCCCACGCCTTGGCCAGGGCCCAGAAGCCCATGGTGGACATTTAGAAGGCAGAGAATGGCCTGTGAGGATGGAAGATTCCGAGTCACAGAGGCCTCTGGGGCTGGTCATCACTCCCTGGGGGACAGGGTCAGGCCCTACAGTGCACAGCAATGCCCAACCTGTAGGAATGCTCTAGGCCCCTCCATAGCTTAGGCCCCGCATCTGAGTACCAGCTGCACTTTATTTTCTTACTGTCTTTCCTTTTTTTTTTTAAAAAAAAAAAAAACATATATAGGCCAGGCACGGTGGCTCACACCTGTAATCCCAGCACTTTGGGAGGCTCAAGTGGGTGGAACATGAGGTCAGGAGATGGAGTTAGTTTAGTTTCACTAACTAACGTGGTGAAACCCGGTCTCTACTAAAAATACAAAAAAAAAAAAAACCCAAAAAACAAAACCATTAGCTGGGCATGGTGGTACTCGCCTGTAGTCCCAGCTACTTGGGAGGCTGAGGCAGAAGAATCGCTTGAACCCAGGAGGTAGAGGCTGCAGTGAGCCAAGATCGCACCACTGCAATCCAGCCTAGGCGACAGAGAGAGACTCTGTCTCAAAAAAAAGAAAAAAAAAATATATAGACAACATCTACCTTGGCCGTATCCTAAGCTGTATCTATGAAATCACAGACTCATTATACTCGAGAAAAAAATGTGAAAACAAATATATAATAATAGGCTGAGTGCAGTGGCTCATGCCTGTAATCCCAGTACTTTGGGAGGCTGAGGCAGGTGGATCACCTGAGGTCAGGAGTTCGAGACCAGCCTGGCCAATGTGGTGAAACTGTATCTCTACTAAAAATACAAAATTAGCTGGGCATGGAGGCAGGTGCCTGTAATCACAGCTACTTGGGAGGCTGAGGCAGGAAAATCACTTGAACCCGAGTGGCAGAGGTTGCAGTGGGCCAAGACTGTGCCATTGCACTCCAGTCTGGGTGACAGAGCGAAGACTCCATCTAATAAAACATGTAATAATAATAATGATGGGCCGGGCGCAGTGGCTCAAGCCTGTAATCTCAGCACTTTGGGAGGCCGAGGCGGGTGGATCACGAGGTCAAGAGATCGAGATCATCCTGGTCAACATGGTGAAACCCCGTCTCTACTTAAAAAAAATACAAAACATTATCTGGGCATGGTGGCGCGTGCCTGTAATCCCACCTACTCAGGAGGTTGAGGCAGGAGAATTGCCTGAACCCAGGAGGCGGAGGTTGCGGTGAGCCGAGATCGCGCCATTGCACTCCAGCCTGGGTAACAAGAGCGAAACTCCGTCTCAAAAAAATAAAAGACAGGGCTCACTCTTGTCTGGGCCAGAGTGCAGTGGCACAATCACAGCTCATGCAGCCTTGAACTCCTTGCCTCAAGTGAGCCTCCCCACCTTGGTCTCCCAAAGTGCTGAAATTACAGGTATAAGCCACTGCACCCAGCTAAATACCTAAATATTAAAAGAGAAACTGTTTCTCTGCCACTACTTAAAATCAGCTTTGCTCTTGGTGGGTTTGTATGTGGCCCATGTTGGGGCCACAGACAGTACACCCTTCTCCTCTGCTATTGAACAGATGCAAAGCCTCAGGCCTAAGCCCAGGCACCATCCCTCCGTTCTTTAAACATGCAGATCCTGCATGCGGTACTCCAGGAGTGTAGCCTCGGCAGGTCTGGGCAGGGCCCCGATTCAGTGTGTTGAACATGTTTCCTGCTCGCAGCCAATGTGCAGCTGGGGCAAGGACCCCCCTGGACCAGGACGACCCTGGGGCCTTCCCCCAGCAAGAGGCCTACGTGTATGGATGCTGGGGTGGGAGGCCAGCCCGCTGGCTGTGGTGGGACCCTTAGGGCAGGTCTGGACCTCCGTCCTGGGCCATCTTAGCACAGTTCTCTTGGGCTCTGAAGAGCCTTATGGACCCCAAGAACCTCCGTCTTGGGCTCCCTTGCTGTCATCACATGGCAGGGGACGGAGAGCAGCCTCTCCCCTTCTTACCGTCAGGGCCTGGATTGCCTCCCACTCCTGTGGGGACTGGATCTTGTGGGCCAACAGCCGGGTGGCGAGCGGAGGCCTGGGTGGGAGAACAACACGGAGTCACCGTGGAGTCCCAGTCACCCTAGGGGAGGGCCACCACCCCCAGCCCACAGAACTGCAGCCCTCCAAGGCTTCTGTGGGCATATGCAAAGGCCCAGCTCCCTCTCAAATCAGATGCGGCCTGGGATTGTGGCAGGGCAGGGCCAGGCAGCGAGTGCAGGCAGGGACCTTCAAAAGGTGTGAGCTCAGCCCCTGGGCTGGCTTGACTACAAACTCCGATGTGTCACGTCCTTGGCTTGGCATGCCATAGAGACAGCTACAATATGCCACGAGAGACGGGCAGACACAGTTCCCTGGAACTCAAGGTGGCAAAGAATGTTCTGCTGTGGCAAATCAGAGCAGCTTCATGGTGGAGATGGTGATATCATCTACCAAACTGTAAAAGGCCCGTCACCAGTGACAGTAACAGCTCACACATGCTGAACACTGGTCACGTGTGAGGAGCCGCCTGGGCACTTTCCTGCCCAAGCTGCATAAGGCAGGCAGCACCACCATTCCTGCTTCACCGTGGGAAGTTCCTTCAACTGAGAAGAATCTGAGGCTCAGAGCAACCACTTACCTAAGGTTACTCAGCTTAAGAGAGTGGATGGGACCCGCACCCAAGCAGCATGACTCCAAAGCACACACACCACTGTCTGTGGTTCCCAAACTTTAGTATCACCTGGGGAGCCCACTAAGAATGTCTACTCCTGGCTGGGTGCAGTGGCTCACACCTGTAATCCCAGCACTTTGGGAGGCTGTGGCGGGCGGATCGCCTGAGGTCAGGACCATGCCTCTAGTGAAAATACAAAAATGAGCCAGGTGTGGTGGTGGGTGCTTGTAATCCCAGCTATTTGGGAGGCTGAGGCAGGAGAATTGCTGTACCTGGGAGGTGGAGGTTGCAATGAGCCAAGATTGTGCCAATGTACTCCAGCCTGGGCAACAGAGTGAGACTACATCTCAAAAAACAAAAACCAAAACAGAATGTACATTCCTGACAAGCATTCTAGGTGATTCTTTGTTTTGTTTTGATGAAGTCTCACTCTGTTTCCCAGACTGAAGGGCAGTGGCCCAAATCTCGGCTCACTGCAATCTCTGCTTCTTGGGTTCAAGGAATTCTCCTGCCTCAGCCTCTCGAGTAGCTGGGACTACAGGCACATGCCATCATACCCAGCTAATTTTTTTTTTCTTTTCTGAGACAGAGTCTAGCTCTGTCGCCCAGGATGGAGTGCAGTGGCGCGATCTCAGCTCACCGCAACCTCCGCCTTCTGGGTTCAAGTGATTTTCCTGCCTCAGCCTCCCGAGTATCTGGGACTACAGGTGCCGCCATGCCTGCTGATTTTTTGTATTTGTAGTAGAGACATGGTTTCACTGTGTTGGCCAGGACGGTCTCCCATCTCCTGACCTCATGATCTGCCCTCCTCGGCCTCCCGAAGTGCTGGGATTACAGGCGTGAGCCACTGAGCCTGGTCTGTGCCCAGCTAATTTTTGCATTTTTAGTACAGGGTGTCACCACACTGGCCAGGCTGGTTTCAAACTCCTGACCTCTGGTAATCCGCCGCCTCAACCTCCCAAAGTGCTGGGATGACAGGCATGAGCCACTGTGCCCAGCCAACATTCTAGGTGATTCTAACACAGGTAGCTCTGGTTCTTCCTGGAGCAAAGGGCGCTAGCCTCCTCCCGGTTGGGGAACACGTGGGTCTCCCTCTGGGTGGTCCTTCCCCACAAGGCACTGGCTGCGGTCTGGCAGGTCTGGGTTTTATCAAGCTCAGGACTAGCATTTTCTCTCTGTGAGATTTGGGGGCAGATCTGAGTCCCCTGAGCCTTGACTTCTTTACCTGTTAAATGAATCCAGCAAGGCCCACCACGCCAGACAGCGACACACAAGCAGTATTCAGTACCAAGTCCCCAGTCCTCCGCTTTGTGACTATGCTAAGAATGAAAACTGGGTCTCCACCCACCCAGGCCACGCTGTACCCGAGACTGGGGTCTGGAGAGTGCCCAGCAGGTGCAAACAAGTGGGGCTGGCCACCTACCCCTCCAAGTCCTCATTGAGCTGCTCACAGAAGCCGTTGATGCTGGCCCAGTCGAGCTCCTTGTTCAGAGGGTTCGTGGCTCTGTCTGGAAAAGGAGAGCGGGGGTCACTGTGGCCCAGCAGTGGGATCCCCGCTTTTCCACTCCTGACTCTGGCAGAGGTGTGGTCAGGAGTGGGAGAGGAGTGTGACTGAGCACGCAGGAAAGCTCTCCCCTTGCCTTCGTGCCCCGACAGCCTCAAGACCTGAGCGTGGGTGTGAACGAACAGAGCAGCTGCCCTCCAAACACTTTACAGACTACAGTCGGGGTCCTTCCCTTCCTCTCCACTCCCCCACCCCTGCAGCTGGACCCCGCATGCCAGCCCCACCTCCTCTGATTTGGTTGAGTACAGTGTCCCCACCATTCTCATGGAATTGGAATTTATGCTCAGAGGAGATCCAGAAGTAAGGGAGAAAACATCATGGTCCTGCGCTAAAGGAACTGTGGGGACCCACGGGAAGCTAGGTGACAAGTGTGACAGAGGGACGCCAAGGAGCTGTGGAAACCGGGAGGAGGGGACTCAGTTCAGTTTGGGGCCAGGGAGGCTGCCTGGAAGAGGCAACACGCAAGCAGGGACCAGGAGGACTCACTCAAGCTGGAGCTGGTCCACCTGTGACCCCGCTCGTGGCTGCATGGCCAGGAAAGATGCGGCTAACCGCAGAAGGCAGAGCATGAGGGGACTCAGTAAGGACTGAGTTTTACCTCCTGCCAGGTTCAAAAAGCCCTCGTTCCCTTGGAAGTGTCCCTTTCCCTAATCCTCTCCTCCTGCCCAGGGTAGCAGTGCCGGTCAGTTCTCTCTTCTGTGTCCCCCAGCTGGCTATGACACTGAACCGCAGCCACTCCTGTCCAAACCTGTCTCCCCTCGGCAAATGAATGAATGCATGAGCAGTCTGCTGCAGGCAGGCAGGGGTGAGGTTCTGGGGAAGTCTGAATCCAGAAATGGGCAGTGGCCAAAAAAAGAGGGCAGACATGGCCGGGCGCGGTGGCTCAAGCCTGTAATCCCAGCACTTTGGGAGGCCGAGGCGGGTGGATCACGAGGTCAAGAGATCGAGACCATCCTGGCCAACATGGTGAAACCCCGTCTCCACCAAAAATACCAAAAATTAGCTGGGCATGGTGGCGCGTGCCTGTAATCCCAGCTACTCACGAGGCTGAGGCAGGAGAATTGCCTGAACCCAGGAGGCGGAGGTTGCGGTGAGCCGAGATCGTGCCATTGCACTCCAGCCTGGGTAACAAGAGCGAAACTCCATCTCAAAAAAAAAAAAAAAAAAAAAAAAAAAAAGAGCTCCAAGAAGTGGGTGGTAAACATGACCAGACAGTTACCCCTTTAGCCCCCAATACTGGTTAAACGACAATCTAGGTTACATGCTTCCCTTAACCTCTATTTCCCCAACTTGTAAAGCTGAAGTGAAATATGTTGGCGTTTCAGGCTGGTCACAAACTCCTGACCTCAAATATCTTCCCACCTCAGCCTCCCAAAGTGCTGGGAATACAGGTATGAGCGACCGCGTCCAACTGAAATGTAGATTTTGGATGACAAAATACTTTTTGCATGGGAAGGCCACGGGGGCAGCCAGAGCCCCATCTTCATTTCTCCACAGCTGGCCTCTCAGCGTCACCCCTTCCCAGCCAGTTCCACCCAAGCCTGAGCACCGAGCTGAGGGTGTGGAAGGACCCAGTCCAGGCGGTAGAACAGAGAAGGATCTGTGGACAGGAGGCTGGGGACTGACTCAGCCTGTGGTGCCTTCCCTGGACCATACGTCGTGGCAGGGGCCCAAAGCCCTGGAATTCCAGTGGCTGGCGGCCATTCATCCAACTCAGATTTAAGTATTCTGGGTGCTGGGGCTCCAGCAGCGAACAAAGTCCCAGCCCTCCTGAAGCTCACTGCCCAGCAAGAGAAACAATGAATATTCGAATTAACAAACCCAGTGTACTGCAGCAGGTTTCGAAATGTTACAGAGCAAAGAAGACAGGAGAAGTGCAGAAAGCCTGGGGGTGGGGGGCTGCTCTCTGGGAAGGCTTTCAGAGCCCTGGGGAGACGCTCTGTGGGAGGGCTCCCAGAGGTAATGCTGAGATCAGAAGGACAAATGTTCTCTCTGGGTCTAGATCTCTATTACAGGAGCCCCAGAAGACTCTCCAGTCCCTCAGAGAAATGAAGCCCCTGTTGACCTCCTGGGATACCATGAATATGACCCTTCCCACCCCAGGGGTAAGGGTAACTGTCTACTCTGCCTCCGAGTCCCCAAACAAAGCCTGGGGAACACCAGCCTAAAGTGAGAATCACTGCCCATTCAATGACATCCAGCTGGAAGACCCTAAAACAGGAAGTCCCTTCAAGTGTCAAAGACAGGTGAGTCACGGTGAGGTCAGAGCAGCTGATTCTGGACCGATCCTGGGTCAGAGACACCAGTGAAGAGGAAGCGCGTGCATCATGAGACATCATGTTTCTCTCCCTGCATCTGGCTTAAAGCCAGGGCCTCCAGGTCCAAGATCTGACTGACCTCCTTGGCCCTTGGCCCCTGACCCTCAGCCTTCTTAATTCTACCAGAGGGATATGCTTTCTAGCAGGCAGCTGGGGAGAACACTGAGAGAGGGAGGGAGGTGTTTCACAACAGGGTAAGACTCCATCCTGTCACTCCACAGTGCTGGCAATAACAGCAGTTACCTCAACAGCCCGGACGCCTGTAAACTTAGCACTTTGGGAGGCCAACATGGGCAGATCACCTGAGGTCAGGAGTTAAGGATCAGCCTGGCCACCATGGTGAAACCCCGTCTCTAATAAAAATACAAAAATTAGCTGGGTGTGGTGGCGCGTGCCTGTAATCCCAGCTACTCAGGAGGCTGAGGCAGGAGGATTGCTTGAACCTGGGAGGTGGAGGTCGCAGTGAGCCGAGATCGTGCCATTGCACTCCAGCCTGGGTAACAAGAGCGAAACTGTGTCTCAAAAGAAAAAAAAAAAAAAGAAAAAGAAGCTACCCTTTACCTCCACCCTCCGCAAAGGAAGAGGGAAGATCTTAAAATTCTGCAAGTACACACAGGGGAAGGAAAAGAGAAAACCCCAGCCCCAATGTATCAGGGCCCAGCCAAACCCACGTGTCTCTAACTTCTGCCTGCTTTTAGACTCTCTGGACTCTCAGAAAACCGCCACTGGTGCTAAACCTGAGAATGTTTTTTACAACCCACAGCTCAAGTCTTGTGTCCGAGATCAGTCAGCCCCAGTTGCTGCTGAGACCCAGGTGGACACTTGGGGCGTTCACGACAGTCCAGGGCTGCTGAGTGCCCCTTTTCCACCCCCTTCCCCTCTGCTGGCCAGAATGACTCTCAAACAGCCCTGGAGATGATGTGGTTCTGGGGCCAACCTCATGGTTCAACTCTGCTCAAGCCTGGCTTAAAAGGGGCCAGCCATGACCTCAAACCACGCTGCTGGTGTGCCCGGGTCCAAGAAGCTTCTCTGAGGCCCTGGCAACGACGGGGCTCTAACAGCAGTTAAAACCTTGGGAAGAGCCTACACTAGACCAGGGAGAAGCCAGCCACGGTTTTCAGGGGCAGGGTCCAGGAGCAGGGCTGTGAGAGCGGAGGATCATCAGGGCTGTGGGTTAAGGAGCTCAAGTGGAGGGTTTGGGGCTAGGAAGCCTAAGCAATACGAAGCTGTGTCTGAGGAGAAATAAGAAAAAAAAAAAAAAAAAAAAAAAAAAGGGATGCAGAGGCCTTTGAAGGAAGTTCAGCAAGAGCTGGGAAAGGCATCTTGGAGGCCGAGGGTAGTGACAGGGTGCTTGGAATTAATAACACTTCTGGAGTGTAAGACCAGACCTTCCCAAGCCTGTAGGGTGCGGGGGTTTCTCACTGTGTGGCCAGAGACCGGGAGCGGGTGGCGGGAGCAATCATATGGGGCAGTGGGTCTTCCCTTCCTGGACGGGGTCATGAGCAGATGTGAGTAGCTGTGGGCACCAGGAACGCCCTGCAGGGCCAGAGAGTGGAGGATTCCGGGCCTGAGAATAGCAGGGTCCCTCCCTCCCGGGTATGAGATGCTACCCCGGGGGCCGCTACTCCGTGGAGCAACGTGAGCCTGGGGGGTTGGCGGCTGCTCTCTCCTTCCCGGGGGTTCCTAACGCAGCTCACTCCCCCTCCCAGGGGTCACGGCCCAGGGACGGGATGGGTGGGCGGCGCCAGCTCCCACCGCCGGGCCGCGCAACAGCAGGGGTCCTCCATAGCTACAGGGTCTGAGGGGCCGACTCAGGACACCGCCCCTCCCGGGCCGGGGGCGGGGCGTGAGGAGGGGGCGCCCCGTACCCCGCCCCCGCCGGGAAGGGGACCGCCTAGTGCCCCCGGTTCCGGTTCCGGTCCGGCCCGCGCCCCTCCCGGACACTCACTGATTCGCGCCTCCAGAGTCTCCGGCTCCATCGCGGGCTCCATCCGCCACGGGCCCCCAGCCTCGGCACCGCCCCCCCGCCCCCTGCAGCTCTCGCGGGACCTCCTGGGCACCGCCCTCCGCCGATTAAAGGGGCAACGTCGGCCCCGACGCGCGGAAGCCGCGCCCGGGCGCGCTCGGCACCATGGAGACGTCGACGAGCTCGCCTAGAGCGTCACCTACTTGCCCAACCCCTCCCTCAAGCGGAGTCTACGTCGCAGCCGGGACCGGCCGCCTGCCTTCTCGTTCCCGGCGCTCAGGCGGTAGAGGAAGTGGAGAGACTGGAGGCTAAGGGCAGCACCATGGAAACCCCAAGGGACGCTCTAACTCGTTCTGCGTCACGGAGTTGTCTGTGACCGCCTCCGGAAGAGAGCTTTGCGGCCATGTTGCTGAGGGGCTCTGAGGTCAGTTCCGGAGCCTTGAGCGGGTACTTCCGCTTACAGGCGAACGTGGGAGAATCCCTTAAAAGGGCGATAAGGTGCATTGGTCGCTGTGAAAATGACGAAAATAAGTCCGTTTCTTTTCTTTTCTTTCTTTCTTTCTTTTTTTTTTTGAGATGGAGCCTTGCTCTGCCACCCAGGCTGTAGTGCAATGGCGCGATCTGGGCTCACTGCAACCTCTGCCTCCCAGGTTCAGGCGATTCTCTGCTTGAGCCTCCTGAGTAGATGGGATTACAGACGCCCACCACCACGCCCGGCTAAGTCGGTTTCTTGAGTGCTTACAGTATTCTGTGCGTTGTCCTAAGCACTATTGGCAGTTAATCCGTTTACTCTTGTCTCCTTACAACAAACCCACCAGGTAATTAGTCAGCCTGAGGCCGCTCAAGTGGCATATCCTGAACCCTGTACTGACCGTTTCTTCCATTCGTTAATGAACTCTTTGCATTTGCTTTGCTCTGTAATGGGCACAGGAGGAGAAAGACAAGACCAGATATTTATTACAGTGTGATAGGGGAAGCCCGCCAGGTAGTGGGAGCACAGGAGAGGCTTCCTCCTCCAAACTGGAGTGGGGTGGGTGGGGGTGTTGTCAGGGGAGGAGTCGTGTCAGGGGAGGTTTCACAGAAAGTGATACTGTCTGGCTGAAAGTCAGTTGGATTTCTCCGCGTAGAGCTTGTGCGAAAAGATATTCAGGGAGGAAAGGAAGGATGAGTCCAGGGAATTTGAAGTATTTCAATGCGGCTCCCGGAGGGTATTTGCAGGAGATGCCTTGGAATTAGGCTGGGGCAAGATCACCAGGTCAATGTTTATTTTCTTTTTTCTTGTAAGCTGCGTTGGAGGTGTCATTACAGTTTAACGGATGGTAGCAAAGTCAGGCTTTTGTTGCAGAAAAGTCCCGGCAGCAGTGGGAAGATGATACCGGTGAGCGCCAGACCGTAATCGGGGAGGACAGTACAAACAGACCTCCTAAGCTGGGCACTTTTTCTCCTATATCTTCCTCCATCCAAGACGTCCCTCACCCTGTGACGTCACGACCTGGCGACGCCGGGTCCCCGACTCACCTGGGTCGATCGCGCTCCGTCCGTCGCCCCCTCGCGGCCGGCTGGGAAACCGGCCCGTGGCGAGCTCCTGCGGTCCTGTGCTTGGGAGGGTTAAAGCTCGGCTGAGACTAGGGAATCTGGCGAATCCGGTTCTGCCTTGGCGAGTGACCTCGACTCACCTTGCAGAACCGCAGTAATCTCATCCGGGAGATGAGGAGGATGTGCTGGGTCAGTTTTTCCCCTAAACTCAGCCATTCAGCGACTGGGATGCTTTTCTAAATTCTCTCCCGCGGGCCATTGAGGTTATACAGGAAAGTGATATGTACATTTATTGCATTCCTCGACAAAAGCTGAAACACAGTGTATACTTATAGCTTTTTGTGTCTTTTATTACTGAAATGTTTCGTGAACCTTCTACAATCCCCCTCCAAGAAAGGATTGCGTGTTCTGCCCGTATCTCTCCTCCAAGTTTGCAAGTACGCCTACCTCCCAGCTCCTCTTCCCCAACCCCAGCCCTCCCTCACCAACGTTTCCAGTATTGGGGGAGTTTCCTAGGTAAGAGCTGAGGTGTTGAATCCTTAGAGGTCAGCATGGCTCAGTTGATTGTAGCTGAGCTTTACCTGCCCTTCTCAGGGGTTCCTCAAGTCTCTCAGGCCTGAAGCCGTAAGTGGGGAGCTGGGGTCAAGTTCTGCTTTATTTCTAAGGTGCTGCAGGCTCTGCCGTGCTGGTTTTCTCTGGGTGACCACATATGTCAAAGTCCCTTAGAGAGGCTGGGCACGGGGGACTCACAGCTGTAATCGCAACACTTTGGGAGGCTGAGTCAGGAGGATCACTTGAACCCAGGAGTTTGAGATCAGCCTGGGCAACCAGAAAAAAAAAAAAAAAAAAAAAAAAAAATGGCGCTGAGCATGGTGGTACGCACCTATAGTCCCAGCTACTCCATATGGTGGGAGGATCACTTGAGCCCCGGAGATCAAGGCTGCAGTTGGCCAGCCCAGGAATGTCTGCCCAAAGTTAGAGAACCTTAACCTCTGCTGAGTCCACCCCATGCTCCCCAAGCCAACAGTTCCTGTCCGCTCTGGCTCCCCAAGGACGTTAGATTTGAGATGAGCTTATGTAGACTCACTTCAAGATCTAACTACATGGTATGGACCATCTCTGCTGCACAGTGGGACTCTGGTCCTTAGGTTCCTCTGCCCCAGCTCTTCATAATATTAGCCTCTCCCTACTCTAGGTGTTCAAGTATACCAGGCGGGGTCATGTTTGCCAATGACTGAATTGTGTGTCAGCCCAGTGGGGGACAGATAGGGCTGGGGAATGATGAGTCCGAGCAACTCCCTTTTCCCCGCCCCCAGTGCCTTTTCATTGGGTAGGAAGATGTAAATTACAGGGGTGTGGACACTGAGGCCGATGCTATGCCCTTACCCCACTGGCCAGAAGGAAAATAGACATCCTGGATTTCACCAATGGGAAGGCAATATGCAAATACTGCCGTGGGTTAGTTGGCTGGTGGCCCGTTGCTGCTTTTCATTCTTGTGCTCTAGCACTCGGAGTATACAGCATGACTTTGAGGTCGAGGTTACGTAAGAAAGCAATTAATGATTCAGTGCCCACCTTGTGCTGAGTCCTGTGGCAGGAGAGGAGAGGACGTTGTGAGAAATAAGAGAAGCAAGGCCCTCCCCTGGTAGAATTTACATTCAGGTAAACTACTCAGCCCGTAAATGAACAATATATTTTCAGATCGGATGGTGCCACAGAGACAATCAGCCGAGAAGCTGTTGTCTGGCAGGGCTGGCATAAGTACTGTGTGGGTTTATTCAAAGTGCTGCAGAGGAGGGTGAGAGACCCAATTACCCTACAGGTGGCTGAATGAGGGTAAGACTAGAAGGGGCAGTGAATGGAAAATGAGGAGGAATTGCCTCCCAAAGGTGGCTGGGGGGAGATGGTGTTTGCTAAATCAAATCTTTTTATTTATTGTTGAGATGGAGTCTCATTCTGTCCCAGGCTGGAGTGCAGTGGCATGATCTTGTCTCACTGCAACCTCTGCCTCCCAGCTTCAAGCAATTCTCCTGCCTCAGCCTCCCAAATAGCTAGAACTACAGGCACACGCCACCATGCCCAGCTAATTTTGCTTGTTTGTTTATTTATTTATTTTTGAGATGCAATCTCGCTCTTTCACCCAGGCTGGAGTGCAGTGGCACAATCTTGGCTCACTGCAACCTCCACTTCCTGGGTTCCAGCGATTCTCCTGCCTCAGCCTCTCGAGTAGCTGGGATTACAAGCATGCACTACCATGCCCAGCTAACTTTTGTATTTTTAGTAGAGACAAGGTTTCACCGTGTTGCCCAGGCTGGTCTCGAACTCTTGACCTCTGGTGATCCACACACCTGGGACTCTCAAATGGCTGGGATTACAGGCGTGAGCCACCATAGTGTCACTGCTAAATAAAGTCTTTAGAACAGAGGGGAGGATGGCAAGGCTGGAGGGAAGGAAGTGCAGGGCAGGATAGTGCAGCGCTGTGTGACTTTGGGTGAGTCACTTCACCTCCCCAGCCTCGGTTGCTGGAGGGTTAGTAATAACATGTACGCCGGGCGCGGTGGCTCAAGCCTGTAATCCCAGCACTTTGGGAGACCGAGGCGAGTGGATCACGAGGTCAAGAGATGGAGACCGTCCTGGTCAACATGGTGAAACCCCGTCTCTACTAAAAATACAAAAAAAAAATTAGCTGGGCATGGTGGCGCGTGCCTGTAATCCCAACTACTCAGGAGGCTGAGGAAGGAGAATTCCCGGAACCCAGGAGGCGGAGGTTGTGGTGAGCCGAGATCGTGCCATTGCACTCCAGCCTGGGTAACGAGAGAGAAACTCGGTCTCAAAAAAAAAAAAAAAACAACAAAAAAAACCCAAACAAACAAAAAAGAAATAACATGTAGATTACCTAGCACATGGTAGGCACTCTATCAATTCTAAATAGAGAAGCCTCCACCAGTCTGGGCAATATGGTGAGACCCTGTCTCCATATAAAATTTAAAAATTAGTCCAGCATGGTGGTCCCCAGTACTTGAGAGGCGAGGTAGGAAGATGGCTGGACTCAGCAGGTTGAGGCTACAGTGAGCTGTGATTACGCTGCTGCACTCCAGCCTGGGCGACAGAGACAGGCGCTGTCTCAAAAAGAAAAAAAAAAGGCTCCAAATGGTGGCTGCTATTGGTCTATTGGGAGAGGCCCTCAGGTTCATTCCCTCGGTTTAGGGCTTTGGTCTTACCCTTTTGCTTCCCTTCCCCCAAAGCATATACCTTCAAAGCACCTGTCTTCACCTCTCCCCGCCTTGTCCTCCCTGCAGCCTGCACACTGGCACTTTGTCTCCCTGCCTTTCTGCAGGACAAAGACTTCAAGAACAGCAGGAAAGACTTGGATCAGCTCCAAGGAAGGACTTCCTTGTCTTTCAGAGTTGCAGCTGCTGGGGGGAGGGGATCAGAATGCAGTGCTCACAGAGTTAGAGAATTCTGGAGTGGGAAGAAATCTTGGAGATCATCTATCTAGTCCACAGCGTTTTCATCTTTTATGGTAGATACCCAATTTAAGAAATACATTTACATCAGGATGGGATGAATTCAGGTTTTGTGGAGCCTGAAACTTGTAAAAAATTGTGGAACTTCTGAGAAAAAAGGATATAAAATGACTAATGCAAAATTATGTATTTATTTAGAGTGAGAAATAAATTACAGACTTTAAAATGTTGGCAAATACCATAATCATTAAATCAGAACGATAAGATATTTTTACTTAAGCATCTGACATGCCTCTGTGATAGATTTTCTCTACAATCTTGGGCTACATGCTTGTTATGTAGCAATGATTTTATTTTACATTCTATTTCTATTTTTAATTTTTTGAGATAGAGTCTCACTGTGTCACCCAGGCTGGAGTGCAGTGGCATTGACCTCAGCTCACTGCAACCTCTGGTTCCTGGGTTCAAGTGATTCTCCTGCCTCAGCCACCCAAGTAGCTGGAACTATAGGCATGTGCCACCATGCCTGGCTAATTTTTGCATTTTTGGTAGAGGTGGGGGTTTCACCATGTTGGCCTGGCTGGTCTCGAACTCTTGACCTTGGGTGATCCACCCACCTCAGCCTTCCAAAGTGCTGAGATTTAAGGCATGAGTCACCACACCCAGCCCTGTTTTTTTGTATTTTTAGGAGAGACCAGGTTTCACCATGTTGGCCAGGCTGGTTTCGAACTCCTGGCCTCAAGTTATCTGCCCGCCCTGGCCTCCCAAAGTGCTGGAATTACAGGATGACCCACCATACCTGGACTCTATTTTTATTTTTTTAGAGATGGGTTCTTACTTTGTCATCCAGGCTGGAGTACAGTGTCATGATCATAGTTCACTGCAGCCTTGAACTTCTTGGCCCAAGGAATCCTCCTGCCTCAGCCTCCCCAGTAGCTGGGACTGCAGACATGTACCACCATTCCCAGCTTATATTTTCTTTCTTTCTTTCTTTTTTTTAAGAGGGAGTCTGGCTCCATCGCCCAGGCTGGAGTGCAGTGGCACAATGTAGACTCACTGCAACCTCCATCTCCCAGGTTCAGGCGATTCTCCTGCCTCACACTCCTGAGTAGCTTGTATTACAGGTGTGTGCCACCATACCTGGGTATATATTTTCTTTTTTTTGAGATAGAGTCTCTGTCGCCCAGGCTGGAGTGCATCTGTTTGACCTCGGCTTTCTATAACCTCTACCTCCTGGGTTCAAGCGATTCTGCCTCAGCCTCCAGAGTAGCTGGGATTACAGGCATGCACCACCATGCCTGGCTAACTTTTGTATTTTTAGTAGAGATGTGGTTTCACCACGTTGGCCAGGCTCAGGTGATCCGCCTGCCTCAGGCTCCGAAAGTGCTGGGATTCCAGGCGTGAGCCACCGCGCTCAGCCTCTAGCTTATCTTTTCTATAAAGGGAAAGAAAAGTCAGCTTTCTGGCATGGTTGCTCGAAAAATGTTTTTTACTTTTTTATTTTGGGGAAGTTTTTCTCAGTGTCATCTTGTGTTGTTGGTAATGTGTTGCATGCCAAGACACAGCCCCGTGTATCACGTCGTGTGTGCCATGCAAATCATGAGGTGTAGAACGTTTGCTGTTTGCAGCACTGCTTCAGGTTTGTGCTGTACAACAAAGGTATTCTGATTAATTTGACAGCCTGTGATTGCTAACAAAAAACCAAATCTTGTGTGGTACACTTGTAATTACATATGCAACGTTATTAACTATATTCCCCATAGGCAGGAATTCTGTTCTAATCAAGTATCAATGGGAACTGAATCATCCATTTATAATTTAATGCATCTGATCATTAGAAGAATTTTCTTTTTTTCTTTTTTTTAGACGGAGTCTTGCTCTGTCACCAGGCTGGAGTGCAGTGGCGCAATCTCGGCTCATTGCAACCTCTGCCTCCCAGGTTCAAGCGATTCTCCTGCTTCAGCCTCCCAAGTAGCTGGGACTACAGGTGCACACCACCATGCCCGGCTAATTTTTGTATTTTTAGTAGAGATGGGGTTTCACCATGTTGGCCAGGATCGTCCCAATCTCTTGACCTTGTGATCCGGCTGCCTTAGCCTCCCAAAGTGTTGGGACTACAGGCGTGAGCCCACGCCTGGCCAATTGGAAGAATTTTCTACAAACTAGCTTCTGCTTCTCTACTAATGCAAAATTATGTATTTATTTAGAGTGAGAAATAAATAAATGCAGATCTTGTTTCTCCTCCCTGGACCACATTCTTTGCATGTCAGGCATCTAGAATATAAACTGTGGTCACAGAGTGACTCCTCTCCCTGCACATTTAGGTCAGGATGAGTGTTTCTGGAAGCCATTCCTACTCTAGGACCACTAGCAATCATGTAGCTATCATATAAGTGACTGTGAACCGTAAAACTATAACTCACTGATTTCAATTTTTTTTTTTTTTTTTTTTGAGGAGGGATCTCATTCTGTTGCCCAGGCTGGAGTGCAGTGGGGTGATCTTGGCTCACTGCAACCTCCACCTGCTGGACTCCAGTGATTCTTCTGCTTCAACCTCTTGAGTAGCTGCAATTACTGGTGCACACCACCAGGCCTGGCTCTTTTTTTTTAAAAATATATTTTTAGTACAGACGGGGTTTTACTATATGTTGGCCAGGCTGGTGTCAAACTCCTGACCTCAAGTGACCCACCCACCTCAGCCTCCCAAAGTGCTGGGATTATAGGCATGACTCACCATGCCTGGCCAATTTCAAATTAAGTGTATGCTCAACTCAACCTGCCATTAGTGGGGTCTCAAAATGCCTTGGCCACCTCAGTATCCCCTTCATCAGGGGAAGTGTCGTATCCTGGGAATTCCCAGTAGTGCTGGGTTGTGTATCTTTTCTTTTTTTTTTGAGACGGAGTCTCGCTCTGTTGCCCAGGATGAAGTGCAGTGGCGAGATCTCAGCTTACTGCAACCTCCGCCTCCCAGGTTCAAGCACAAAGTCAGTGCTCAGTTATCCCCTGAAAATCATGACACACTTGCACAGAGGGCCACGTTCACAGATGATCATGCAGCTTTGCTCGCAAAAGTCAAAGATTAGAAACACCTAAATGTCCACCAGCAGGCGACTGGGTGAAAATGTCTAAGGTGGAATACGTCCCAGCCTTTAGAAAGAGAAAAGTGTGCCGGGCACGGTAGCTCACGCCTGTAATTCCAGCACTTCAGGAGGCTGAGGCAGGAGGGTCACCTAAGTCAGGAGTTCAAAACCAGGCTGGCCAACCTGGTGGAATCCCTGTCTTTACTAAAAACATAAAAACTTAGCTGGATGTGGTGGTTTATGCCTGTAATCCTAGCTATTCACAAGGCTGAGGCAGGAGAAAAACCTGGGAGGTGAAGGTTGCAGTGAGCCAAGATCTCACCACTGCACTCCAGCCTGGGCAACAGAGTGAAACTCTGTCTCAAAAAAAATTAAAAAAAAAAAAAGAAAAGTGGTTCATTGATATGGAACAATTTCCAAGATACGCTGTTAGCATGGTGGCTCATGCCTATAATCCTAGCACTTTGGGAGGCCAAGGCAGGAGGATTGCTTAAGCCCAGGAGTTCAAGACCAGCCTGGGCAACATGGCAAGATCCTGTCTCTATAAAAAGTGTAAAAATTAGCCAGATGTGTTGGCAGGTACCTGTAGTCCCAGCTACCTGGGGTAGGGGGGTGGCTGAGGCAGGAGAATCACTTGAGCTTTGGGGGTTGAGGCTGCAGGGAGCCATATTCGAGTCCCTGCTCTCCATCCTCGGGTGACAGAGTGATACCCTGTCTGGAAGAAAAAAAAAAAAGCAGTGTGTCTGGCATGTTTTCACCTGCATGGCACACAGAGTATCCCTGGAAAGAAGCATGAGAAAGATATTGGCTGTGGCGGATTGAGAAAAAAAGGAGACTTGCTTTTCCCTGTAAAACTCTTTTGAGCTGTGTGAAGTTTTAATCACATGCTTGTCTTAATTTGTCATTTTTTTTTAAGGTAGAGAGGTTCAGCAATTGGCAAGCGGTTTTTCTTCCCAATTTAGATTATTCTTTTAGTGACCAGCAGGGGGAGGCAAATGCTTTCTCTCTTCAAACATCTAAATCTTGACAACCACCTAAAAAAGTGGTGGCTGTTGGGGCCGGGCGCGGTGGCTCAGCCTGTAATCCCAGCATTTTGGGAGGCCGAGGCGGGTGGATCACGAGGTTAAGAGATCGAGACCATCCTGGTCAACATGGTGAAACCCCATCTCTACTAAAAATACAGAAAATTAGCTGGGTATGGTGGCGCGTGCCTGTAATCCCAGCTACTCAGGAGGCTGAGGCAGGAGAATTGCCTGAACCCAGGAGGCGGAGGTTGTGGTGAGCCGAGATCGCGCCATTGCACTCCAGCCTGGGTAACAAGAGGGAAACTCCGTCTCAAAAAAAAAAAAAGTGGCTGTAATCACTCCTCCAGAGGCAGGAGAATCGCTTGAACCAGGAGGCAGAGGTTGCAGTGAGCTGATACTGCACCACTGCACTCCAGCCTGGGCGACAAAGCAGGACTCTGTCTCAAAAAAGAAAAAAATAAATAAAAAAATAAAGTGGTGGCTGTACTTCGTGGCAGGGGTGTGGAACTCACCTTATAAATTGGGGCTTTAGGCTGGGTGTGGTGGCTCATGCCTGTAATCCTAGCACTTTGGGAGCCTGAGGTCAGGATTTTGAGATTAGCCCCATTTCTACTAAAAATACAAAAATCAGCTGGGCATGGTGGCAGGTGCCTGTAGTTCTAGTTACTTGGGAGGGTGAGGCAGGAGAATCGATTGAACCTGGGAGGCGGAGGAGATCGCTCCATTGTGCTCCTGGGTGACCGGAGCAAGACTCCATCTCAAAAAAAAAGTTGGGGCCTTGAAAGGCAGTGAAAATAAGTTGCTATTATGAACTCCAGGGAAACCACGATTTAAAAAAATTGCTTTATTGAAATAACTCACACACCATACAATTCGCCCACTTAAAGTGTGAAAAAGTGTTGGTATATTACATTATAAAGGCTGGGCAAGGTGGCTCATGCCTGTAATCCCAGAATTTAGTGAGGCCGAGGCAGGTGGATCACTTGAGTTCAGGAGTATGAGACCAGTCTTGGCAACCTGGCAAAACCCAGGCTCTATCAAAAATATAAAAATTGTGGTGGTATGCGCCTGTGGTCCTAGCTACTTGGGGTCCTGAGGTGGGAGTATGACTCGAGCCCCAGAGGGTGAAACTGCAGTGAGCCGTGGTCATGCCACTGCACTCCAGCCTGGGTGACAAAGTGAGACCTTGTTAAAAAAAAAAAACAAAAAACCACCACTATTAATTTTTAAAAATTGTGGCAAAATATATATAACAAAATTATTCAATCATAACCAACTTTTTTGAGTTGGGGTCTCACTCTGTCATTCAGGCTAGAATGCGGTGGCACAATCAAAACTCATTGCAGCCTCAAACTCTGGAGCTCATGCAGTCCTCACACCTCAGCTCCCTGAGTAGCTGGAACTACAGTCTCACACCACCATGCCTGCCTCCATTTTAACCATCTTTTTTTTTTTTTTTTTTTTTGGAGACAGAGTCTCCCTCTGTCTCCAGGCTGGAGTGCAGTGGCACGGCCTCAGCTCACTGCATCCTCTGCCTCCTGGTTCAAGCAATTCTCGTGCCTCAGCCTCCTGAGTTAGCTGGGACTATAGGCATGCGCCACCACACTCAGCTGATTTTTGAATTTTTAGTAGAGGGAGTTTCATCATGTTGGCCAGCCTGGTCTCGAACTCCTGACCTCAAGTGATCTACCTGCTTCAGCCTCTCAAAAGTGCTGGGATTACAGGCATGAATCACCACACCTGGCCAATTTTAACCATCTTTAAATATGTGATTTGGTGGCATTAATTACATTTATAATGTTGTGCAACCATCACCACCGTCCATTCCTAAAACTTTTTCATCACCCCAAACAGAAGCTCTACACCCATTAAACAATAACTCTACGGTTCTTCCATCCCCTCAGCCCCTGGTAACTTCTAATCTACTTTCTGTCTCTATAAATTATCTATTGTAAATATTTCATATAAGTAGAATCAAATAATATTTGTCTTTTTGCGTTTGGCTTCTTTCATTGAGCCAAATGTTTTCAAGTTTCATCTATACTGTAGCATATAGCATGTATCAGCACCTCACTCCTTTTTGTGACTGTATAATATTCCGTTGTCTGTATACGCCATATTTTGTTTATCCTCTTTTTTTTTTGAGATGGAGTCTCACTCTGTCACTCGGGCTGGAGTGCAGTGGTGTGATCTCAGCTCACTGCAACCTCTGCCTCTTGGGTTCAAGCGATTCTTTTTTTTTTTTTTTGAGATGGAGTTTCACTCGTTAACCAGGCTGGAGTGTGCAATGGCGCGATCTCGGCTCACCGCAACCTCTGCCTCCTGGGTTCAGGCAATTCTCCTGCCTCAGCCTCCTGAGTAGCTGGGATTACAGGCACGCGCCACCATGCCCAGCTAATTTTTGTATTTTTAGTAGAGACGGGGTTTCACCATGTTGACCAAGATGGTCTCGATCTCTTGACCTCATGATCCACCTGCCCCTGTCTCCCAAAGTTCTGGGATTACAGGCTTGAGCCACCACGCCTGGCCCAAGTGATTCTTCTGCCTCAGCCTCCCAAGTAGCTGGGATTACAGGCACGTACCACCATGCCTGGCTAATTTTTGTGTTTTTAGTAGAGACAAGGTTTCACTATATTGGCCAGGCTGGTCTTGAACTCCTGACCTCATGATCTGCCCGCCTTGGCCTCCCAAAGTGCTGGGATTACAGGTGTGAGCCACTGTGCCCAGCTAGTCTTTTTTTTTGAGACAAGGTCTTGCTCTGTTGCCCAGGCTGGGGCATGGTAGTATAATCACAGCTCACTGCAGCCTCAGTTTCTTAGGCTTAAATGATTCTCCCACCTCAGCTTCCCAAGTAGCTGGAACTACAGGTGTGTGCCACCACACCTGGCTAATTAATTTTTTTTTTTTTTTTTTTTTTTTTGAGATGGAGTTTCGCTCTTGTTACCCAAGGCTGGAGTGTAATGGCGTGATATAGGCTCACTGCAACCTCCTCCTCCTGGGTTTAAGCAATTCTCCTGCCTCAGCCTCCCGAGTAGCTGGGACTACAGCACGTGCCACCATGTCCAGCTAATTTTTTTTGTATTTTTAGTAGAGACGGGATTTCACCGTGTTGACCAGGATGATCTCAATCTCTTGACCTCGTGATCCACCCGCCTTGGCTTCCCCAAGTGCTGGGATTATAGGCATGAGCCACCGCGCCCGGCCTAATTTTTTTTTTATAGACAAGGTCTCACGATGTTGTTTATGCTGGTCTCGAACTTCTGGATTCAATAAGTCCTCCTGCCTCGCCCTCCCGTAGTGTTGGGATTACAGGTGTGAGCCACCATGGCCAGCTTCTTTCATCTGTTGGTAGATGCTTGGGTTTTTCCCCCTTTGGTCTGGTAGATAGCGTTGCTATGAACATCGGTTTACAAATATTAGTCTGAGTTCCTGCTTTCAATTCCTTTGGGGATGTACATAATTGGGAGTGGAGTTGCTAGATCATATGGTAATTCTATGTTTAGCTTTTTGAGGAACTGCCAAACTATTTATCATAGCAGCTGCAACATTTTATATTCCCACTAGCAGCATACTATACAAGAATTGAAACTTTTTTTTTTTTTTTTTTTTGAGATGGAGTCTTGCTCTGTCTCCCAGGCTGGAATGTAGCGGCTCAATCTTGGCTCACCGCAACCTCCTCTTCCCAGGTTCAAATGATTCTTGTTGCCTTAGCCTGCTGAGTAGCTGGGATTACAGGCAGGAGCCACTATGCCCCACTAATTTTTGTATTTTTAGTACAGACGGGGCTTCACCGTGTTTGGCCAGGCTGGTCGAAAACTCCTGATCGCAGGTGATCTGCCTGCCTCGGCCTTCCACAGTACTGGGATTACAGGTGTGGGCCACGGCGCCTGGCCAAGAGTTGAAACCTTAACTTATAAAGCCAAACACGTGTCGGTGGCCTGCTAGGAAATGGAGGACCAGTGCTGAGGTCTCTTAACCTCTTGGCAAATTGACTCCTGTGCTGGGCTGAGGATGTGCAGTGTGAAGGCCAGAGAGGGAAGGCCTGGAGGACTCTGGAATTCTGCCAGGAATGACGGCAGGCCAGTGAAACCCTCAGCTTGGGAGGTGGGTGGTAGGGGCAGGAGGAGGTGGCCGAGGGAAAGACTGAGACCCAGAGATCCTTAGACATCGAGCTCGAGGACACCATGCCCAACCTCTTCTGCTGCAGCTGGGAAACGAGGGTTGGGGCTGTCACTGTCACGTGTGCAGAGGAGCGAATGCCGGCTCCGGGCAGGTCCCAGTGAGCACCTCATTAGTAAGCTCACGACGCAGGCGAGAGGCCTCGAAGTGGCCCAGTGTGTGTGTGGAATGCTCAGTAACTGCCAGACAACTAGCGATTAAACACAGAGTAATAATAGTTGAGTACCTACTCTGTGCCATGTTCTGTATGCCAAGCCCATTACATACATTCGCTGGGAAACTGAGGCTACCTGGCCTGCCCAAGGTCACACAGCCGGTAAGAGGCAGAGAGGACTGGAGGCTGGTGTCTTCCACGAAGGTGCCTGAGTCGGCGGCAGCTCTGGACACCCAGCCACAGTCTCATCTGCTCTCCTGCGGCCTGTGGTCTCCCCAGGGGCTCTGGGCATTAGGTCAGGATTCATGACTGGTCTGTTCGGTGGGTCTCTAGGGTTTTGAACTTGCCCTGCAAGGGTATGATGGGGCCCGGGTCCTGCTCCCATCCTAAAAAGAAAGGGTCAGCTTCTGAAATGGACCTTTCCCTGAAGGCCTGCACCTGTTGATTTTAGGGGCCCCTGGAATCCTTCAGATTCTGATTCCAGGAGGTGAGGCCCTGGGGTCTTCTGGCTGCTTTTCCTGGCGGATGGAGGCTTACGTAGGTAGCGGGTACTGCGGGGGTGGCAGGAGCCCAGATGGTCCTGAGACTGCAGCCGTCAGGAGAGCAGTGTTGCAGCAGGGCAGAGCCAGGGCCAACTGTGAGAGGGACAGGATTGTCCTCAGGGACAGACTGCAAGAAGAGGGGAGTTTCCAGTGGCCTTGGGTGCTCAGCGTGGACCAGAAGCCTTGGGAGTGAGTGTGCTCCTGAGACGAGCGCCGAACTTGGCGGAGGACCTCCTCTGGTTGTTTACCACAGTAGAGGCAGTTACGTGCCCCTCTCCCGGCTTGGCAGACACAAAGATGGAGGCGGATGTAGTCCTGCCCTTGGCAGATGTAATCCTGCCAGACGCTGGGGGCAGGTGGGAATGCTGGGGTGAGCAGCGCTGCCTCGTTGCTTCTGCTGTTTTACTCTCTCCTCACCATTCCCAGGTATCCGCCCGCGTGGACAGCTGGGACTGGGCAGTTAAGCTGTAGAAGGCTCAGGCTGGGCATGCTGGCTCACACCTGTAATCCCAGCACTTTGGGAGGCTGAGGCAGGTGGATCACCTGAGGTCAGATGTTCAAGACCAGCCTGGCCAACATGGTGAAATCCTGTCTCTACTACAAATACAAAAATTAGCCCGGTATGATGGCAGGTGCCTGTAATCCCAGCTACTTGAGAGGCTCAGGCAGGAGAATCACTTGAACCTGGGAGGCAGAGGTTGCTGTGAGCCAAGATCGCACCACTGCACCCCAGCCTGGGCAACAGAGTGAAACTCCATTTGAAAAAAAAAAAGGCTCCATTGTCCATGGAAAGACAGCGTGGCCTGGGCCAGGGAGAAGGGATTGCACTCACTGTGCTCAGGACTCAGGCCTCCCTCTCTGAGGAAGAGCACTGAAGGACCACCCAAGTCACAGGAGCGGCTCGGTTTACCTCTTCAATTTCTAAAGACACAGAGATGAAGAATCTTCTTGTCACTTACAAGAAGCTACACACAGAACATGATGATCTTTTCCGCAGATCCATCCAGCACCGCATGTGCGTAAGTCGGTGTGGCCCTGAGAAGGAGCCTTCCTGGTTCAAAAGGCTGAGATAATACACCGGGGAGGGGACAAGAGGGAGGGAGGGAGGGGCTGTGCCTCAATGGATCGGAGCCCCTTTGGGGCTCTATGATGAGTACTTCCAGCTGCCCGTCCGCCGTCCACCCGTCCACCCCTCCCCCTACCTCCTCACCCATCCACCCAATTAGTCATGTACCTTTCTTTTTTTTTTGAGATAGAGTATCACTCTGTCATCCAGGCTGGAGTACAATGGTGCAATCTCAGCTCACTGCAGCCTTCTGGGTTCAAGTGATTCTCCTTCCTGAGCCTCCCTAGTTACTGGGATTACAGGCACCTACCATCATGCTCAGCTAATTTTTGTATTTTTAGTAGAGACGGGACTTCATCATGTTGGCCAGGCTGGTCTTGAACTCCTGACCTCAGGTGATCCATCTCAAAGTGCTGGGATTTACAGGTGTGAGCCATTGCGCCAGACACCATTCACCTTTTCATCCGCTCATGTAACCATTCATCTATCCATCCATCCGTCTGGACTTCAAGTGCGGATCCCACAACCCCTCTTGGGGTTCGGTTAATTTGCTAGAGTAGCTCACAGAACTCAGGGAAACACTTAGGTTTACTGGTCTACTATAAAGGATGTTTAAAAACATACAGATGAAAAGATGCGTAGGGCAGGTTACAGGGAAGGGACGTGGCACTTCCCCCACCTCTCACCTGGGGGTCCCATCCCTCAGAAACCACCATGTGTTCAGCTATCTCAGAAGCTGCCCAAACTCTATCCCCCTGGGCCTTTTTGGGGGACTTCGTTGTGCCGGCATGATTGACCTCTGAGTAGAACTGTGAATGGGGAAAAAGATCTGATTGAATATTAATGGACTAGTGTGGAACCCCAACAAGGCCTGTGTGTTCAGATTCTTCTTGGCCTCTCTGTGCAGCACTTCTTACTCCAAGGGTGGGGCAGGACCCCTTCTGAAATGAGGGTCTTATGACCCATAATCAGACAAAGTAGCTCAGAGCATTCCTTCAAGGAAGAATTTCTGTTCTTTTTGGTTTCTTTAGACAGAGTCTCACTCTTGTCACCCAGGTGGGAGTGCAATGGCATGACCTCAGCTCACTGCAACCTCCGCCTCCCGGGTTCAAGTGGTTCTCCTGCCTCAGCCTCCTGAGTAGCTGGGATTACAGGTGCCCACCACGATGCTCGGTTAACATTTTTGTATTTTTAGTAGAGCCAGGGTTTCGCCATGTTGGCCAGGCTGGTCTCGAACTCCCGACCTCAAGTGATCTGCCTGCCTCAGCCTCCCAAAGTACCGGGACTACAGGTATGAGCCACCATACCTGGCCAGAATTTCTGTTCTAAGACAGAAAGGCAGGGGAAAATTCCTACCCTGAGGAGAGAGAGGAGCAGGTGAAGGAAGAGCAGGCGAAGAGAGTCTGTTTTCTGAGCCTGTTCCTGAGGCCAAAAGCACCCCAACATTATAACAAGACACTAACAAAGGCTGTGAGTTATGAGCCAGAAACCATGGGCAAAAACCTATTTTATGTATATATAGAATAGTATCACAGCACCCAACTGTCCTTCCATCCACCCACCTTTGAGTTAAAACTGACATGATGAAAAGCTCAGTCCAGCCAAGAGCTGCAGAAGAGTCCCAGGTGGAGGGAACAGGACAGAAGGACAGAATGAGCCTGGTGGATTCAAGGATGTCATCGTGGCCAGGGAGCCAGTGGGGTGAGATGGGGCTACAGGACAGTACCCGATCTCGTGGGGCTGGTCAGCTGAGAGGGGAGTTTAGATTTTGTTCTAAGTACAAGGAGAAACCTGGAGGGTTTTTTTTTTTTTTTTTTTTTTTTTTTTTGAGACGGAGTTTCGCTCTTTTTACCCAGGCTGGAGTGCAATGGCACGATCTCGGCTCACCGCAACCTCCGCCTCCTGGGCTCAGGCAATTCTCCTGCCTCAGCCTCCCGAGTAGCTGGGATTCCAGGCACGCGCCACCATGCCCAGCTAATTCTTTTTTGTATTTTTAGTAGAGACGGGGTTTCACCATGTGGACCAGGATGCTCTCGATCTCTTGACCTCGTGATCCACCCGCCTTGGCCTCCCAAAGTGCTGGGATTACAGGTTTGAGCCACCGTGCCCGGCCTACCTGGAGGGTTTAAAGCAGGAGAATGGGATGTTGTCATTTACATTTTTTTTTTTTTTTTGAGATGGAGTCTCGCTCTGTGTCCCAGGCTGGAGTGCAGTGGCGCGATCTTCGGTCACTGCAACCTCTGCATCCCAAGTTCAAGTGATTCTCCTGCCTCAGCCTCCCAAGCAGCTGGGACTACAGGCTCACGCCACCATGCCCGGCTAATCTTTTGTATTTTGAGTAGAGACGAAGTTTCACTGTGTTAGCCCGGGTGGTCTCGATCTCTTGACCTGCGATCCGACCGCCTCGGCCTCCCAAAGTGCTGGGATTACAGGCGTGAGCCACCGCGCCCGGCCAAGAAATTTCTTATACAATCAGAAAAAAAAAAAAAAGCTTTAGGTTAAAGAAAAAAAAATATATAAAATATATATATATATATAAAAATATAAATATTTTAGACCAGGGTCTTACTCTGTCACCCAGACTGTGGTGCAGTGGCATGACCAGGGCTAACTGCAGCCTTGACCTCCTGGGCTCAAGTGATCCTCCCACCTCAGCCTCCCCAGTAGCTGGGACTACAGGTGTGCTCCACCGTGCCCAGCAAATTTTCGAATATCTTTTGTAGCTAGGCATCGGGGCTCACTCCTGTAATCCCAGCACTTTGGGAGGCCAAGGCAGGTGGGTCACCTGAGGTCAGGAGTTTGAGACCAGCCTGGCCAACATGGTGAACCCCGTCTCTACTAAAAATACAAAAATTGGGGCCGGACGCGGTGGCTCACGCCTGTAATCCCAGCACTTTGGGAGGCCGAGGCAGGTGGATCACGAGGTCAAGAGATTGAGACCATCTTGGCCAACATGGTGAAACCCCGTCTCTACTAAAAATGCAAAAAATTAGCCAGACGTGGTGGCACATGCCTGTAATCCCAGCTACTTGGGAGGCTGAGACAGGAGAATTGCTTGAACCCAGGAGAGGCGGAGGTTGCAGTGAGCCGAGAATGTGCCATTGCACTCCAGCCTGGGCAACAAGAGCGAAAACTCTGTCACAAAAAAAAAAAAAAAAAAAAAAATTAGCTGGGCGTGGTGGCATGCTCCTGTAATACCAGATACTCGGGAGGCTGAGGCAGGAGAATCATTGAACCCAAGAGATGGAGATTGCAGTGAGGCAGGATGGTGCCACTGCACTCCAGCCTGGGTGACAAGAGCAAAACTCCATCTCAAAATAAAAATAGCAACATATTATCTTTGTAGAGATTAGGTCTTGCCAGGTTGCCCAGGTTGGTCTTGAACTCCTAGGCTCAAGCGATCTGCCTGCCTTGGCCTCTTCAAGTTTTAAGATGACAGGAGTGAGCCCTGTACCTGGCTCCCAAATTTTTAGTATATGAATATGTTCGTTTGATGAAGCTGTAAGATAGAGTTACATATGTGTGCACATATATTTATGTATATCAAGTTCCTATGCATATGTGTGCAGGAAGGGGCTCGTGGAGGTGGAAGTGTGTCAGGGACACGGAAGTCATAATGGGGCCCTGGGGGCCTGTAAGCAGAACGTTCCCACAGTCCCTAGGGCTGAAACACAGCTGCCAGGTGGAGGTGACTGCTTCCTCCATAGCTGATACAGGTGGGGCACTGTGCTCCTGACGATAATAATAAATAGTGTCCATTAAGTATTAACAAAGGGCTGGGCTTTAGCTCTCTTCATCCTCATAACACTCAGTGTTCTCATTTCACACCCGAGGAACCTGAATTCAGAGGTCACCTGACTTGGCTCAAGGTCACACAGCTAGGAAGAGGTGGAGCCAAGAGTTGAGCCCTGTATCAGCTGCCAAGTGACTTTTTTTTTTTTTTTTTTTTTTGAGATGGAGTCTCACTGTCGCCCAGGCTGAAGTGCAGTGGCACGATCTTGGCTCACTGCAACCTCTGCCTCCCGGGATCAACTGATTCTCCTGCCTCAGCCTCCTAAGTAGCTGGGACTACAGGCACGTGCCACCATGCCTTGCTAATTTTTGTATTTTTAGTAGAGACAGGGTTTCATCATGTTGGCCAGGCTGATCTTGAACTCCTGACCTCAGGTAATCGGCCCACCTCAGCCTCTCAAAGTGCTGGGATTATAGGCGTGAGCCACGGCACCTGGCCTGTAGCATCATTTATTATTACTTAGCCAATCCTGTATTACTGACATTTCACATTCGAACTCCTCCCGGATGGTGATGGTAAGGATGACTGCTATTCAGTTAATCAGTCAGTAAATATTTATTGAGCACTCTTACTGAAGGCCGAGAACAACTTGCTGACCATCTGGCTTAATTCAAGGGTAACATTTACAGTATTGAGTGGAACACCTCAAAACCTGTGAGAAATGGCAAAGCAGCGGCCAGAAGAAAATTTAGAGCCTTCAGTATATTTACTAGTAAACAAAGAAGACGAAGAACGAGTGAGTGGGACCAGGCTCGGTGGCTCACGCCTGTAATCCCAGCACTTTGGGAGGCTGAGGCAGGTGAATCACCAGAGATCAGGAGTTTGAAACCAGCCTGGCCAACATGGTGAAACCTCATATCTACTAAAACTGCAAAAAAAATTATTCAGGCACAGTGGCAGGTGCCTGTAATCCCAGCTACTCAGGAGGCAGAGGCAGGAGAATCGCTTGAACCCAGGAGGCAGAGGTTGCAGTGAGCTGAGATTGCGCCATTGCACTCCAGCCTGGGAGATAAGAGTGAGACTCCACTCAAAAAAAAAAAAAAAAAAATCAGTGTAGTATTATAAAATGTCTGTGGACATGTATGGACCAAACATTCTTTTTTTTCTTTTTTCTTTTTGAGACAGAGCCTCACTCTGTTGCCGAGGCTGGAGTGCAGTTGGTGTGATTTCAGCTTACTGCAACCTCCACCCTCCAGGTTCAAGTTTAACCTCCACCCCTCCCTTCAAGTTCCCCTGCCTCAGCCTCCTGAGTAGCTGGGATTATAGGTGGCAATCACCACACTCGACTAATTTTTGTACTTTTAGTAGCGTTTGCCATCTTGGCCAGGCTGGTCTTCAACTCCTGACCTCGTGATCCACCTGCCTTGGCCTCCCACAGTGCTGGGATTACAGGCGTGAGCCACCATGCCCAGCCGAAGATTCTTTGGTCAGGAGGGAGGCCTTCATGAATATCATTTCTCCTACCAACCTTCCAATTACAATTGCTTGCCAAAGCATATTAGTTATCTATCACTGTGTAATAAATTAACCCAAAAGGTAGGGACCTAAAATTAGAAACACGTTTCTCATGGTTTCTTTGGGGCAGGAATGTAGGTGGGCTTTACCTGGGAGCCTCTGGCTCCGGCTCACGCAAGGCTGTGGTCAGGTGTCAGCTGCATGAGTGGTCTCCAGGCTGGTGTGCGGTAAGATCCAATGCTAAGTTTACTCACGTGGCTGTTGGGAGGTCCTGGTCTTTATCGGTGGTTGGCTGGAAACATCATTTCCTTGGCACATGAGCCTCTTCATAGAGCTCCTCACAGCGGGGTTTCATTGCTTCTTCCCCAGCGCAAGAGCAGAGCAGAGAGCGAGAGAGACACTTGAGGCCACGGTGTTTTTGTAACCTAACCTTGGAAGTGACATCTTATGACTTTTGCCATATTCTAGTATTCTTTTTTCTTTTTTATTTCATTTATTTTTTTTATTTTTAAAGATGGGGTTTTGCCACGTTAGCCAGGCTGGTCTTGAACTCCTGACCTCAGGTGATCTTCCGACCTCGGCCTCCCAAAGTGCTGGGATTACAGGCGTGAGCCACCATGTTCAGCCTCTTTTTTTTTTTTTTTTTTTTTTTTGAGACAGATTCTTGCACTGTCACCCAGGCTGGAGTGCAGTGGCACTATCTCAGCTCAGTGCAACCTCTTCCTCCCAGGTTCAAGCAATTCTCCTGCCTCAGCCTCCCAAGTAGCTGGGACTACAGGTGCGTACCACCACGTCCGCTAATTTTTGTATTTTTAGTAGAGACGGGGTTTTACCATATTGGTCAGGCTGGTCTCCAACTCCAGACCTTGTGATCCACCTGCCTCTGCCTCCCAAAGTGCTGGGATTACAGGTGTGAGCCACTGCACCCGGCTAGTATTCTTTTAGTTAGAAGCAAGTTACCATGTCCAGCCATGCTCAAGGGAGCCGAGTATGCAAGGGTGTGATTACCAGGAGCTGGCGATCGCTGGTGCCATCTCAGGAGCGGCCACCACACAGAGGGCTCAAGGTCACACTGGAGGTCAAATGTTCTTTTCGCTTAGTGAGGGCAGTGCCACACGCCTTGGCAGGCGTCTGAGCAGGGTTGGTTGTCAGACAGCAAACTCTGCTACTTTCTCATTGTGTGAGTCCTGGGATCCTTAATTCCCTACATGAAAAATGGGGTGAGAACAGAGGTTCCCTTCAGAACTGACAGTGAGTTTATAATGATAAGGGCTGGAGAAAGTGGTTTGGAAAGTGCAAAGAGTAGCCATTCAGAAAGTAACACCTGCAGGAAGTAGCCATTGTTAAGGGGACAAGGTTGCAGATGTGAGTATCGGGATTTCTTTTCTTTCTTTCTTTTTTTGAGACGGAGTTTCGCTCTTGTTACCCAGGCTGGAGTGCAATGGCGCGATCTCGGCTCACCGCAACCTCCGCCTCCCGGGTTCAGGCAATTCTCCTGCCTCAGCCTCCTGAGTAGCTGGGATTACAGGCACGCGCCACCATGCCCAGCTAATTTTTTGTATTTTTAGTAGAGACGGGGTTTCACCATGTTGACCAGGATGGTCTCGATCTCTTGACCTCATGATCCACCCGCCTCGGCCTCCCAAAGTGCTGGGATTACAGGCGTGAGCCACTGCAACCGGCCCTCTTTCTTTCTTTCTTTTTTTTTCTTTGAGACAGGATCAGTCACCATCACCCAGGCTGCAGTACAGTGGCACAATCATGGCTTACTGCAGCCTGGGCCTCCAGGGCTCAAGTGACTCTCCTACTTCATTGAGTAGCTGGGACTACTGATGTGTGCCACCATGCCTGGCTAATCTAAAATATATTTTTAAAAAACCGCATAGAGACAGGGTCTCACTATGTGGCTCAGGCTGGTCTCGAACTCCTGGACTCAAGTGATCCACCCACCTCGGCCTCCCAAAGTGCAGGGATTACAGGGGTGAGCCACCACACCCAGCCATTTTTTTTTCTTTTTCTTTTTCTTTTTTGAGATGGAGTCTGGCCGTGACACCCACACTGGGGTGCAATGGTGCTATCTCAGCTCACTGCAACCTCTGCCTCCCGGGTTCAAGCAATTCTGTCTCAGCCTCCCCAGTAACTGGGATTACCAGCGCTCACCACCACACCTGGCTAATTTATTGTATCTTTAGTAGAGATGGGTTTCACCCTGTTGGCTAGGCTGGTCTCGCACTCCTGAATGCATGATCTGCCCTCCTTGGCCTCAAAAAACACTCTTTTTCTTCTTTTTGAGATGGAGTTTTGCTCTGGTTGCCCAGGATGAAGTGCAATGGCACGATCTCGGCTCACCGAAACCCTCACCTCCCAGATTCAAGCGATTCTCCTTCCTCAGCCTCCTGAATAGCTGGGATTATAGGCATGCACTACCACGCCCGGCTAATTTTGTAGTTTTAGTAGAGATGGGTTTCTCCATGTTGGTCATGCTGCGACCTTAGGCCATCCGCCTGCCTTGGCCTCCCAGAGTGCTGGGATTACAGGCATGAGCCACCGAGACTAGCCTTTTTTCTTTCGTTTCAATCTCTCACTGGTATAAAATCTATACACAGCAAAGTACTTCAATCATACCTGTGGTCATGTTCCCCTGCCTTTGAACATTCTTTTAAAACAAGTGAACTTTAAACTCCTTTTACTTTGTGTACTTTCTGAAACCTCCTCTAGTGAGCTAATATTATTCTAATCAGAAAAATGCCACCTCTAAAAGATATAGTTGCTGTCAATTCGTTTCCGTGGAGAAAGCGATTTAAAATTCCTTATCTTGCTGAGGCTTTACCGTACCCCTGGGAGAAAGGCGGAGAGGGGATTAATTTCCCTGTGGGCAGAAAGAGGAAGTCACTCCCCACTTGGAGCTGGCCGGGGACTGAAGGTGGTGTCCTATGTGGGCACTGGGCAGTAAGCCACCTGCAGGCTTCTGGCACGGAAGGCCCTCAGCAAGGCCAGCTCCCCACACCCTGCCCGGGGTGGCCGCCGCCAACTCTTGATGGAAAATGTTCTGGCTCGCCAAATTCTGAGCTCTAGAAAAGTTCTCCTTCTGCGAATCTGCCCTACATACGTTGTCACGATGTAGCCGAACTTTATGTCCAAATAAATTTAATGCAGCATTAATGTGAGTGTTTTGCAGAAGGAAATTCGCTAAATAAATTCAGTTGATGAAAGGTAGAGTGTTTCACAGGCATTGAAGTATGGTTCTGAAATATAGATTTGTGGTCTTTAATGTTTCCCAAATGAAGAAAGATAAACAATTGCATGGACAGAGAGTATTTGTGATATAAATGTGTGGAAAACCGCCTGGAAGGAAATGTGCCAAAAGAGGAAGCCGGTCCCTAGTGGCGGTGGGATTATGAGTGATTCCTCTTCTTTAATACCTCTAATTGTCTATTGTAAGCATGCCACTTACATAAGTCAAGAGCAAAGCGTTTTCGTCCTCCGTGTCCCCCATTCAGCCCTCCCACTCCTCCTCCACTTTTATTTATTTTTTTCTTTGAGTCGGAGTCTCACTCTGTCACCCAGGCCAGAATGCAGTGGCACAATCTCGGCTCACTGCAACCTCTGCCTCCTGGGTTCTACTGATTCTCCTGCCTCAGCCTCCCGAGCAGCTGGGACTAATAGGCACCCGCCACCATGCCCAGCTAATTTTTGTATTTTTAGTAGAGACGGGGGGGTTTCACCATGTTGGCCAGGCTGGTCTCGAACTCCTGACCTCAAGTGATTCACCCACTTTGGCCTCCCAAAGTGCTGGGATTACAGGCGTTAAGCCACCGAACCCGGCCCTTCTCCGTTTTTGACCATTTGTTGTAAATACTCTGAGATCTTTTCTTTGACTCCATGGATTGGTTTTGAAACCTGCATGTCTGATCTGATAAATAATAGGGTGAGGGAAGAAGAAAACATAGTATTCTCTGAAAATGAATCATGACATCACAGAAAATTAGAGGTTAGGCTTTTTTTTTTTTTTTTTTTTTTGCGAAGCAAATCTTTTTACAGACAGGGAAGCTGGGCTCAGTGAGGGAGGCCGGGAGCGCTGTCAAGCGGCCGCATTGCGGTTTGTTGCGGAGCAGAGCCGGGGCCGCCTCGCCTCTCCGGCTCTTGGAGTGCTGAGGATGGGGAGGCTGGGCTGGAGAGGGGCCAGGAGGATGCTCGGGGCGGGCTGGGGTGGAGCTGGCTGAGGAGTCTTCTGCCTGTTTGTTCCAGGTACTGGGAGATGCAGGCGGGGAGACACTGGGTAGAAAGGGCAAAGTCCTCATTTATGGCCTTGGGGGAGTTAATGTGTAATATTCTAGGATATAAGCTTGACCACGGGTTGAGACCCTGAGCACAGAGCTCCAGGAGCCGCTGGGAGCTGCCGCCAGGAGCTGTCGCCACGATGGTGAGGACGCCAGCCCCCGACTGCCTGCCCCACTGCGTTCATCTATGTCTTTGCCTGGGTGGGGGCTTTTAGGGAAAACCATTGCTGTCCCTCTCTGGGCCTCAGTTTCCCCATCTGTGCAGCAAAGAAGTTGGACAGGGGTCTTTTTTATTTTTATTTTTTGAGATGGAGTTTCGCTCTTGTTACCCAGGCTGGAGTGCAATGGCGCGATCTCGGCTCACCGCAACCTCCGCCTCCTGGGTTCAGGCAATTCTCCTGCCTCAGCCTCCTGAGTAGCTGGGATTACAGGCACGCGCCACCATGCCCAGCTAATTTTTTGTATTTTTTAGTAGAGACGGGGTTTCACCATGTTGACCAGGATGGTCTCGATCGCTCGACCTCGTGATCCACCCGCCTCGGCCTCCCAAAGTGCTGGGATTACAGGCTTGAGCCACCGCGCCCGGCTGGACAGGGGTCTTTAAACAGTGTCTTGCTCTGTCGCCAGGTGGAGTACAGTGCTGGTGATCACAGCTCACTGTAGACTTGACCTCCTTGGCTCAAATGATCCTCTCACCTCAGTGTCTTGAGTACTTAGGACCCCAGGCATGCAGCACCACACTGCCTAATTTTGTTTCTTTTTTTTTTTTTTTGAGATGGGGTCTTGCTCTGTTGCCCAGGCTGGAGTGCAGTGGCACCATCTTGGCTCACTGAAACCTCTGCCACCTGGGTTCAAGCAATTCTCCAGCCTCTGCCTCCCAAATATCTGGGATTACAGGCACGTGCCACCATACTTGGCTAATTTGTGTGTGTGTGTGTGTGTGTGTGTGTGTGTGTGTGTGTTTTGAGATGGAGATTCGCTCTTGTTACCCAGGCTGGAGTGCAATGGTGCGATCTCAGCTCACCGCACCGCAACCTCCGCCTCCTGGGTTTAGGCAATTCTCCTGCCTCAGCCTTCTGAGTAGCTGGGATTACAGGCACGCGCCACCATGCCCAGCTAATTTTTTTTTTTTTTGTATTTTTAGTAGAGACAGGGTTTTACCATGTTGACCAGGCCGGTCTCGATCTCTTGACCTCGTGATCCACCCGCCTCGGCCTCCCAAAGTTCTGGGATTACAGGCTTGAGCCACCGTGCCCGGCCTATTTTTTGTGTTTTTAAAGTAGAGACAGTTTCATAAAGTTGGCCAGGCTGGTCTTGAACTCCTGA